>NC_142502.1:131230000-131542000 GCF_057876585.1 Rhinolophus sinicus | reverse complement strand
CATTGAGAATCACTTGAAGTCTAGCTGAACAGAAGTCCTATAACTTAGTACATACAGGAGAAGTCACCTCGACACTGGTAAGGGAGACAGAGACCCAGAATAGGCTGGTCCCACACCTGTGTATGGTGGTTAAAAATTAGGAGGGATATCTAGCTATAGAGGACACCTAAGGAGTGAATGGTGCCAGTCCCACACCAGTCTCCTCAGCCCAGAGATCCAGTGCCAGGGAGAGACGTTCCCATAATTTCTGGCTGTGAAAACCAGCAGAGATTGTGGCTGAGTGAGAAGGAGGGCTGGTGGAGTCCTAGGCACTCCTCTTAAAGGGCCTCAGATTGAGTTACTCAGTGATGAACTCACTCTGAGCTACAGCACTGGACAGCAGCTTGAAAGGTGCCCGGGACTTGTTGTGAGAAACTGAATTATCTGACTTCAGGATGAGGGCTGGAGGGACAGCTTTCTCCCAGACAAAATTGCTGGCAGAAGCTATTGTTTCTTTGTTGAACCCTTTGCCAACCCAGTCTACATTCACAAGTGGGCACAATACCTGAATCTCCATCAACCTGCCTAACAATATTTGCTCCATCTTGGTAATTCCCTGAGACTTTGCCCCACCCAATTTCCAATTCCATCCAAGCTGCTTCCAGTGGCTTTTCCATACAAAAGGCCTGTCTTTACTCATGATGTAGAAATTCCTAAAATCTCTCAAAGGTTCACAAACCCAAAACAAGTCTGGATGTTACGGGCCCTGTACCTCTTGTTAAGCAGCCCAAGAATGGCATTAGTGGTAGCTGGCCTCAGTTTGCACCTTAGCATTTCCCGGACACCTCAAAGCCCAGCACAGTTGGCAACCATCTGCAGATCATTTTGTAGCTCATACCAAGTGACCCTGGGTAGGGGTTAGGCAGCTGATGAACTTGGTCTGCAACAGAGCTCTTCCTAAGAGGACCCAGAATGAACACACCAGTGGCCAGCTTTAGACCACACCAGAGCACCACATAACCACCTCTACAAATGACATACCCAAAGGGCTGATTGGCAGGCACCAGAGCCTCACTAAAACAAATCATGCTTCATGGGGTAAGCTCCTCCCTTGTAGTCACATCTAGTCTTTACATCCTATCAGCTTGAGGATCCATTCCTCCCATTGACAGGCCAATAGCAACCAGAACAAGAGGGCACACACAAGCCACACAAGGGACACACCTGGAGTACCTGGCTCAGGTGCCCAGGAGGCTACACCACTGGACCCCACAGGACACCTACTATTAATACATATCCCACTCTACCAAGACTTAGAGACATAGCAGACATACCTAATACATAGAAACACAAGGAGGCCACTAATATCAGGAAAAAAAGAAACATGTCCCAAATGAAAAATAAGAACAAAGCTTCACACAAAGATTTTTTTTTTTTTTTAATGGAGACAAGCAATTTACAAAATGCAGAGTTCAAAATACTGGTTATAAGGATGCTCAGTGATCTCAGTGAATGCTTCAACAAAGAGGAAACATAAAATGTGTAGATAGAAAACATAAAAAAGGAGCAATCAGAAATGAATAATATAATGACTAAAATGCAGAATACATTAGGAAGAATCTTTTATTATTATTATTATTATTATTATTATTATTAGTTTAAAAAATAAAATAAAGGGTCAAAAAAATAAAAAGAATACATTAGAGGGAATCAACAGTAGGTTAGATGAAGCAGAGGGTCAAATCAACAATTTGGAAGATAAGGTAGCATAAAACACCCAGTCAGAACATCAAAAAGAAAAAAGAATCCAAAAAAATAAATTAATTAAAAAAAAAAAAAAAAGGTACTTTAAGGGGCCTCTGGGACAACATCAAGTATACCAACATTTGCATTGTAGGAGTACCTGAAGGAGAAGAGAAAGAGCAAGGAATTGAAAACCTATTTGAAGAAACAATGACAGACTTCCCTACTCTGGTGAAGGAAATAGACATCTAAGCCCAGGAAGCGCAGAGAGTCCCAAACAAGATAAAAACAAAGAGGTCCACACCAAGACACATCATAATTAAATTGCCAAAGGTTAAAGACAAAGAGAGAATCTCAAAAGCAGCGAGAAAAGTGGTTAGTAACCTACAAGTAAACTTCCATAAAACTGTTACATGATTTCTCAATAGAAAATTTGCAGGCTAGAAGGGATTGGCATGAAATAGTCAAAGTGATGAAAAGCAAGGATGTACAATCAACATTACTCTACCCAGCAAAGCTATCATTTAGAATCGAATGACAAATAAAGAGCTCCCCATAGCAGATAACCAAAAGGATTTAATTACCATCAAACCAGTATCACAAGAAATTTTAAAGGGATTTCTTTAAGAAGAAGAAGATAAAAAATATGTATAATAAAATGGCCATAACTACATACCTATCAACAATTACTTCAAATGTAAATGGAATAAATGGATCCAATTTACAGTTGTTGTTGGCTAGTGTCTCTATTCTGAAATCAAAAGACATAGGGTGGCTGAATGGATAAGAAAACAAGACCCATGCCAATAGCATATACTACCTACAAGTGATGCACTTCAGATTGAAAAACACACACGGACTGAAAGTAAAAGGAGGGATGGAAAAATATATTTATAGAAATGGAAATGAAATAAAAGTTGGGGTAGCAATACTCACACCAGACAAAGTAGATTTAAAAGAAAGGCTATAACCAGAGACGTAGAAGGACTCAGCAATTCCACATCTGAGTATTTGTCCAAAGAAACCCAAAACAGTAATTTAAAAAGACATGTGTATCTATATATTTATTGCAGCATTATTTACAATAGCCTATGTATGAAAGCAACTTAAATGTCCATCAATAGATGAATGGATAAAGAAGTGGTACATATATACAATGGAACTTTATTCAGTCATAGAAACGAATGAAATCTTGCCATCTGCAACAACATGGATAGACCTAGAGGGTATTATGCTGAGTGCAATACATCAGACAGACAAAGACAAATACCATATGATTTCACTTATGCATGGAATCTAAATAAATAAACAAACAAACAAACAAACAAAACAGAAAAAAAATCATAGTTACAAAGAACATTTGATGGTTGCCAAATGGGAGGGAGTTTGGGAGATGGGTGAAGGGAGGAAAGGGATTAAGAGGTACAAATTGATATTTGCAAAATAGTCATGGGGATGTAAAGCATAGGAAATATAGTTAATAATATTGTAATAACTAAGTATAGTGTCAGATGAGTACTAGTTTCCTCAGGGTGATCACTTCATAAGTTATATAAAAGTCTAATCCTTATGTTGTACACTTGAAACTAATGTAATATTTTATGTCAACTGTAATGTAAAATAAAAAATATATATTTTTAAAAAGTTATGATTAATAATTTGAGATGTAAGGCATTTTGCCCTAGCAGATGTAAAATTTCCCCCAATGAATTTAGTGCAGTTACCTATTATTAGTCATTAATACTTTGATGTGCAAACATTTACTCGATATAATCTAAACTTAAAATATAGTACAGGATGGTTTGAAGAGGAGGTATGAGAATTTGTATTCAGAGTCAACATCTCTACTATATGTATAGGGGCCTCCTGGAAAGAAAAGATAGGCTTAGTCTTTGTGGGAATGGGATGAAAGGGATGACAAGAAGTCAAAATTAAAGAAGATACAAGCAGTTTTAGCAACATGTAGTGTCACTGTCAATTCCACTTCAATCTATAATTTCTACCTGTACATGAGACTGTGTGTTGAGAGTAATAACCCCTTTCTCTCTTTCTAATGAATGTGCATCATTTTTATTTCTTTCTGATTTACCTTTTTCTCTGATTTTCAGGCAAATTTTGTTCTCAATGTCCATTATCAAACCAAAATTGCTATTTTTTTTTTCCTTAGTATCCATTTTCAGAATATATTTCTCTTTCCTTATTCCTCTGCTTCATTCCCTATTGATCTAAGGCAAAAGACTCGCTAATGTGTATGAGGGTATGCATCTCTACCATGTCCCTGATGTACTATTGTATAAAAATTACCACAAAGTTAACGGTTTAATAAAACACTCACTTACTGCTTCACCGTTCTGTGGGTCAGAAGTCTGGTCACAGCATCGGTTGGGTTGTTGAGTTGTTGGCTAGTGTCTTGTAATTATGAAATAAAATTGTTGGCTGGGTTGAGTTGGCTAGATCGATCTTTCATGTTTTGGCTCAATTCAGCTCTTTGTAGCTTGTAAGGCTGAAGGCCCCACTTCCTTCCTCGCTGTCAGTTAGAGGCTACTCACAGCTCCTGAGAGCCTCACACGTGGTGTGTGTACTCTTTGCTTCCCCAAATCTTTTTGGGCCAGGCCAGTCCAGTCCATCCATGGCCTCTTGGACCACAACCTGGATCAACACACCTGACCCTCAGCCTTCTGCTAGCCCCCACCCCATGCATCCCTCCAACCCCCAATTCCACCTAGTCCTTGACTGGAGCTACATGAAAGGTAAATTGAGCCAGAACCCTTATTACCCCATCCAGAGGGCTTGAGGCTTCCAGCAGGCAGGGCTCCTAGATGTAGCTCTTGTGAGTATTCTTTGCTGTATTCCCAGTGGTGTTTGAGTTTCCATGAAATTGAGTTTGCCAGGAGACGTGTAATCATAACTCAGTCCCTGCAGGTTTCCACTGTCCGCTGAGATCCTTCTGGCCCTCAGCACATCTCTCCCATTCCCTTGCTGCCCACCCTCCACCCCCCAGACAGATTGGGGTCACTTTAGAATTGTGCCTATCACAAAGATCATTTGGTTAGGCCAATCCATCTAGGATAATATCCCTTTTAAAAAGCCAATTGTGACAACCTAATCACAGATGTGATATCTCAGTATATTCACGTCCCTCCCATACTCACTGGGAAGGATTATACAAGTGGATAGGTCATTGGGGTTCATCTTAGTATTCTGCTACCACAGTTATTCTATAAGGAAGTTGTCAACATTGCATCACAAGTTTCTCGGGAAACATCTTGAATTTTACATATAAACTGTCAACCAGTGGTCATTGTTGCCAATTGAATGCCAATAGGAGTCCTTAATTTCGGGTGCGGTGAGGAGAGAGACTTTGTTTAGTGAAAACAGCTCAATTGTGAAACAGCTCAGCTGTGGAACCACACAGCTGTGACAGTTCAATTGCAATACTGCTCAGCTGTGGAACAGCACAGCTGTGAGACAGCTCAATCATGAAATAGCATATCTGTGGAACAGCATGGCTACATGGTGGCCTGGGTGAGGCAGCCCAGACAAAACAACCTGGCCTAGGAGGCCATGGTGTTACAGCTTTAACCAGTGTTACAGCTCCAACCAGAGATACACAGTCTCCGATAGAAACTGAAAATGTGTTCCACCTAGCGGAGGTGAAGTTGGCTTATATAGAGTACAATTTCCATCCCTGGTCCCTGATTGATCGTTCTCATGCACATGACGACTCCAAATCCTCACAATTTGATGGGTCCAAAAAGTACTGTCTTGATTGATCAGAATGGAGCTGCTCTGATTGGTCAGTTAAGATGCAAATGAGGATATAGCCATGCAGCTTCTATTGGATGAGGAAGTCTCAGTCCTATTGATCAAGTTTTGATCGTAGGGGTGCTCTTATAAGGGTCAACTCAGATGGCAAGAGCACAGTGTAGGAGGCTTGGCAGCTCAGTCTGTGGCTTTTCCCTGAAATGCATCATGCCTGAGGGACCTCTGTAAACAATGGCTGCTAGACTCTAGTCATGAATATGAACCCAATTAACTATGAGGAGTCCTTTTTGGCAAGTATAGTCTTCTTGGGATCAACAAAACTAAGAATCAAAAAGAAAGCAGAGTTTTCTTTTATTAGCAAGCTACTTCACTTCTTCAGTAGCCAAATATATCTGCTGTTACACACAGAACAATGATTTATGGCAAAATCTTGCAAGTTCTCATAACATAAAACTACCTAGCATTTCTAGAGTTTGTTATCAATTAATAGTAGAAGATAACATCCTTGTTCTTAAAAATGTAGTTTGTTTTTTAGGAGAAGACAAGTAAATATTATAGATCAGAATTAAATATTCGCATAAGAAAGCTTAGTGCATCAATAAATGTCATTCAGTATTTATTAATTATAAACTTGGTTGAACTGACAATATTTTCTATGTAAAGAGTATTAGTTATATACGCATATTGTTGAGTAACAATATTACAACACACTTTAAAGCTTAAGAAATACATGCTTATTATCTCATAGTTACTGCAGGTCAGAAGTTAGGTTAAGGCCTACCTAGATCCTCTATTTAAGTTCTGAGTGCTGCAATCAGAGTTTTGCATCATTACAGTCTCAACTGGAGGCTCAGTTTAGGAAAAACTCACTTCTAAGCACACTTGGTTGTTGGCAGGATTTACTTCCTTATAACTGAGGTCTATCACAGCTTCCTGCTGGATGTTGGCCAGAGGCTCATAAGGCTGCTGAAGTTCTATACTGTGTGGACTTTCCCAACTCTATGAACGCTAGATCAACTAGCCAGCAAGGAGTCTCTAACAGGAGTGCTAGCCAGACAGAACCTTATGTGAAATAAGATTACCACAAGACACACTCATCACTTTTGATATATTCTATTAGAAGCAAATCCCAGGTCCACTTACATTAAGGGCTTTAGGATATATAAAAAAATTAACACCAAGAAGTGGGATCGTGTGTGCGCGCGTGCGTTGGAGGGGGCGGGGAGCATTTCAGAATGGGCCCATCTAGATTTCTGGGAAGGATAGAATAATTATGGGCCTTGAATAATAAGTAATGATTGAAAGATAGATTTGAAAGGAAGAGTATTATTTTAAACCTTGGTATACCAGGTGATGCTTTGGGCTTTGCTTAGAAAATGGTACTATAGCAACTTCATCAAATTACTGGCAGAATACTGTGATGATAGGGAAAACTTTGTAAAAAGTCAAGATCAAAGTCATTATGTACATGGACAAGTACACTTAAAATCTGCCCCATAGATGATTTAAACTTTTTTGTCTTATTCAATAAATCAGGTAGGACTCAGAGATTATAGAAACTAAACCCAAACCAGCTTAAGAACAAACATTTATTAACATAGCTAATGAAGTTGATAGGTAGTTTAAAGAGTCTATCATGTTTCAGTGGTAGAACTGACATTATTATGATACAATATATTGTTTATCATTTAATAATTTGCATTTTTTTAGATTTCATTCTTATATATATATACACATATGTATGTATATATATATATATATATATATATATATATATATACATATACATATATATGTACATATGTATATGTATATATTTATGTAGGGTAGGTAACAAATATGATTTGTATGTTCCTCAGCTCTCATCAATGTCAAAATCAAAACAAGAATCTGACTCTCCCGGATTCCAAAGCCATCCCTGAAAAATCACTGATATCTGCTTCATAGGTTGAATAAACCCATTTATACCATTGACCTTATCTTGTAGGATATAGAACTATGACTGGCTAGTCAGCATCATGGGCTTTCCTTGTGGCAGGATGGCCTTATTATGTGATTAAGATGTTCAAAAGCTGAGAGTAAACAGATTACCATTTTAAAAAATGACAAGCGGCACTGCCTCTCCAAAATGTAATACATAGGTATTAAATTTGTGATAAAAGTCATTGTAATATTTATACATATTTGCATTGTATATTTTTCCTCATAAAACAAGTTAAATTTTAAATCCTATTTAGTGAAAAATATTTGACTGACAATAATAATAACAGGAACACTCAGCAGCATGTGAATATAATTTGTAAAGTATAAAGTAGCCTAAAAATGTTTGCTATTTTTTATTACATTGTATTTAACTTGGTAAATTTAAGGATTTGTATTCAAATAAGAATGGTCATGTAGAATTTCAATATGACATTACACATAATTCAGTGTAATGACATGAGTAACAGCAAAGGATGGATTTTTACACAGAGCACCTATCCTGAACTTCTCATAGCTAACTAGACTGCTCTCTAAAGAGTTCAACCTGGAACCACTAATGTAAGCTCTGCTGGAGTGTATCTCCTGCAGAGCATCATTTGTTTTATACTGGAAGCCCCAGGAGAAATTCTACAGGATTTCTTATTCCATGATGACTATGCAACAACAATGTTCAAAATATGAGGAGGCTACCACAGTGAGGCAACATGTTAAATGAACTAATAAATGAGATTTCATAGCAACCATGGCTTTCCAAAAGAATGACATGATACTTAATTTGGCAGTCACGGAGCATATTTTTATTTCTAAGCAAAGCTGAATATATTGGATGATGATCAAATAATCAGTATAAAACATTGTTTTGGTTTCTGTATAGCAGTCAGCAGAATCTTTTTCACTCTCTCTTAAATGTGACTTCTTTCTTGTCCCCATCATAAATATCCAAATTAAATCCAGACTGATTAGTATTAATTTACTCTATTACACACAAGGTCTTATATTTAAGACCGACAATGATATACACTGACTAGTGCTACCATATGTCCTGTTATGCCAGAGGCATTCTAGGTTTATACATGCCATCCCAGAAAAATTCCTAAAAGCTCCTCATTCACTTTCAAAACTGTTCTGGATTGGAAGGTAAATTATATGCTCTCTCTCAAGCACTGCAAACCTTCGTGCTCTGAAAATACTACTGGATTTTTTTTTTTCTAAGTGTAACATAATTTCATCTATAACCATTTCATAAACACACTTAAAAATATCAACCGTACCAGTAGCACAACAAAAAATAACAATAATTTCTTAATGCCAATATATATCTAGCCAGTGTTCAAATTATCTCAAATGTTTCTTATTTTTAGAGCCTGTTTGATTCGAGATCCAAATAGATTCTATACACTGCAACTCATTTATAACTCCATAAAATCATTTTATTCTGTGCTTTCCTATCCCTTTTTTAATTTGTAGTTATGATTGGAGAAATTGGACCATTCGTTCTCTAGAGTGTCCCACATTCTAGATTCTGGACTTTATTGATTGCATCTATGTACCCTCTAAATTGGTATTTAGATTAGAGTTTTATTAGATTTGCCTTTCTTTCTTTCTTTCTTTCTTTCTTTCTTTCTTTCTTTCTTTCTTTCTTTCTTTCTTTCTTTCTTCTTCCTTCCTTCCTTCCTTCCTTCCTTCCTTCCTTCCTTCCTTCCTTCCTTCCTTTCTTTCTTTCTTTCTTTCTTTCTTCCTTCCTTCCTTTCCATTTGTATGAATATTGCATATATTGCATAATGAGAGGCACACATGTCTGGTTGTGCTTCTGTGATTAAATATAGAGTTAATCTGCAACTGCTCTACAGTAGCTCTAATATATATTTATATTTAGGGATGCTTGGGGCAATAATAATGACTACTGGTCAAGATGAGAATGAAATTCCCTAGTTAATTGTTCATAATGAACTGTTTAATAACCCCCAACTCAGGTGAATGGGCTTTATGCCAGTTTATCTACAGTAATAATTGAAACTGTATAGATTGATGATTTGTGCCTGGCTTACCTGGTTACACAGTTTGATTGTGGCTCTGTGATGAAAGAGGTATCAAAAAATCCTCAATAAAAATAATCAGAAATGAAAGAGGGGAAGTTACCATGGATGCCACAGAAATACAAAGGATCATCCAAAAATACTATGAAGGGCTATATGCCACCAAATTCAATAACCTAGAAGAAATGGACATGTTCTTAGAAACATATAGCCTTCCTAGGCTGAATGATGAAGAACTAGAAAATATAAATAGACCAGTCAACAGTAAGAAAATTGAATCAGTCATCGGAAGCATTCCCAAAAGTAAAAGTCTGGGACCAAATGGCTTCACTAGTGAATTCTACCAAACATTCAAAGAGGACCTAATACCTGTCTTACTCAAACTCTTCCAAAAAATTGAAGAAGAAACAACACTCCCTAACTCATTTTATGAGGTCAATATTACCCTGATACCAAAACTTGGTGAGTATAACACACATAAAAGAAAATTACAGACCAATATCTCTGATGAATACAGATAAAAAAAATCCTAAACAAAATTCTAGCACATCAAATGCAACAATGTATTAAAAAGATTGTACATCACAACCAAGTGGGGTTCAACCCAGGGGGACAAGGATGGTTCAACATATGCAAATCCATCAGTGTGATACACCACATAAACAAAATAAAGGGCAAAAATCATATGATTATATCAATAGATGCAGAAAAAAAAAACATTTGACAAGATACAACATCCATTTATGATTAAAACACTTAATAAAATGGGTATAGAAGGAAAATACTTCAACATAATAAAGGCCAAATATGACAAACCCTCAGCTAACATCATAATTAACGATGAAAAACTGAAGCCCTTTGTTCTATGTTCAGGAACACGACAGCACTGTCCCCTATCACCTCTGCTTTTCAACAGAGTATTGGAGGTCCTAGCCGGAGCAATCAGTCAAAAGAAAAAATAAAAGGCATCCAAATTGGGAATGAAGAAGTTAAATTGTCACTTTTTGCAGATGACATGATGCTATATAGAGAAAATCCTAAAGTCTCCACCAAAAAGCTATTAGAAACAATAAATAAATACAGTAAAGTTTCTGGCTACAAAATCAATGTACAAAAGTCCATTGCATTCCTATGCACTAACAATGAAATGTCAGAAAAATCAATAAAAAAAATCATTTTGCAATTACAACAAAAATAATAATATACCTAGGAATAAACTTAACCAAGGATCTGAAAGACTTTATACTGAAAACCATAAGACATTTTTAAAAGAAATTGAAGAAGACACGAAGAAATGGAAAGACATTCCATGTTCATTGATTGGAAGAATAAACATAGTTAAAGTGGCTATGTTACCCAAAACAATATATAGATTTAATGCAATCCCCATCAAACTCCCAATGGCATTTTTTAAATGCCATTTGTATGGAGCTACAAAAGTCCCCAAATAGCCTAAACAATCCTAAGAAAAAAGAACAATGCTTGAGGTATCACACTCCATGACTTCAGCTTCTGCTATAAGGGCAATAATCAAAACCAATGGAACAGAATTGAGAACCCAGAAATAAACCCACATAAACACCGACAGATAATTTTTGACAAAGTAGCCAAAAACATACAATACAGAAAAGACAGCCTCTTCAATAAATGATGCTGGGAGAATTGAAAGCCAGGTGCAAAAGAATGAAACTAGACTGCTATCTGTCACCATGTAACCAAAATTAACTCAAAATGGATCAAAGACCTAAACACAAAACATGAAACAATAAAATACATAGAAGAAAACATAGGTACTAAACTTATGGACCTTGGGTTCAAAGAGCATTTTATGAATTTGACCCCAAAGGCAAGGGAAGTAAAAGCTAAAATAAATGAATGGGACTATATCAAACTGAAAAGCTTCTGCATAGCAAAAGAAACCATCGACAAAACAAAGAGGGAACAAACTGAATGAGAGAAGATTTTTGCAAACAACACCTCTGATAAGGGCCTAAACTCCAGAATATATGAGGACCTCATACAACTCAACAACAACAAAAATCCAATTAAAAAATGAGCAAAGGACCTGAAGAGACATTTCTCCAAGGAAGACATACAAATGGCCAATAGACATATGAAAAAATGGTCAGCATCACTCATCATTGGAGAAATGCAAATAAAAACCATAATAAGATATCACCATACACCAGTTAGAATGGTTATTATCAACAAGATAAATAATAACATGTGTTGGAGAGGCTGTGGAGAAAAAGAAACACTCATACACTGTTGAAGGGAATGCAGATTCGTGAAGCTGCTATGGAAGGCAGTGTGGAGGTTCCTCAAAAAATTACGAATAGAATTACCATATGACCCAGAAATCCCTCTCCTGGGTATCTACCCAAAAAATATGAAAACATTTATCCATAAAGATGTATGTGCAACAATGTTCATTACAGCTTTATTTACGGTGGCCAAGACATGGAAACAACCAAAGTGTCCTTCGGTAAATGATTGGATAAAGAAGTCGTGGTATATATACACAATGGAATACTATTCTGCCAGAAGGAAAGATGAAATAGTACCATTTGTGACAACATGGATGGATCTTGATATTATTATGCTGAGCGAAATAAGTCAGACAGAAAAAGTCAAGAACCATCTGATTTCACTGGTATGTGGTATATAAAACTGAAAACAACAAAAGAACAACACAAACAAATAAAGAAACAAAAACTCATAGACACAGACAATAGTTTAGTGGTTACCAGAGGGTAAGGGGGGAGGGGGTGGTAGATGAGGTTAAAGGGGATCCAATAAATGGTGATGGGAAAAGAACTGACTCTGAGTGGTGAATATACAGTGTGCTATATAGATGATTTACTACAGAATTGCCCACTTGAAATCTATGTAACTTTACTAACAATTACCACCCCAATAAACTTTAATTAAAAAATAAATTCTCAGTATGCACGTGATATAGCTTCCCCAAGACTAAGATATCTCACATACGTCTTGCTGTTTCATAATCTGATGAATAAATAAATTTGGTTCAACTGAAAAAGGACATTGAAACCTGAACCTGAAATTATACCTGGGCTTTCTTTCTCCTGTTGTATTGAATTCCCTGCCTTTATTAAAGCCTTAATTATGTAGGGTATTGTGAGTCTTATCAATTATTTGGAGTGGTGAATAATTAGTACAGTAATAACAACAGCCATTAATGATGATTGCTTAATTGCATTACAATGTTAGAAGTTAAAGAAGGTATTATTAAAACTATTACATACCTTATTTATTTACTGGATGATACATATCTGTAATCATGAAAGTCTCTCATTCTATTATTTTGTTGCTATGAAGTATAACTGGTAATAAAAGATACATGTTTATATTTTCCTTTATTTACCAGTTCTCAAAATTATAAATTATTTATCTATAAGTCTCCAAAAATGACCAATGATTCTGTGTATGTGTTAGAGAATGAATATGTGATTAAATTGTAAATATTGGTAAATATTTAGTCAATTTAAAGTACAAGTCTTACTGATAAAGTGTCTTGCATTAAGTACTGGTACTTAAAGAAGCTCCAGTGTGAGCCTCTTCAGGTTGATAGTGTTTAATAGTTATCTTCATATCAGATATGACAATCTATGATCATTGATCCAGTATATTTTCCTCCCCGATAGGATTTAGTCTTATCAGCAAAGAACCTGGTTTCTTCAGTGAAAACGTGTTTAAATGTTTACCATTTTTAAAGTGTTCTTTAGAAAGCAGAAGCCACTTACAAGAAAACCCATCTCAGATACTACTCTGGCTACCAAAAGGAATAACAAAATTAATGCTATTGTTATAATTATTGATAATAGTACTTCTGAGGCCATAATCTTAAAACTGGTAATACTCAACTATTAGATTAAAATTTACACTAAATTAATGCCATTGGAACTATTCCAAAGGCTTAAAGAGATTCCTTGCTGTAAACATACACAGTTGCTAACAGAGTGAAAGCATTAGCACCTAATTCCAATTTATGCTCTGTTTTCCCACATATTTTATTCCAAGAAATTTTTAAAAAATTGATTATAACTCATTCTATGATGCCAGCATTATCTTAATACCAAAAAATAAAATAAAAAGATGACTACAAAACAATACAGGAAAACTGCAGGCCAGTATTTTTCATGAGCACTGATACAAATATTTACAACAAAATAATAGAAGTTAAGTATAACAATGTATAAAAAGAATTATATACAATGACCAAGTGGAATTTACCCCAGGTGTGTAGCACTGGTTATATAGTTTAAAATCAAATAATTTAATTTAGCTTATCAACAGCTAAAGAAGAAAATTTATAAGATCATACTCATTGATGTGGAAAAAAACATTTAACAATATTCAAGAACAGTTCACTATAAAAACTCTCAACAAACTAGTAACAGTGGTGAGCTTCCTCACTTTGATAAAGAAGAACTACAAAAACCTTTAGGTAACACCACACTTAATGGTGAGAAACTAGATGCTTGTACAGTAGAGATGAGGAATAAGGCATGGATGCCTCTTCTCATCTCCTGTTCAACATTGTACTGGAAGTAATAGCTAATGTCATAAGATAAGAAAAGAGAAGAAAAAAATATATACTCACTGGGAAGGAAGAAATACAATTATGTTTGTAGATGACTTAATTGCCTACATAGAAAATCCCAAAGAATAAACAACAAAAAAAATCCTGAAACTAATATATGATTATAGTAAGGTTGCAGAATACAAAGTTAATATACAAAGTAATATTCCTATATACTGAAGATAAAAATTGAAAATTAAAATTAAAAATGCAATACCATTTACATTATAAACTCCCAAATGAAATACTTAGGTATAAAGCTAACAAAATATGTGGAAAATCTATGAGCAAAACTACAAAACTCTTATTTAAAAAATCAAAGAGAGTCTAAGTAAATGGAAAGGTATTCCATCAATAGGAAGGTTCAATATAATTATGATTTCAATTCGATGGAATCCTAGACAAAAATCACAGAAGGTTATTTTGTGGATATCCACAAATTGATTCTAAAGTTTATTTGAAAAAACAAAAGATTCATAATAGCCAGAATAATAATGAAGGAAAAGAATAGTCAGAAGATTGAAACTACTGACCTTGAAGACTTGACAAAAAGCTACAGTAATTAAGACAGTGTGGACTGGCAAAAAAAATAAAAATAAAAAATATAAGTAAGTAAGTAAGTAAGTAAATAAATAAATAAATAAATAGTGCTGGAACAATTTGATATCCATAGGCAAAAACAAACCATAAAAGCAAAACAAAACCCAGAAATAAACTTTACAGTTTTCACAAAAACTAACTTATAATGAATCATACAGGTAAATTTAAAATACAAAACATAAAACTTCTAAAATAAAATATTGGAGAAATTCCATGTAATGATAGATTTGTGGAAAGTTCTAGAAAGAACATAAATACACAATCTATGAAAGAAAATATTAATAAGTTAAACTTTATTATTAAAATCTGCTGTGTGAAAGACACTGTTGAGAGAATGAAAAGATCAACTACTGACTGGGAAAAAACATATGAAAACATATGCTGATAGATGGCGTGCATCCAAAACATATAAATAACTCATTTAATTAGATTAGAAAATAAACAATCCACTGAAAATGGACACGATATGTGCAGAAAAAAATAAGCATATGAAAAGGTGTGCAATATCATTTGACATTAAGATAATGCAGATTTAAAAAGCAATGAGATTATACTGCAAACCTATTAGAATGGCTAAAATCCAGAAACCTGATACTCTCTCTTGCTGGTGAGGATGTAAAACTACATGAAGTCTCATATAATTGCAGGAGTAAATTTAAAATGGTGGGAATACAGTCTGGAAGTTTCTTAAAAACTAAACATACTCTTTCCACAAAATTCAGCAATCTAGTACCTAGATATTTACTGAGCTGATTTTAAAACATATGTCAAAAAAATGCACAAAAATGTTTGTAAATGCTTTATTTATAATTTCCGCAAACTGGAAGCAACTAAGATGTCCTTTAACGGCTAAATGGACATAAATAAATAAATAAATAAATAAATAAATAAATAAATAAATAAATAAATAAAATTGTGGTGCATACATACAACAGGATATTATTTAGTGGTAAAATAAAATGAGTTCTCAAATCATAAAAAGACATGGAGGAACTTTAAATGTGTTTGCCAATTTAAAGAAACCAACCTGAAAAATCTATATACAATATGATTCCAATGATAAGACTTTCTGGAAAAGCCAAAACTATGGAGCCAATAAAAAAGATCCGTCATCAGGGTAAAAGTAGAAAAGTTGAATAAATAAAACACAGTGAATATTTTAAGGTGATAAAACTACTCTGTATGCTGCTGTAGTGGTGAATATATATTATTCATTTCTCAAAACATATAGAACTTTAAAATACAGAAAATGAAGTATAATGTATGCAAATAAAAAAATCATTTAAGAGATTGGGGATCCCAATGTAAAATATGAAATGTAACAAAACAATTTAACTCTATTACTCACAAATTAAAAAAAACAAACAAAAACAACTCTTACTGAAGGGACTAAAGAGAAAAAACAGCTAACATAAGTAAAACACTGGAAGTGACTAGATTTTGTAAGACTAAAGACAGAATGAACTACATATAAGCACTGTACACTAGTTTGTAAAATTGTTTCCCATGGTGGTATGGGTTACACTTTTGATACTACTATACATGTATACTGGAATTGAATAAATGAATGACAAATGGTAGGAGCTAGGTTTCTCACTGTTGGAATGGAAGGTTTGAGACAAGCAAAGGAAGGAGGCTAAAGAGATGCACGTGGCAAAGGTTTAGAGTTAAAGACAATCAGTGTGAACTCATGTTCAGTTTACTACATATACTGGTTATATGAAATACATATTTATAGATATGTGTATATACAGGGTTATTACACACACATAAAATGTTTTTCACTCAGTCACACGAGAAAGCATAAAAAAATGACACTCTTGTGGCAGTAAGCACACTGAGAACCCATGTCGTTCTTTCTAATCCCATTTTACAGGAAAATAAATCAGTAATCCTTGGAGAAATGACTGGTTGTAGGACTGGGGCTGGAAATATACAGGATGAGCGTGGAGTATCTTATAGTTCTAGAATTAAAAATATATGCTCAAAAAGGAAACAAACAAACCAAATACCTGCAGTGATGAGGATATGTCAAGAGATCACAAGTCAATGAAAAGAATTTCCAATGGTCAAAGCTGGAGCAATTTGATATACATAATAAATAAAATATTGGTGGATTAAAACCTAAAGTATAAAATAAATATGCCTGAGTCAATACTGTTATAACTCAATGACTGAATATATAAACCAAAAGGGGAAATTAGAACAATCTCCCATACAGAAGAATTCTAAATAATTTATATACTCTGCCCTTAAAGAAGTGCAGCTTAACTTCACTCTCCTAATGTAGGCTCTGCACAGTGACTTCCTTCCCAAGAGTGTAGTATGGAGAGGTGGAAAAAAGGAATAACTTCGTAGTGGAGAAAAAGACAGATACTTCCTCTAGCCAGGTGATCCAGGCTAACATCTACAGTGATAAGTCATGTGGGCAGCATGTATTCTTCATGTGAGGTAATGAAACGGTGTTGTGCTTCTATAATCTTCCTCCTAAAACCACACTATTTTAGTCTAAGGTGAGAAAAACATCAGCAAATCCCAGTTGAGAGACATTCTACCAAATACTTGACCACTCAAACTTTTAAGGTAATCAAATAGATAAGTAAACCCTGAGAAAATGCCACAGCCATGAGGAGCCTAAGACCTATAAGACTGACGACTAAGTGATCCTGAATATTGGTTCATTAATTGTAACAAGTGTACCAGACTAACGTAAAATATTAACAATGGGAGAAGCTGGATACAAATACATGAAAAATCTCTGTACTCTCATCTCCATTTTTCTATACATCGGAAATTCTTCCAGTAGAAAGCTTATATATGTATGTATTATACACTTACTAATATACATATGTGTATATAATATGTATATTATATATAAATGCATATATATGACATGCATATATATGTATATATATATATATATATATGTGTGTGTGTGTATATATATATATATATGGAAAAGGATACTATCAAAATTAGTCAGCAAAGAAAAAAAGAACAAGTGGTAATTTTGTAATTGAAAATTTTACCTGTTGAGATTTTTAAATTATAGGAATGGTTTAAACACCTGATGCGCTCTTAATAGAGAGAAAATCATTAAACAGGAAGATAAATCTGAAAATATTCCACAATTTTGTGCAGATGGACAGACGTGGAAACTGACTAAAAAATTACTAGATATACAAAAGATAAAATAAAAGTATCTATACTGTATCAGCTGTCTATTGAAAGAAAATAAATGAACTCTACCTTTACTATCTTAAAACACTGCTCATTTATTATTTCACAGGTTCCGTGGGTCAGGAGTCTGTGCAAGGCATAACTGGGCCATAAATTTCTTTCACAGACTGCCAGGAGGACTGTCTCAAGGTTTTACTGGGATGGATCCACTTTCAAGCTTGTTTGTTGCAGGATTGTATATTGTTAGATTCAGGGCTTCAGCGTCTCACTGATCTTTTAGTTAGAAGCTCCTCTAACAATTCCTTGCCATTTAGCCTCTCCAATAAGGCAGTTCGCTTCTTCAAAGTGTGCAAGTGAGAAAGCAATAGAGAAAGTCTGCTAATAAAATGGAAGTCCCAATCCTCCGTAACTTATCACAATGTCTTGACATTTACTGTACTCTACTGGTTAGAAACAACTTATTAGGATCAACCTATATTTAATTAGAGGATATTTGTTACATAAGCCATCAATACCAGGAGATGAGTGCTATATTAGAAATCTGCTTATTACATATGCAAAGACATACAGTCAAAGATTCAGGAAGAGTATTTGAGAATGAAAATGAGGAGAGTTAAAAGTCTAAGAGTGTATGAATAATTGTTTTTGAGAATAAATGACTCGCATAAATCCATACATTCAGGGAAAACAATATAAAACAAATAAGGTAAACATTTATGCTAACAGTAGATTTCTTTTTAGCAAGATAGAAATCAGAAAATTAAAATAATATCTTCAAATATATGAGCAAAATTTCAACTTAAGATTGTATGTCACATAAAGCCATATTTCATGACAAATGGTGACATATTATTTTAATTTACTAAAGGAATTTCTAATATATATATATATTTCAAGAAAAAGGAAAATTATGCCCAAAAAAGGTTTAAGTTCAAAGGAAAATAGTAGCAAATTAACTAATGAATGTCGACATAAATCTAACCCATTTTTTCTGAGATAATAGTGATAACAAAGTTTAAATCATGAACTAAAAAATAAAACTTAATTACTCTTTGACAAGAGCATGCAATTCAGGAGGAAATTAATCAAAAAAAATCTGTGGTCCATATATTACTTGGAGTACAATTAAATATGCTTAACCTTGTTGCTAATATATGGTAAAAATTTAGAGTAAGCATTAAAATAATGCAAATAGAAATAAAACTGATATATGAAAAAAAAAGAAAACATCAAAATAAAAATTAGGGATAAATGAAATACATGATGTCTAATCATTATTTATAAGAAATTATAGTGTACTTAGTTTGTCAGTTAAGAGAAAGAACTTTTCAAATTCCATGTAGAAAGTTCAGCTACACTTTTATAGGAAGAACATATAAAATTTAATAAATGGAAATGGTAGAAATAAGTCCTAGAAAAAAAGATTTCCAGTCCCCTCCCCAAATATAATTATTTTTTCAGGAAAATATAGTCAGAATGAAACGAGTATAGCTACAATACTTTTAGTCAATCTGGAATTTAATCTGAGAAGGTTTGTGAGGATTAAAGATTGTCATTCCATGATAAAAAATGTCATTCAAATCCAAGTGATCAGTAAGATATTACAATTTTAAACTTGTATGTTCCTGATAAAAATCTTCATATTAATAAATCAGAACTAGATACAAATTAATTCATAATATGATGAAATTATTATATCGTGATAAAACATGAGTGTCTTGATTATTCATAAATCAAAAATACTAAATATTAGTAAAATTATATATGAAAATTCAAAGTAATAAACTTGACATAATGGGCATATAGAAAAGAATTAACCAATACCAAGAGTAAAGATAATCTGTAAACCACAGGTTTAAATAAGGCAGGGGTTGTTTTCTTATCAATACCTAAAATTCAGGGATAACAGGAAATTTGGGCCAGTAGAGTTTTGCATTCATCAGTCAAGCACCTATGTCTTTTTGTATGTGCTGTTGCACTCTCATTACCTTGTGTGTTTTCCTATATTGAATGATCAGTACTGGCTGGCTCACCATACACGGAAAGTAGGAACATGATGTATTTCCATATTTGTTTGTTTGTTTTAAAATTTATTCTAGCAAGTTTTGTATTTTTTAGTGCAGAAATTTAACATATATTTTAACTGTATTAATATGCATTAAGTGTTTTTTACTTTAAACTGTAATTTTAGCTTTTATGTTATTTGCCAATAGATAGACACAAAATTCGATTTTATTTTTGACCATGTATCCTGCAATCTTAGTAAATTAATTTTAGTTATTGTTCAATTGCTAATTTCTTAAGGATTTCTTTATAAGCAATCATATTTTCTGTGAATGGAAATAGTTTTTATTTTTCCTTTCATGCATTGTATTTATTTTTCCTACCTTACTGCTAGAATATTCAATTCAAGGCTATACACAAAGGTGAGTGAGAATGGACACCTGGACCTTGTTCCTCAATTAATGGGAAACATTTAATATTTTACCTTTCAGTATGGTATTAGTCATAGGTATTTTGTAGATGGTATTAATCATATTAAAAAGTGTTCTTCTATTCATAGTTTACTGAGAGTTCTAAATCATAGATGGATGTTGAACTGTGCCAAATAATTTTTCTGCATATTTTGAAGATCCTATAATTTTTCTCCATTGTATTCAATTAGTAAATTACTCTCAGAACTTTTGGAATGTTAAACCAATCTTGCATACTTGGAACAAAACACTACCTAGTAGTAAGCTATTTTACATTGTATGTATTGTTGGGTTGATTTTGCTTTTCTTCTGAGGCATTTTTAATCTATGGTCATGATATATTGTTTTGTTTATTGTAATGTGTCAGTCTGGTGTTTATATTGTGGTTTGCTGGCTTCATAAAATAAGAAGTTTATTTTCTCCTTTTTTTTATCAATTTGATATAAGTGATATTTTATCTTTCATGAATGACAGAACTCAACATAAAGCCATATGATGGTCTCAAATTTGCTCTGTGATAATGCTTCTGAATTAAACATTTTTAAAATTGATATGAGTCTATCCTTATGTCACATGTGTTAAGTTGTATGTTTTCAAGGAAATTGTCACAGTTTGGCAGAAAGTCATTTATGATATTTTCTATACATATCATTGTAAGATCAATATCAATATTTATTGGTTTATTTCTAGAATTGATAATTTTGCTCTGTCTCTCTGTCTTTCTCTGTCTCCATATGCCTTGCTAGCATGTATTTTCAAACAATGACTTTTTTATTTTTTAATTACTGTTCCATTTTCTCTTTAATTTTTTTATGCTCATATTTTTATTATTTTCTTCTTTTTATTTATATTGAATTTATATTACCCAATTTCTTTTGGGTTCTTATGGTACACGATCATATAAATATTTATATGTATAAATGTCCCTCTAATCATTGACTTAGCTGGATTCCACAAATATATATGTTGTAATTTTATCGTTTGATTCAAAATATTTCATAATCACCCATGTGATCATTTCGTTTTGTTGTTGTTTGTTTTTTATTAGTTTCAAATGTACAAAACAACATAGTGGTTAGACATTTATATACCTCACAAAGTGATCATCCCAGTAAGTCTATTACCCATCTGACACTGTACGTAGTTATTACAACATTTTTGATTATATTCCCCATGCTGTATTTTATAGCCCCGTGATTATTAATTTTTTTTTTAATTATAGTTGACACTCAACATTATTTTTTATTAGTTTCAGGTATACGCATAGTGGTTAGACATATATATGTACTAGACTCATTGGGGGAATCACTTCATAATTATATAAATGTGATTACTTTTTGACACAAATTTTCTATTGAGTTTTAAACTTTGCAAAGATTAAGGCTGTGGAGCAGACACTATTCCATGATGTGATTGCTGCCTAAATGCTGCCCAATCCGCCAGCTAAATCCCGGCCAGAACAGAGATTGCTTCCTGAAAATCCCTACAGAGATTATTTGATGGACTCCTCCTCTATGTCCCAAGGGTGCTAGTTTGTGCTGGTTCCTGAACAGGCCATTGTCCTGCCCCAGGCAAGCACAGAAAGCATTTTCCCCTTATCTGGGACAATCACACCTCAGTACCTCTATCCATCCTGCCTTGTCCTATGTAATCCCTTAGTGTCTGCCAAATGCTTCCAAGATTAGGTATGTCATCTCATTTGCCGTGAGAGGAGCTTTCTCTGTAAACTCCCTTAATAAACTCGATATAACGATGACGTTGCCAGCCTCTTTCTGTGGTCTCTTGGCCCTGGGACATTTTATGTAACAGGACTTTTTAAAATGCCTTATAATTATTAATTTAAAACTGCTATTTTCAGAGTATGCTTTACAATATTTCTATCTTTGATATTATTGAGGTTCATTTTATTCCCATGCATGTGATCTGTTTTGGTTTACACTCCACGAGCACTTGAAAATAATGTATATTCTGGAATTATTGTGTGTAGTATTTTATATTAGGTTGGTGCAAAAGTAATTGCAGTTTTTGCAATTATTTTATCCTTTTAAACCACAATTACTTTTACACCAACCTAAAAGTCCATTGAGTCAGAATGATTGATAGTATTGTTCAGTTTTTCTATATTCTTACTGTTTTTTGCCTATTTATTGACTCTAGCAAAGCTTTTGTTAAAATCTCTGACTATACTTGAGGATTTATGTTTTATAAGTTTTGTTTCTTTTTCATTTTCTTTCTTTTTTTGTTTTTTTTTTTTGTTTTTGTTGTTGTTGTTGTTGGGGTATTAGGTGAATTTACTAGGGATTTATTATAATTTCCTGATATTTGAAATTTTTATCACCTCTGACAATATTCCTTGTTTGATACCTAATATGTTCCGCTACTTTTATAACCATACAGTTTTCTAATGTTCGTGGCACATTTCATGTTCCATCACTTTGCTTTGATCTTATTAGTGTTGCAAATCCAAAGTGTGACCCTGCTGACAGCATATACTTCTCTAGCTCTTTTACCCATTCTACGTCTGCCTGATATTTTGAGTCCTTATACCTTAATAGTTCTTAAGTATGTATGTATATATGTATGTGTGTATAAATTGTGTAAATTGTTGGATTGTAGTCTACTATTTTACTCTGGTTTTTATTTGTTCAATCTCCCCACCTAATCCTTCTTTTTTGCTTTTCATTAGAGTTAATCTAATGCTTTGTTTTATTCTAGTATATTTCTTCTATTGACTTTGTAGTTATTTCCCCTTACATTTTTAGTTACTTCCCTAGGGAAGAAAAAAAATGCATCTTTATTATATAAATGTAAGAATCTTACAGATAGATCCAAATACGCTCATATTCTGTGCTATTGTTTTCGTGTATAATTCATATATACATACATTACAAACCACAGAACGCAATATTATATTCACCACTTTGGGTGCTCTTGGTTTCTTCCTATACCACATTTCCAGCTGATCTCATTTCTCTTTATCTTAAATACCTATTTACTGTTATTTGCAGTGCAATTCCACTAGAAGCACACTTACTCATATTTTGTTTATCTACAGAAGCCTTTATTCTGCCTCCATATGAAGTGTTGGGACAGTTTTTTCCTGCGAGCACAGCTGCTAGGAGCTTTCCCATCCCCCTCCCTCCTCCAATATCTTATCGGAGCAGTTTCCCTGCGAGCACAGCCTTGGGAGCTTTCCGTCCCCCTCCCTCCTCTGATATCTTATCCCAGCAGTTTTCCTGTGAGCACAGCAGTTAGAGGCTTTCCAGTCAAAACAGTGTTGAGAGATCACAGATGTTACGGACAGACCTCCCCGGCACCCTGGCCAGATTCAACCAATCCCTAGTGCCACAATAGCAATGGCTAATAAAGCTGTGTTCTCCTTGATCTCTGCGTGCTGCTTGAGTTTCTCGGTCCTCGCCACTCTTCCACACGGGAGAGTTTTGGATTTGGAATTTGACTTGACAGTATTTTTTTTCTCGTTTCCTCTATCTACAAAGATATTTTTCTATTTTCTTCTCTTTTACACTCTTTCTGGAAAGAATGCAGCTGTCTTTCTTATTTCATGTCCCTATGTGTAATGTGTTACTTTCTTTTGGATGCCTTCATGATATTTTCATTATATTTGGATTTCAAAATTTGACTCTAATGTGTCTATGTGGCATTTTCTTTGTATTTATATTGATTGGGCTTTGTTGAATTTCTTGGATATAAATGTCTATGTCATTTAAGAATTTGGGAAGCTTTGAAACATTTTTCTTCAAATATTTTTCTACCTATCATTTTTTCTCTTCTTTCTTCTCTGACTTCATTTGAACACATTTTATGAGATGAGTTTATATAGTCACACAGTTAACTGAGAATCTTTTATTCTTTTTTTAAAATATTTATTTCTCAAGTATTTGGACTGGATATTTCTATTAGTCTATGTCAAATTTAGCTGATTGTTTTTTTGACTTTAACCTGTCATTAAAATCATTTTACAACTTTAATTTTGTATTTTACAAATTTTAATTCTAGAATTCCTTTTATTTTAAAATATATTCTTTTGCATAAATATCCTACTTTTTATTCATCATTACACACATTTTCTGTAAGTGTTTGAACATATTAGTGATAGCAATATCAAAATATTCGTTGACTAATTCTAACATGTGAGTCATTTCTTTGTCAGTTACAATTGACTGCCTTGTCTTTTGAATATAGGTCACATGTATTTTTTTGTTTCTATTCATGTCTAATACTATTTTATGGCATACAATACATGATATTGTGAATGATATCCATAGATATTTTTGATTCTGCTATATTCCTGTGAAGATAGATTTTTGTTCTACCAGATAATAAACTTGCCTGGAATTAACCTAGAAATATTTCTCACTTGTACTGTGTAGTAGTTGTTCAGTAATTCTAGTTTTTCTAGGTTTTGTATTCATCAGGAAGTTCTAGAAACTTTTTCATGCATGTGTAACTTGGACCTCAGCCAAAGTTCTTCAGTAAGGTTTATACAAAGATTTTGGCATTCACTCTTCTGCTTTTTCCTTCTTTCTAAGTATGTCTTCTGTATTTTCCATACCTTCTGGAAGCTCTAACTTTGTTCTCCAGTTCATAGAATAGGTAGTTAACAAATTTCTACATGACTGCATGACCTTGAGCCACACAGATGAAGAGTACCTTCTGGAGAAAAGTCACAAAACACAATTCTTAGTCAGTACATTACCCTGATTCAGGCATCAACTGGCTTTCAGTCTTTGTCTGTTTTTGGCAACTTTCTAGTAGCTTCAAGTGTTTTTGTTTGTTTGTTTGTTTTTCTTAATAGATTTATAACTTTTATATCTGGGAGGATTAATCTGATATGAGCTAGACATTACTGGAAGCAGAACTCTGCTATTGATATATATATATATATATATATATATATATATATATATATATATATAAACATGGATGTTAGATTCATGTTTTCCTTTTATCATTATAGCTTCTAATACATATAAACATTTTCTATATTTCACAATAAAACACAAGGAGATGTTTTTAATTACAAAGAAATAAAGATAATTTTGAAGTGGCATTTATTTTATTTCATTTTATTTTTTAATTTTTAGGATAGCTGCTTATTTGTAGCTGTATTATTCTACCCATATCACTTTTTTTTTCTCTCAAGACATTCCCAGAGTAGGAAATTTAATTAAATTTTCTTGGAATTTGTGGGAGGTTTGAGCTGGAAATATTTATTTCAAAGTCAAAAGCAGAGACCTCATCTTAGATTGGGGACAACAGAATTCTAGCATGGGCATACCTTTGTCTAGGAGTCCAGGGTCCACATTAGCAGTCCTAATTTTTGTGTTTTTTTTAATTAAAGTTTATTGGGGTGTCAATGGTTAGTAAAGTTACATAGGTTTCAAGTATGCAATTCTGTAATACATCAACTATATATCATATTCTGTGTTCACCACCCAGAGTTTTCTTGAAATACTTGTCCTCAGTTGTTAATGCATGGTTTTAAAATGCTGTGGTTCTCTTACATGTTTCACCTGGGGAATGGGTGACGGAGTGGTGGTGGTGCGGTAATAATGTAGGGATTGGACTGACAGAGTAAGTAAATATTTACCATTTCAACCAAACCCCTGCTACAGCTACCATTCTCACTCCGTCCCTTTGTGCTAGCATTTTTGTGATTCTGTTGGTCATCCAAAGAAGCTCTCTCCTGCATTGCAATTGACACCTATGGGTACTGGTATCTGGTTTCCTGGATCTACTTTCTTCATGAATAGGTAGACATTTCTCATTCACAGATATTCTATCTCCTGTGTCGTTTGTTTCTATGTGTTTCCTTTTATTACCATTTGATAAGATCTTCATTGCAAAGAGAAAGACATGTAGCTTTGATTAACCACCTTGAACTCACAACCTTTCCATGCATTATTTTATTGGTTGAAATTGATATCATGGTCAACAAAAATGTTAATTTTTGTATCAAAACTTTTCAAATGAACCCCCCTTTTCAATTCTGTGCTGTTGCTTTTTAAAACAAAAACCAAAATATTTTATACATAATTCTATTTGAGTTAATTTTAAGAATTTTTGACCCTCTTGTTAACCTTTTAAAGTGCTTTTGACTCTATTTTGTCATCTGAAATATCACAGCTCCCTCCTGACAGTATGCCATCTGTGATGACATATGGTGGTTTAACTAGTACAGCATGATTTGAAAAGGGTCATTGCATCACTGTCAGCCTGAATCCTACTTTAGATAACTAACCCGAGGCCTCTTTCCAGGTGCAGAGGTAATTTTTGTTGGTCTTTTTGAAGTGCTCCCGTGATACAACTAAAGCTATTTGTTCAAAAGGAAAAAAAGTAAATTTTAATGAACAAATAAATGTCAAGCATTTCAAGTGCATTATCTCTATTAAATCTCAACAATGTAAGTATGTAATACTTTTCTAATATTATGGAAGGAGACACTGAGCAGAAGTGGTTTATGTAATTTTCTTGGGATTATACAACGGCAATTGAGAAGAATGAGACCTGAAGTTACCGTTTATTCCTCTAAAACTCATGATCTTTCCACTGCAGCACTTTCGTTTTAGTGTAATGAAATAGCAGCACTCAGTAATTCTAATAATTTCCTGTGCTGATCCTGGGCTAGACTTTGTAAGAAGTTATTTCAATCTTCCCCAGTTTGGTGTTGTTTTTGGAAAGACTATTTGCTACAATTAAGAAGCAACAAGATTTCTGTTGCAGTTGTTTATTTTAATTCAGTTTCACCAAGAAATCAAATGCCTCTGTAATTCTCTTTATCATTCTCATGTACAAAAAAAATAAATTAAATAACTCTAAAACTCCAGGCATTTTATGTGTACTCCAAACAATGAGAAGGAAAATGCCAAACAACAGAAAATACGTAATAATTTAGTATGCTTCCTTTTAAGCAGTTTTCTTAATGCCTTTTACCACAGGTTAGAACTACATCACTGGTTATCTATGAGGACAAGGGGGAAGAGGAGATTTTTTTTTAATACTGTTTGATTCACATTCCCAACCTCCATATTGTACCTCAAAGACAATTACTGTAATGCCATTAGTATATATTCATTTTGATATATGTCATAGTCATGCTAAACTATATATTAGTAGTAGTATGTGTGTATTTTAATTTAAATAAGTTTTGTGCCTATTGTGTTTCTTACTTTAACATCCCAGCTTATGCTTATGAGATTCACCTATTTTCTACTGTGTGCATCTTGTCTAATAATCTCATCATTGACTAGGACTTCAAGATGTGCCTCAAACATATTGCACTCAAAATCCCTCATCCTCACAGCAGAGCCAAATTGTATATATATCCTCATATACTTATGGACCCCAGAAAGAAATTCTTTGGATATGTGTACAAACACAGAATACTCAATGTAACCAATTAATATCAGATTGCTTTCCAGAAGGGCGACAATAATTTACATCCCCAAGCTGCATAAGTTTCCCTATAGTCCACATCATTGCTACCTGTTGACTATATTGAGTTTCTAAATTTTACAAACTTAATAGACATAATAGTTTTTGCTATTTTAAGTTTAATGCACCTGATAACATTGACTATGCTCTCCTCTTCATATGCTCTTTGTATTATGGTTCTCCAGAGAAACAGAATCAGTAAATTACTGGATATATATTTATTATGCAGAATTGTCTCACATGATTATGGAGAATGAGAAGGAGAACCAGGAAAACCAATGGTGTAAATCAGTCCAAGTCTGACGTCCTGAGAACCAGGGAAGCCAATGGTGTAAATCCTAGTCTGTGGGCCAGAGAAGATAAGATGAGCTGCCCTAACTCAAGCAGGCAGTCAGGAAGGAAATCCAGAAGCATTCCTTCTTCCTCCACCTGCTGTTCTACTCAGGCCCTTAATGAATTGAACGATGTCCACCCACATTCCAGAAGGCAATCTACTTTACTGAATCTACTGGTTCAAATGCTAATCTTATTGTGAAACATCCTCACAAACTCAGAAAAAAAAAATATATTCTGAGCACGCCATGGTAGTCAGGTTGATACATAAAATTAACTATCACACTCTAACCTTTTCATTATTTTTCCTTTATCTGCAGTTTTCAAGTTTTGTTTATCCTTTTCACGATAGTCCCCCATCTGACACCATACATAATTACTACATTATTGATGATATTCCTTATGCTATACTTGATGTCCCCATGGAACTTCTTTTAACATGTTAACATCATTGAATGACAGTACTTAATTTTAACACTACCAAACCAGTGAATGAAAGTACTTAAAGGTATTATCATTAAATATTTTCTTTGATTTTTTGCCTTACAAGTTTTTTTTTTTTTTTTTTTACTTAAGTCTTTCTCTACCCTTGTATTTTCCAGTTTCTGGAGTCTACTTGCATTTCTTGTTCATTGTCCCATTTTCCTTCTATAAAGTGTATCACTCCAGTATATGGTCCCGTCTTCATATCTCCTTTTCTGAATTTGATTCCCCTGTGTCCCTTTTAGGACTCTTGTGATTATATTGGACTGACCTGGATAATCCAGGATATCTCCCAATTATATGTTCCATGATTAATCAAATATGCACCATCACATTGTAAGGTATCATATTCACAGGTTCAAGATATTAAGATATGTACACATTTGAGTACTGTTATTCTGTCGACCACATATTCAAAGTAAACATTACAAGAAAATATATCATAGAATGCCACATCATAAGAAAGCTTAAAGGGATAATTTAATATCATAGAGTAGAGTTACCATGAAAAAGAAAGATGTTTTTGGCTTTTGACTAAAAGGCATAGAGAAAAGAAAGTCTCTTCAATAAGTCATGCTGGGAAATTTGGAAAGCCACATGCGAAAAGAAAGAAACTAGACTGCTATCTGTCACCACAACTCAGAATGGATCAAAGACCTAAATATAAGACATGAAACAATAAATTGCATAGAAGAAAACATATGTGCCAAACTTATGGACATTGGTCTTAGAGATTTGATAAATTTGACCTCAAAAGCAAGAGAAGTAAAATAAAAAATAAATGAATGGGACTATATCAAACTAAAAAACTTCTGCACAGCAAAAGAAGCCAGCATTCAAAGAGGTAACCAATTTAATGGGAGAAGATATTTGCAAACACCTCTGGTAAGAGGCTAATATTAAAAATATACAAAGAACTCAGAACTCAACAACAACAACTAAACAATTCAATTTAAAAAATCAGCAGAGGACCTGAACAAACACTTCTCTCAAGAAGACATAGAAATTGCCAACAGATATATGAAAAGATGCTCAACTTCACTAGCTATTAGGGAAATGCAAATCAAAACCACAATGAGATACCACCTAACATCTGTTAGAATGGCTATTATCAAATTATCAACAAGACAATTAATAACAAGTGTTGGAAAGGTTGTGGAGAAAGAGGAACCCTTATGTACTGCTGGAGGGAACGTAAATTGGTACAGCCACTATGGAAAATAGTACGGAGTTTCCTACAAAATTAAGAATAGAATTACCATAAGACCCAGCAATACCTCTTTGGGATATCTACCCCAAAAATCTGAAAACATATATCCATAAAGATAAATGTACCCCTGTGTTCATTGCAGCATTATTCACAGTGGCCAAGATATGGAATCAAAGTGTTCTTTGATAGATGATTGGATAAAGATATGGTACATATATACAATGGAATATTACTCAGCCATAAGAAAAAATGAAATTTGTGACAGCATGGATGGATCTTGAGATTATCATGCTAAGAGAAGTAAGTCAGATAGAAAAAAATGAGAACCATATGATTTCACTCATATGTGGGATACAAAATTGCAAGCAACAAACAAGCAAAAACTCATAGACATAGACAACTGTTTAGTGATTAACAGAGGGTAAAAGTGAGGGGCAGTGGAGGAAGAAGAGGTTAAAGGGGATCAAATATATGGTGACAAAAGGAGATTTGATTTGGGGTGGTAAACACACAATGCAATATATAGATGATGTATTATAGAACTGTACACTTGAAACCTACATAATTTTATTAACCAATGTCACATCAATAAATTTAATAAAATATTAAAATTTCAAGAAAAGAAAAAAAAAAGATGTTTTTCATGATAAAACAATCAATATGAAAAATCATAGTCCAAATAAATATGCAGAAAATTATAGATCATTTCCAAACACATGGAACATGTGGTAACCAAACAGAAATGGGAAAGAACAAAATTACAAATTATATTTGGAGGTTTCAATATTACACAACAATTGGTATTATGATTAAACAAATTAAAATGAGTATGGTAATTAAATATATGGTTAATTTATATTTGCAATTATTTAACATTTCTAATTAATTTTAAATAGATTAACATTAATCAGTAAAAGTAGATTTGAACAGCAATATCCAACAACACAACCCAATTAATATTTATAGGACATCCAAAACAAAAAAAAAATCAAGATCAAACGGGAAATTTGATACTAAGAAATTTGAAGCTTGGCAGCATAACACATTAAAAGTATATATAACTGGGACCCCATCAAGATGGCGAAGTAGGTCAATGCTGTGCTTACCTCCTCATGACCACATCAAAATTACAACTAAACTACAGAACAACCGTCACTGAGAATTATCTAGCTGAACCGAAGCCCTACAGCTAACAACATACAGAAGAAGCCACCTGGAGACTGGTATGAGGGGCAGAGGTGCGGAATGGCCTAGTCCCACACCCTCCTGTGACCATTAAAAATAGGGAGGACTATTTCAACTGCTGAGGTCCCCCGCAGAGGAGCAAGGGGTCTGTGCCCCACGCCAAGCTCCCCAGCCCAAGCTTTCAATGCTGGGGAGAGTAGTAACCATAACTTCTGGTTGTGGAAACCAGTGGAAATTTTAGCTGAGTGAGACTAGGGTGACTGCAGTCCTAGGCGATCCTGTTAAAGGGCCTGAGCATGGACTTACTTGCTGGCAGACTCACTTGCTTTGAGTTCCAGTTATGGGGCAGAAGCTCCAAAGGCACCAATAATATATGGGGAGGAACTAAATTGCCTGGCTACAGAAAGAAGGCTGGAAGGGCAGCTTTCTCCTGGATGGAAGAGCTGGTGGAAACCATTGTTTCTTTGCTGAGCCCTTCCCCTTCCTCGTGTGCAGACATAGGCAGCCACCATATCTGATTCTCTATCAATCTGGCTAATACCATTGGTTTACCTTGATTTCCTGAGACCCTGCCCCACTCAAATTTTGGGCCCACCCAAACCACATCCAGTGGCTTTTCCATATAAATGGCGTGTCTTGGCTCATGTGCAGACTTTCCTAAAATTTCTAAAATGTTCATACAACCCAAATAAGCAGCATCTGTATTCAGTATGTCATATACCTCTAAATGAGCAGCCCTAAACCTGGCACTAGCAACAGCCATCCTTGGTTCCGGGCTTGGCCTCTGGAGGTACATTCATTTAAGCACAGAGCAGGTGGCAGCTATCTGTTGATTGCTTTGTGGTTCATGCCATGTGGCCCCAAGCAGGGCATGGGTTGTGGCTGAAATTGGCCTGTAGGGCCACTCCCAGGAGGCCCTGTGTCTGGCACACCCAGTGGCCAGCTACAGACCCAGCCAGAGCATCACCTGGTCACCTATTGGGATGACATACCCAGAGGATATATTGGGCAGGCACCAGAGCACTGTTAAAGCAAACCCTGTTCCATAAGGTCAGCCTCTGCACAACAGCTCCTCCATTGTACTCACAGCCGGTCCTCACAACCAATCAGCCCAAGAGTCAATCCCTTCCACTGCTGTGCCAACAGCAACTAAGGCTCAACTATAATAGGAGGACACACACAACCCACAAAAGGGACATACCTGGAGTACCTAGTTTAGGGGACAGGAAGACTGTGCCACTGAACCCCACAGGATGGCTACTACATAAAAACACTCTACTAAGACCAGGAAAAATAGCAGCCCTACCTAATATATAGAAACAAATACAGGGAGGCAGCCAAAATGGGGAGACAAATTGCCATACCAGAAAAGATATGTGACATGGAACCTTTCCATTGTGGTCAACAAATACGGTGAATACTGCTGCCGAGTAACATCCAACAGAAAGGCAGAGCTCTTCAATATGGGAAGTAGCACATCAAACCTTAGTAACAGTATGTGACAAGTTTCGACTTGCTCAGTGCAGTCAGTCAGGTGTGAGCTACGGTTGAGAAAAGGTGTGTTTTAAAGTGTGCTGTAAATCATCCTCCACCATCATGACAACACTCCGTGTCACACATCACTCTGGTACAGCAATTTCTGTCAAATAAAAATTTACAGTGTGTCCACCTTATTCACCAGATCTGGCCCCCTGCAACTTCTGGCTCTTCCCCAAAGTCAAAATGATTCTGCCATGTTTCCCCGAAAATAAGACCTAACTGGAAAATAAGCCCTAGCGTGAGTTTTCAGGATGACATCCCCTGAACATAAGCCCAAGATGCGTCTTTTGGAGTAAACCGTAATACAAGACCCAGTCTTATTTTAGGGGAAACACGGTATTTTTTATTTTTATTTTTTATTTTTATGCTTGCAATCTCTTTGTTGAAGTTCTCACTAAGTTCCTTGACCATCCTTATAACCATTGTTTTGAACTCTGTTTCTGGTAGGTTGATTGTCTCCATTTCATTTAGTTCTTTTTCTGGAGTTTTCTCTTGTTGCTACCACTGGGACCTTTTTTTGGTTTCCTTATTTGGGCTGCTTTTCTGTGTTTGTTTCTATTAGGTATTAGGTATTATGTAAGGCTGCCATGTCTCCCAGTCTTGACAGGTGGCCTTAAGTAGTCCTGTGGGGACTGTGGTGCCCAGCTGCACAGTCTCCCTTGTGACATAACTGTCTAACTGCCATTAATGACGGCTAAATCACTTACTTGACTCAGTCTCTTAGGCGCATATATCATCTTATATCAATCTGTGTTTCTCTCCTTCCTCCTGCCAATTCTACTAGCTTCAGCCAGTCAAAAGCTCCACAACTTCCTTTGAATGAATGTTATAAAGTCAGATTAATTTCTACCCGTTTCCCTTACCCTCTTTCTTGAAAGCTTAGCTGTATGTGATAGGGGAAGTATTAATTGGTCTTCAATTATCTACTGATTTTGTGTTTCCTGAACCGTGCAGTTTATGACTGAAAAGGTAGAAATATTGCATGACATTGAGAAAGTTAATTAATCTCTTTGTGCCTCAGTTTCCTCATATGTAAATTGGGAATAATAATAGCATTTACTTCTTAGGGTTGTTTTAAGTAATAAATAAGTTTACATGTACAACATATAAAAGAATCTAGAATCTAATAGGCACTATGGAAGTGTAAGTAATTGTTATTTTGGCCCACCATAGTATACTTCCTAAGATGTCCTTTTCTGCAATTGCAGCCATCTGTCTCCATACAGTGTGTGTGTGTTAAAACCACTAGATACAAATAGAAATGATCCTTTCAATTACTTATTTATTTGAGAATGGGCTCATCAACCCTGCCCAAATAAAGAAAGACATTGAAGGCGATTCAAAAATCAATATGAATGTCAACACACTTAGATAAATGACCAACCTGCCTTGTGATAAGCACAATGAACAAATCGATGAAACCCATTAGAAGGTACTTAAGAGTAATAAATTATAAAGAGTTAAATAATATGTCAGCAATGGTTTGGCTCTAAGACCTTTAATTGAAGGTTTCAGAATTGGAAACCACTTAGATATTCCCTGTATAATTTAAGCCAAGGTATAATATATGAGTCATTTTTTAAAAGAACAAAACTTCTCTATATGAACAAAACACGCTGGTCAATTGATACGTACATGTTCCTTACTGTAAACTCTCCTGAGCATGCATGGGAGGCACTCTCCTCTCTGGTAGCATGGTCTCCTTCCCCCACTTCCTATTTATTATCAGGAATTAGAACACACTGGGTCAGAAGACCTAAGCCATTATTACTGCAGATGCATAAGTGACTTGTCCTAACCTAGTGGTTGAGGAAAAGCAAATATTTTATTTTAGAATATGTGTTTACTCCTACTTATTTTCCCATGCTCATTATTATTAGTGCGCTTATGGTAAAAGATCTATCTGAGTCTGGGGTCAATGGAGGGCCAGCTACAACTTTCACTAATTGGAAAGAACCTCACCGTCTCACTTAACTTGTTAAAATCTCCAGGGGAAGTTACATTTCAACAAAGGCTAAGTCTTAAGTCACAGAAATGAATCTATAATGTTATAAACTGAGGCATCAATGAGCAAGTCAAGGAAAAATTGGGGCTGTAGAAGGCCTGGCCCCTTTCCCTGAAACAACATATTCTATTCAGGTAGGATTTTTCTTCTCTTGATAAGGGTCAAGTCACCTGAGTTTTGAATAAAAATGTCAATTTGTGGACAGCTTTCTGGAATTTTGTATCCAATTAAACCATATTCCTCAGTTAATGAGTTGCTTGATGGTTTCAGTAAAATTTTTTCCCCTCAAAAACAATGCCTTCTCCAGTTAAAAAACTTGCAGGAAATTGCTAGAGCCTAGAGAAGCACGTGTATATACACTTCTTATACTGTAAAAAGGTCAGTGTCAAAACAAGTGTGAGAAAAGTCGATTTGTTCAGTTCAGCAACTAGGTGTTCTCTTCCTGGCATTTCCAAACTTACCACTCTTTTAAAGAAATTAACATAGACCTGAGACAAGATTCTCTCTTTCATTCGTTTCATTGTAGAAGCTGACTTTTCTGACAGTCATGAAAAATATGTTCTTCAAAGGCATCTACAAAAATGGTCAGATTCTGCTTATTGATATAAATTGATTTATGATCCACAGGAAGCAGGTGTGGAATGCAGAAATTGTTCCTCAGGTTTTGGGTGTATGAGGGCCCAACAAATCATTACTGATATATTACTGGGACAAACTGGAGTGGAGGGTGGAGAGAAAGAGACAGAGATAGAGAGAGAAAGAGAGAGAGAGATGGGTGTGGAGAAAAAAATAGTAGGAGAGAGAAGGAAGGATAGAAATAAAAAGAAAACATAGAATATATAAGAAAAAGACTAGGAAAAATATCCCCTTATCAAATTATTAATTTAAGCTTATGCTAACCTATGGGTTTTAATATATTTGTTCAGAAATCATTTATCTTATATTTAGCCTTAAGCAATAATGTTACTTAATAAGTGTTTAAAAATATACCCTCGCAACACACAATCATAAGAAATTATTTCTTAGAGACAGCTTTTCTGTAAACCAATTATTCAGTCTTACCTATTCTTTTTGCCAAAATTAATGATATCTGAGATTCTGTTTATAGGATTAATGATTCACTATTACCATCGAGAAAAACTATGTGACCAAAGAAAAATTTTCTACAACAGGTAGAAATATATATTCGGGTTTACAAATAAGTATCATCGTATCTGCTTACTGTCAAAAATAAGTAGTGGCTGCCTGGGTGTTGGGTTGAGAAGGAGGCTGAGGTCAAGAACAGGCACAGCAGAAATGAATGACAAGTCTTCCGTGGGCACAAGAGAGGGAATTGTATGACATGCTCCAGGTATCTGTGATCTGTTCTAGCACTGCCCTGTTCAAAAAAGCAACCATTAACCACCTGTGGCTATTGGGTACTTAAAATATGGTGAGTCCAAATTTAAATGAGGTGTATGAGTAAAATAGTCACTGATTTCAAAGACTGAGTGCTAAAAATGGGGGCAGGGAGTGGTAGATGAGGATAAATGGGGTCAAACATATGGTGATGAAAGGAGAACTGACCCTGGGTGGTGAACACACAATGTGATATATAGATGATGTATTACAGAATTGTACACCTGAAACCTATGTAAATTTACTAACCATTGTCATCTCAATAAACTTTAATTTAAAAAAAATAAAATAAATAAAATATGGCTACTAGAAAATCTAAAACCACATATATGGCTCACGTTAAATTTATGTTGGGGAGGGCTGGTCTAGAAAAATCAACACAAATGGTGGTCTTGCTGATCATATAAAAATCATGTAATGCCAATATCCTTTCATTTATTTTACATTAATCTACTCTATAACAAATACTTTGTGGACTTTTTTTATGCTAAAGAGATCTGAATATAGAGTATAATAAAGGTAATAATAGCTATGATTTATGATGTACTACAAAGTATACACTACAATCCCATTTACAGATGAGAAAACTGAGGCTTAATGCTAAGTAACTCACCAAAGTTTACAGTCTGATAAGCAGTGAACAACTGACTTAAATCCTGGTAGTTTGACATAACCACTGTGCTGTTCTCCCTGTGAGGCTCATAAAATGGGTAACACATTCTGGATTATAATTGACTCTAGAGAATTCTTAATTAAGCATTTCACAATGGCACAACTCAAGTAAATCATGATTCCCATCTTGCAGTATATGATTTGTAAAGGACTTTAGCACATCATGTAAATGACTTCCTCTCAAAGAACTGTAAGAAATAAATTTCTTTTGTTTATAAGCCACCCACTGCATGATTCTTTGTTATAGCAGTGTAAACTGACTAAAACAATCACTAATGATTCTGGGTGAGTGTGGGCCTCCGCCTGTGTGTGCCACTATATGACAGAGTAAGTGTCACAGATGTAGTTACCATATCATGTGTTCAGATTTGCTTAGGATTGAATACAATATGTAATTTAGCTATTGCTTAAAGAATTAAAACTTTTATTTTAATGTTTTTCCCCTAAAACTCATCCCTAACTTTCCCCTTAAAGCATATTTCATTGATCATAATTTCTTAATAAGCAAATTAGAACTTATAAGCATCAATTATGTAACTTCATTTATATATGGGTAAGGCTTCAGGGTCATTAAAATATATTAACATTAGCATGAGTGGGGGAGGAGACAACTGTTTTTGACTAAAGGCAATGGGGGTTCAGCCTAGAGAACAGGCTAATATTTTAGCTTCTTTTAATGTGATAAATCGCCCCCAAATTTCTCTTCTCACCTCTCTCTCTCTCTCTCTCTCTCTCTCTCTCTCTCTCTCTCTCTCTCTCGCTCTCGCTCTCGCTCACACACACACACACACACACACACACACACACACACATACCTTGGTAATAACAAAATATTTTCCAATATAAAATCTATCTATCTCAACCTTCTTCTAACTCACATATTAATTTGAGGTAGGGGAGTAAAGCCCCGGTATCTTAATTTCTAGGTGTTTCTCAATGACGGTCACAAACATGGATGCTCTCTACCTCACAGGAAGTGGCCTAGGCCATCACTGTGGAGTAGACCCTCTTCTGAATAAATCAGACCCTCCATCAAGAACATTCATCGAGTTGCTGAGATATCACTGCAGTAGAAGTAAATGTCATAGAGCTATGAAAGTTCAGGGATTTTATACTTGGGGAACTTGAATATGTTGATTTTAGATTGGTATGGCTTGGTACTGATAAGGTGTTATCGTTGCAGTGGGGAGTTAGATTCAAAAGTCTTACACACAAACACTCTAAAGTATCTGGAAGATATTAATGTCCCTCCCCAAAAAAGTTCAGTTCTAGTTGATTCTTTTCTCTCTTCTCTTTATATTTTGCGATCTCTGCCATGTTTTTCTCACCATTTTCAATAGCTCTCACCATATTCTTTGAACACTTTGCTCTCTTTAAAATCTTTAATTTTTCTTATACCACTTTCCTTTACCCAATATAACTGTCTCTTAAGCTAGACGTGAAATATTGTAAAACAAACCAAACTAAACAGACAGTAATGCCTAGTAAATCTATAATCCCAATAGAATGTACAAAACTAAATTAGTTAAGTCTCCTGGGTTTTTGAAATATAGAGATGACTCTAATTCCTTACTGGTATCTAATTTCTTCAATCTTCATTGCTAAACACATTTTTGTTTATTTCTGAATTTATAGACATTTAAATGTGACTACCTAAACTTCAATGTCTTTAGTAACTACATTGTTTGAGAGCTTCACTGTGGAAAAACTAATCTCACTCACCAAGGAACTAAATTATATTTGGATCCAGTTTGACATTTTATGGAGTCTATCTATCTGGAGTTGACAGTTGTCCATATTGTATAGCTTGAGAAATACAACGAAAAAGTCCTCAACTAAAAAGGAAAAGGGCCACATTTTTTCTGTAATCTGAGTAATTACACCATCAGTGACTCTTAATTTTGTACCAAATATTGCCTTTTGTAGACTGCAATTTTGATCATAAAAAATAATCATTTATCCACTGGTATAAGTTCATTGCTTTCTGCAAAACAAAAAGATTATAAAATTGATGAAACTACTGCTTCATACCTGGGAAAGAAAGAAATGGATTCAATTTAAGGAACAGCAAGGGGTTCCTGATCATTAAACGCTACCTTCTCCATTTTACAGACAAGGCAAATAAGGATGAGTAAGGCACCAGCGGGTGCCAAAAATATGTGTACAAGTGGACTCTTTGGTCAACGTTGCTCAAGCAATAGTTCGCTGTAACCAGAAATGTATAGATGCTGTTGGTAACCACTTTGAGCATCTCTTGTAATTGCAGAAGTCAAACCTGACTTGTATGCATCTTTTGTTATTGGTATATATTGAGTATTACAACTTTGATAGTTGTTTCCTTTCTTAAAATGTGCATACTTTTTTTTTCTTGCACCCTCTGTATTTGCCCTACTACATAACCTGCTGCATTGCTTGTGTGGAAGAAGTGTCTGGTCCTTTACCACCCCAAATCCTAAGAAAGGTTGTCCAAAGTAGCAACTTTAGTATAAGTACATGGTTGTCAACTTCACCTTTACCCACCATGGCCAGTATTTCTAAAATATTAAATTACAATTATTTGAGAAAAACACATCACTTTATTTTTTTTTGCAATACTTTCTATTGATCAGGTATTTCCAATCCCCGTTAAATGGATGGATTTATGCCTAAACTATGGCTACCACCACCTGCTATTTTTTTCTTTAAGATGATCTTTTATTTTTAAAACACCATTGTCTTATGTTCAACTCCTTGGTAAATATAAAACAGTTACAGCCCATTGCCTACAATCTTGCCAACTTATGCCCTAGCACTTGAACAATTGTGTCTGATTCCTTCAACTTTCATCTCTGCTAGAGCTGTGACAGTAGGAGAGGGCAACTATATATATATATATATATACACATATATACATATATATACATATATACATATATATACATATATATGTGTATATATATGTATATATACAAGCATATACATATATACATATATACATATATATGTGTATGCATATATACACATACATATGTGTATATATATGTGTGTGTGTATATATATATATATCATAGGCTGCACTTCAAAAGAGTCCTGGTCATAAAAGAAGATGAGAGTAGTGCTGGTTAACTCTTCTTGCGTAAAATTAGCTTAAAATTAAGTAATTTACTCTGTAATTACTATGAAACCAGATGGTCTCTAAAACTATTGACACTCTTAACATGAATGGATTCAATTCAGATTTCATTCCACTCAAAAAGTCTATATTAAGTTCATAGTATAGATTACTCCAGTTCTTTCTCTCAAAAAATTGTATGGCATGGTCTATGGTCCAAATATGCAAAATATTGGACATACTCTAACACTTTGCAGGAGGGAAAAATGCATTTTCTGAATTTTATGGATAGCATACAGTGGGACAAGTATGAAGAGATTATTATAAAATGCACAGAAGTTCAGGGAAAGAAGTTGGGTCGAGCTTAAGTTTTTCTGCCCCCTGGGTTTTTAACGTAATTAATGAATCTCCTGACCAGGATATCCCTCCTTGCCCCCAGTTCCTCACTAGCTCAATGAACAGAACTACACTGACCATTCTACCACGGGTCAATTAACTTGACAAACTTATTTATGATCCATCTAGTGGCCAGCCAATCTCATTGAAAGTATAATACAGTCAAGGTGGTTATTTCAAAGAATTGATCTTTTCTCCACAAACTGGGTTGTTTGTGTGGTATATGAGCACACTTGTCCCTTCTGCAGAAGATGGATGATGATAAAGTTACCTCAGATTCACTACACTGAGTTCACATTCTTTGTGAACTACCCACAGAAATAAAATTTGGATTAAATAAATTTGTAGTGTGCTGGATAAGCCATACAGAGCTGATCTAAGTTTGCAAACCTATTCGAACTCGCTGGTCATGAGACACTGCCCAAAATGTACATGAGAAAGGAATTGAAGGAGGGAGTGCACCATGCTTCATTATGTCTCTCTTACCACAGAGGCAGATCAAGTTCTGTTCAGTGCAGCCCATGCAGAATGGAAACTCAGCAGTGTGGAGGAGCAGAAAAACCAATCTCTCTGACACAATTAGTTGGAGCGGAAGTTTGGGGCGTATCAGCTCCCGTGGTGTCTTAGTCTTCTTGGGCTGCTAAAACAAAATACTATACAGTGAGTGGCTTAAGCAAAAATATTTATTTCTCACAATTCTAGAGGCTGGGAAATCCAAGATCAAAGTGCCAATAGATTTGGATCTTGATGAAGGCCCTCCTCCGGGCTTGCAGATTGTCAACTTTTCATGGTTGCCTCACATAGCGGAGAGGGGGAGGGGAGGAGGAGGGGGAGGGGGAGGGGAGGGGAGGAGGAGAGAAGGGGGAGGGGGAGGGAGAGGGGGAGGGGAGGGGGAGGGGGAGGGGAGGGGGAGGGAGGGGGAGGGGGAGGGGAGGGGGAGGGGGAGGGGGACACTTGGGTCTCATTCGCTTCTTATAAGGACACAGATCCCATCACTGGAACCTCAACCCCATGACCTCATCTAAACCTAATACTTCCCAAAGTCCCTACTTCCAGATACTGTCACACTGAAGGTTAAAGCCTCAACATGTAATTTTTGAGTGACACAAACATTTAGTCTATAACACAAAGGTCTACCCACAACAATGTGAGGAAACCCTCATAGTGTCATACCACAGTGACATATGGAAAATATGTTTCTGTTGATATTCAAAAACAATTGGAAAGATATTACAAAGGAAATTTAAGAACTTATGCCCATCAACCCCCTTATCCAGATTGAGGCTGAGGGTATAAAATGATCGAAAGCGGAAAATTTGAAATGAACTTAGCCTGCCCTCCTTATTTGAAACTTATAGAAGGAGAATTTTAAGCCACCATTGTGTTTAGAGATCCATTTAACCATGTCAAGTAACCTGCAGTAATATAAGGAAATATTTTTTCTGAAGAATGTGCAAAAGCACCAGATTGGGGGTGGGGGGTGGGAGGGGAGTGAATTTAAATGTCTACAAAATCCAGAGAGAACTCCAAAGCTAGATTACTAAAATCATTTTATTAAAATCTTTTTGAATAAAGAATATTCCTTCTCCCTTGAAGAGATCATAGCTATAGTCAGCAAGATGTGAACATTCGACTAGAAGTACTAGGTGAGAAAAGTATAATAAGAAGCTAATCACTTGACTCTTTGCTGAACTGAAGCTTCCCTTTAGCATTAGACTTTAATTGGGGTATTGGAGAAGTTTCAACTCTAAAGCACAGTACCACTTTGGACTCTTCTGAGAAGATATTTTATTTATTGATTTAAGACTGTGATTTGTATCTTAAAGTGACTGTGAAACTTTTATTACCTAAGAATAAGTGGAAAACATATGGCATCTCAATAAGATAAACTCACTCTCCCTCTCATGTTTCTCCTTTACTCTCACACTGCTAACATACTCACAACATTTCTGTCATCAGATATTTGGAGGTTTTACAACCACACCAAGTAATTCTGTGATACCAGCTGGGTGTCCTAAAATTTAACTTAATTCTGACACTATCTACAGGGAGATAGTGTCATATTTCACAGGATAAGGGCTCAATTTCAGAACACTGTCTCTCCTTCAGATGCCAACTATAAGTTCAGATTGTCACCTCTGCTTCTCAACAATAGGCTATAAATTAGAGATTCTCACAAGTCCTTCCTCGGTTTGGTATTTGAGAAGGGTCACAGCCTCAATGCCCTTTCTGGGTGTGTCACACTCCTAGAATTCCCATGAGTTTGCCAACCTGGAAGCTCTCTGAATCACATACTTTGTGACTTTTATGAAGGCTTCATCATGTAGGCATGAGCAATGATTAACAACATTTCTAGCCCTTTCCCTCTCTTTGAAGGGTAAAGGGTGGGACTGAATGTTCCAAGCTTCTGTTCATGGTTTGGTCTTTCTGGTACCTAACTACCATCCAGGAGCCCACCAAGAGTCACCCCATTAGAACAAAAACATTCCTATCACCCAGGAAATTTCAGTGGGTTTAGGCGCTCCATGGCAGGAACCAGGGTCAAAGACCAAATACTAAAACAAAAGATTATCCTATTGCTCTTATCATTTAGGACATTACCAAGGTTTTAGGAACTCTGTGCCAGAAACAGAGGCAGAGACTAATTCATATTTTCAATTATGTCACAGCATTTTATCAAGTTTTCATCTAGGGAATGAGAAAAATCTAGTGCTACTGACTGAATTCAAAAAACAAGACCTAGATATTGTGTGTGTTTATTGCTCCCGAGGTATTATTGATTCTTGACCCTTTAAAGTGACAGACTAAAGAAATATATTTGTGTATACCAAATTGTGTGTGTACACATATCTATAAATATTTCTATAAGTAAAGTTAAACCCAAGTTTATACTGATGTCTCCAACTCTAATTCAATACTACATGAGTCATTCTAAACTTCTTACCTTACTAATTTGTAATCTCTCACTTTAACAAGAAGAAACCTGGATGTGACCCTCTACCATCCATTTTGTTTAATTATCAATTCCAGTATAAATGCATAGTAGTTTAATATTTATTAATCCATACACTTGTGGAAAACACCTTTATGGACTATAGTGCTTATATATAATACCTTTTGCCTCTAGTCTCATTGTCCAAGTTCATTTCCAAAATTGCGTAGGTGGGCAACTTTTTCCCTACCTCCCCTCAGTGAGGTTATTTCGTGTACTTGTTATACGGTTTGAATGTTGCCATGGAATTTCTGAAGTCAGTTGAAATCATATCACTGGTGTGTTATATTTTTATTTTTCACACAACTGCCTAACATACGTTCATATAATACCTCATTTTTCAGATCAGTATCTTAACCATGATATTTCTCACAGGTAATTTTTGTATCATTTTTCCTTGTGATCCCTTCAAAATTCAGATTTATTTCTTCTTTAATGCAGGGAATTTTAATTTGATTGTTATTATGTAACACATGCTTCACAGTTCATTTACCACAAAGTATTAAACTTTAGTTATCAACATAAGGTACTGAAATATTTAGCATATTTCATTTAATGAACAACCTTTAATTGTGTCAATATTTTATTAATTTTACATCTCTGATTTTTTGTCCTCCTTCTCATGATTGTATTCTACTTCTCATGATTGTCTGTACATATTTATATTGGTTTGTAACCACTCTGTACCAAAATGTTTACTTTTTTCTTTTTCCTGATTAGCCTGTTCATTTATTCTATTCTTTATTTCCACAAAGTGAGATCATATGGTATTTGTCTCTCTCTGTCTGACTTATTTTCCTCAGCATAATGTTCTCTAGATCCATCCATATCATTGCACATGGTAAGATTTCATCCTTCTTTATGGCTGCATAATACTCCATTATATAAATGCACCACAGTTTCTAGATCCAGTCACCTAATGATGGGCATTTCTGTTGTTTCCATGTCTTGGTTATTGTGAATAGTGCTGCAATAAACATAGGGGTGCATAAATTTTTCCGAATTAGTGTTTTGGATTTCTTTGGATAGATACCTAGGAATGGAATTGCTGGGTTATAGGATAATTCCATTTTCAGTTTTATGAAATACCTCCATGCTGATTTCCATGGAGGGTTCACCAATCTGCAATCCTACCAGCAGTGCATGAGGGATCCCTTTTCTCCACATCCTCACCAGCACTTGTTTGTTGATTTGTTGATGATAGCCGTTTTGACTGGGGTGAGGTGGTATCTCATTGTGGTTTTTATTTGCATTTCTGTAACGATTAGTGAGGTTGAGCATTTTTTCATATGTCTGTTTGACATCTGTATGTCCTCTTTAGAAGAATATCTCTTCATGCTCTCTGCCCATTTTTTAACTGGGTTGTTTGTTTTTTTTGGTGTTGAGTTGAATGAGGTTTTTTTTTTTATAAAGGTTGGATGTTAACCCATTATCAAATGTATCATTGAGAAATATCTTCTCCCATTCAGTAGGATGCCTTTTTGTTTTATTAATGGTTTCCTTTGCTGTAAAAAAACTTTTTAGTTTGACGCAATCCCATATGTTTATTTATTCTCTTACTTCCCTTGCCCGAGGAGATATATCAGTAAAAATATTACTAAGGGTAATGTCTGCAAACTTTCTTCCTATATTTTTTTCTAGGAGTTTTATGGTTTCAGATCTTACATTTAAGTCTTTAATCCACTTCAAATTTATTCTTGTATATGGTGTAAGGAAGTGGTCCAGCTTCATTTTTTATTTTTATTTTTTGTATGTGTCTGTCCAAGTTTCCCAGCACCATTTATTGAATAGACTGCCTTTACCCCAATGTAAATTCTTGCTTCCACTGTCATAGATTAAATGACCATATAGACATGGTTTTATTTGTGGGCTCTCTATTCTGTTCCATTGATCTATGTGTCTGTTTTTATACCAGTATCATGCTATTTTGATTACTATAGCCTTGTAATATAATTTGATGTCAGGTATCGTTATACCTCCAACTTTGTTCTTATTTCTCAAGATTGCCAAGGCTATCTGGGGTCTTTTATGGTTCCATATAAATTTTAGGACTATATGTTCTATTTCTGTGAAAAATGTTCTTGGTAGCTTGATAGGAATTGTGATGAATCTGTATATTGCCTTAGGCAGTATGGACATTTTAAACATTAATTCTTCCATTCCATGAGCATGGTATGTGCTTCCACCTATTTATATCTTCTTTAATTTCTCTCTTCAGTGTCTTATAATTTTCTGAGTATAGGTCTTTTACTTCTTTGGTTAAATTTATTCCTAAGTATCGTATAGTCTTTGAAGCAATTGTAAATGGGACTGTTTTCTTAATTTTTCCTTCTGATATTTTATTATTGGTATATACATATGCAACTGATTTCTGAATATTAATTTTGCATCCTGCTACTTTACTAAATTCATTTATCAGTTCTAATAGTTTTTTGGTGGAGTCTTTGGGGTTCTCTATATATAGTATCATGTCATCTGCATGTAGTGACAACTTTACTTCCACCTTACAAATTTGGATGCCTTTTATTTCTTTTTCTTGTCTGATTGCTGTGGCTAGAACTTCCAGAACTATGTTGAATAGAAGTGGAGAAAGTGGGCAGCCTTGCCTTGTTCCTGATCTTAAGGGGAATGGTTTTAGCTTTTCCCATTGAGTATGATGTTAGCTGTGGTTTTAAAATATATGGCCTTTATTATGTTGAGATATGGTCCCTCTGTTCCCAGTTTCTTAAGAATTTTTATGATAAATGGCTGCTGGATTTTGTCACATGCTTTTTCTGCATCTATTGATGTGATCACATGATTTTTGTTTTTTGTTTTGTTAATGTGGTGTTTCACATTAATTGATTTGCAGGTGTTGGACCAACTTTGCATACCAGGAATGAATCCCACTTGATCATGGTGTATGATCTTTTTAATGTATTGCTGAACTTTGTTTGCTAATATTTTGTTGAGGATTTTTGCACCTATGTTCTACTTCTCATATTTGTCTGTACATATTTATATTGGTTTTTAACCACTCTCTGCACCAAAATGTTTACCTTTTGCCATGGTCACCTGGTGGAAATGTCTGTCCTTTTCATTCAGCAATGACTTAGTGAAGCTTTGGGAAATGTTGATTCCTGAATCATTTGCATACTTTCAATAAAACAACTTCTGTATTAGGTGGCTCACAGCTCCATACTTCTGCCAGATAAAACTGAAAACTTTGAGGATGAGGCCAATGTGCTAGTGTTTCATCTCCCTAGAGATCTGCTGCCCACCTGGCATAATCCCATCTGTTACTTATTGTTCTACCACTGAATACCTAACCTACCCTTGTTTAGAGGAATCCATTTAGGCTATAGTGAAGATCATTGTTCTATTATTAAATGCAGTTGTAATGTTGTCCTAAGCAGTCAGTAGCTCATCTAGAATGACTCCTGTGGAGTTCTTACCTTAGCACAATATCTGGAAATCCTGCCTAAAATGGTCAACAATCAGGGGACTATCATCTTTCAGAATACATCAGGGCTTACTTCCCTGTTTGCATACTACAACCTATGCTGACATTTTTGGTTTACTTGGCTAACTAAAGAATATTTTGACAAATTACCATAGAATTAGTATCTTAAATTGCTAAGAATGAAAACTCATATATAAATATCCAAATATATCTTACACAATTAGGCATTATTATTCAAGAAAACCAGCATAAATACTTCATTCTGAAATATGCTTAACATATGGTGAAGAATATGGATAGTTCAAGAAAAGAAAAATCAGGCAGAGTAAAACAAAAAAGAAGTTAAAAACAAAGGATTTTGTAAAGACAAACAGAAAGACTAATACGGCTGGAGTGCAGAATCCATATGAGAAGAAACAATAACTTAAGAAAAGTTTTCCTGTTTCTAATGAACAAATCTGAGTATCTTTTAATGGGCAAAGACATCAGTACTCTTTTGGTGTCTGTGGGACAGACTTAATCCTGAGACTGCTACGTAGGATCCGCTGCTTACATTCAACACTATTCTCTTCAATAATTCTGGATACTATATATTATAGCTTCACTTTTTATAAAGTGTTTTCAGTTTCCTAATCTGAGTTGATGCTTAAAACTGTTAGAAAATAGGTTTAGAAGAAAATTTTATTCTCAATTTGCAGATGAAGGGTATAAGACACTGAGTCTGTCTTGTGAGAATTGAATCCTGAAGAAATGATCCTTTCCACCAGGATGGCCAAAACTCTCAATGGGATTCTTGAGTAATGGCTCCTTTCTTTCACTATTTTTCCCCAGAATATATTCTCATGACCACAAAGAATATTCTTTGACATTTTCTGGAAGCTTCTTTTTCAATAAAATTGGTCCTAATAGTCTATTGCTCTTGACATTGGTGACCATTCTGCCTCCTCAGCCAAATTATGACATAGAATTTCCATTGAAGCAATTTTCAGTAACACTGGAAAAATTCACCTCTTTTAAAAAACATACATTCTCATGCAGACTCAAGTTCGTAATTATCAAGCATTCAACATGTGCCAGGCCTCCATATTATGTTTTATAACGACCTATCCTGCGCTCCTGACTTCTCTACACTGCTTGTTGGAATTCCACAATTTCTTTCTCATTATTTGCATTTAAGGTTTAGGTCAGTGTTTGTAATAAAATGGTAATACCACTGGGAGAGGTAACCTATTAAACACTGCCAGTCATTTAAAGATTTTCTGACCCTATCTTGAAAACATGTAGATAAAAAGATAGAGAAGACAGTATGTATATCCTAATCTAACCTAAGTCATTCCTGACCGTTCTGACCCTAGCCTGTTAGAGGAAAGTCAGGGTGATGTTAATGCATGATTGCTTAGAAATTCCATCCTGCTCCCTCCTCTCCACAGCCTGTTCCAGCTGTAGCTCAATTAAATTCAACAGTTCACAGGTGTTCAAAGAAATGCTTTCAACATAAAACCTCAGTTAATTTCAGGGCTCTTCACTCTTTTTAGTGCTCTTTAAATTTGAAATATTCTTCTTACAAACAAGCCACACTTACAATAAAGAAAAAATACAAGGAATGATTATGAGGATGCTAATAATTATAAAAATATTGGCAATAATCGAAAGGAAAGATTCTCTCAGTACCAGATAGAATCCCAATATATTTAAATCAAATCAGAGAAAAATATTTTCTTGATTGAAGTGGATGGAGGGTGAGAGAGGAATACCCTGGCACTATATTTTTGAGGAAGGTAAAAAGAAAACACAATAATTCATATTCATATTTTTGGCATAGTTGAATCATTAGCCCTCCCACTCCCAACACTTCCTGCATTCAATCACTTAGATTGAATCTCATGTACTCATTCCCTATCATTTCTGGCCAGTGAATGTCCCAGGAGTCTATGTAATCTCAGTCTTAATCCAGAGAAAGGAAAAGGTGACAGCCAATGAATTTTCCTCCATTTACAATTACAAATACATTAACCTATTCATATAGACTTTGGAATTATTACAGATAAGTAAGGTCTGAAAAAACAGGACACAAAATAGGTGACCTTTACATTATACAAGTCTGATCCTTAAGTACATGTCTAGTACATGAAGAGGTTCTTGCTAAGATTTAAATTCGGAGGCTCTTTGCTGTCTAGGAACTTGAAATAGATGAATTTCCCAGGAGCAAACCAAGACTAAACTCATTCATTCAGCAAATACTTATTGAGTGCCTACTCTGTTCTGGAAGCTGGGGTATAGCAATAAACGAAACAAACTAAAGACCTTGCCTTAGGGAATCTTATGACAGGTAATAAACATATAAAACAACTAAATCATGTATTATGTTAAAAGGCATGGGGTGGGGGAGGAAAACTTTAGGCAAGGAAAGGAGAATCTGTAGTTCAAAAGGAAGAGATAAGGGTAGGAAATATGGGAAGTAGCAAAAAGCAAGTTCACTTACTTCATTTATCTCAGAAAACCTTATGTTTGTTGGGTGAATCCTGTATTAAATGTAGACTTATTTGTATTTACTGAACTATGGTTATAGAAGGAGAACTGACTCTGGGTGGTGAACACACGATGTGATATATAGATGATGTATTACAGAATTGTACAATTGAAACCTATGGAACTTTACTAACAATTGCCACCCCAATAAACTTTAATGTAAAAAAAAAGAAATTAGAACTAGGAAACTACAAATTTCATTTAGTGATGATGATGATGATGATGATGATAATTAAACTTTCTTGAACAGCTATTATGTGACAAACACTGCTAAATTACTTTGCAGAAATTACTTCATACGATATTCCCAAACTTTATGAGATTATTAATGCTACCATATCAGCTTTAAAGATTAGGAAAATGTGGTTAAGAGATGCAAAATAATTCAAGCAATTCTAGATAGTATCAAAGCTGAAATTGAATCTGTTTTTAATTCCCAATATAAGTCAGAATTTATTCATGTATATCCCATGTCATTTTAAAATATATTCTGAATTCATATTTATTCGTTTTTCAATTTATTCTTTTTAAAAAAATAGAAAAAAGCTTCTGTACGTTTCATGGATTTTTAACAACTCTTTTTTATTATGCAACTATTAGATGTATATTCTAGAAAATGTAGAAAAAATGCAAAGGAAAAGTATAGGGGATCCTGTAGACTTGAAATCATTTTGTATGTTTTCTTTATTAGCTTTCTATACCTACAAATAGATCATGGACATTTCTCCATATCATTAAATACTTTCCAAGGACATATTTATTTAATGAGTACAGAGCAATTATCTATATGAACCTATCATAATTCATCTAAACAATCCATTATAGTGAGAAATTGAGGTATGTTTCTTTTTGTTTCTGTTTACGTAAACATAGCATTAATTACATTTTCACTGAAAATAAATCGTTTTCTTAAGATGATATCTACTTATGAAATAGCTACATGAGAACAATAGATAATTGGAGGTATTATATTTCACTACCCTACCACCCCACCCAAGAATATTTGAATCATATCACATTCCCAATGAAGCATCTCAGCATGCTCGTTTCCAACACTCCAGTTACTAATGTAGATATATAAGTACATATATAATATATGCTATATATTTATTCACTTTATAATTATTCTCTAAAAATCGCTTATTTATACAAACATGTTTTGTTTACTGAAAATACCTAACAGGTCAGGAATTTTCTTAAGTGCTTCAAATATATTAATTAATTTTAATTCTTGAAACAATCTTATACATAATAAATTAAATTTTTTTTTAGAACTTTGTGGAATGCTGAGGAATGGCTCTCCACTGATATACATGTCTTAACCCCTGGAACCTATAAATATGTTATTTTACTTTGCAAAAGAGAATTTGCAGATGTGATTAAGTTAGGGATCTTGAGATGAGATTATTCTGAATTTTCTGGGTGGTTTCAATGTAATCACGAGGGTTCTTATAAGAAGGAGGCAACAAGGTCACATCAGAGAAAGCAATACAATGTAGAAGCAAAAGTTAAAGTGACATGAACCATGAGCCAAAGAATGCCGACCATCTCTAGAAGATGGGAAAGGCAAAGAAACGGATTCTTCCCTGGAGCTTCCAGAAGGAACAGAGCCTTCCTAACCCTTTTTAGACTTCTGACCTCCACAGCTGTACGAAAATAAATCTGTGCTGTTTTAAGTCACTGATTTTGTGGTAGTTTGTTATAGCCACAATAGGAAACTAACATGGATTTTAGGACCCAGAAATGGGATGCTGCTGTAACACATAGCTAAAAATGTGAAAATGACACTGAAATTGAATAATGCATAGAAGCTGGAAAAAATTTTGAGGAACATGAATGAAACTACTTTGATTGACTTAAACTGTTAGCAGAAACACGGATGTTAATGACTTTACTAGTGAGGATTCAAAAAAGGGAGGGGACAGTAGAGAAATTCTGTATTGTCATAGACAATACTTAAATCATCACAAAGAGATTGTTGGTAGCCATTAAAGGTACAGTCTGTGAGGATTCAGAAGGAAGTGAAGAATATGTTATTGAAAAATGGAGAAACAGAGATACTTGTTATTTAACAACTTGTTATTATACTTGTAGAAACTTAGTTAAATTGTGTCCTACAGTTAGACAGAAAGCAAGAACTAAGGCAATGAACTTGGACACTTAGCTGAGTTGGCTTCCAAGGAAAGTGTTGAGAGCATAGCCTGCTTTTGGTTTCTTGCTTATGGTAAAATGGGATAAACTGAGAGAACAACAATTAAGCAAAAACAAACAAAAACAAAACAAAGAGGGGTTGGTGATTTTGGAAATTATCAGTCTATCAAAACTGCTAAGGATGCTAAACTTAAGAGATACACTGTCAATAAGGCTACATATATATTTTTTTCAAATTAGTGTTTTGGATTTCTTTGGATAAATACGCAGGAAAATGTAAAGGGATTAGAAAGTACAAATTAGTAGTCAAAATATTGGCACAGGGATACGAAATACAGCTTGGGGAATATAACCAATAATGCTGTAAAAATTATGTAGGTGCCAGATCGGCACTGGACGTATTAGGGAGACCACTTCATAGACTGTGGTTGCCTGACCCACTGCGCTATACACCTGAAGCTGAAGTTAAATGTCAACTATAATTAAATATATATTTTAAAAAAGAGAAAGAGAGAGAGATACACTGTCAGAAGAGCATGCCCTGGAGAAAAAAACTCAAGGGCCAAGTACAAACTTAGCTAGTGTCTTGAAAGGATCAAAAGTTTAGAATACTCAGTCACACAGAGGGCTCTTTGAAGATACTAGGTTTAGATCCCCTCAGCGTCTCAACAGAAAACAAAAATGCGGATTCAATTATCTAGGAAAGACCTGTCTAGGAGTGTCTTGTTCCTGCGCTGACACTATACATGATATCTCAATAAACAATCAATTACATAAATAGCTAGTATGTTTAGGAAACTTACTTTTGTGTTTTTCCTGCATGATGCTCTTTGAAAGGTAGGAAAGAAAAATAAATTTAATGATTGGTTCCAAAAAATATATATAAATTATTTGAGGATTTAAACACTTTTAAAATATAAGACACAAATAGAGAAAATAAATAATAATTAAATGATTCACTGTGTGGTCTAACATTATAGTAGGAGTTAAGCAAAGAGGTAGATATGTGGAGGGCTTGAGTCTTGCAGCAGGGAGGTAAACTTAAACTGGACATGTAAGGATGGATGTTATTTTCATGTTGAGCAGAGTAGGAGACAAGCGATGAGGAAAAAAGAACATTAGGATAAAAGGTATACATTGGTTTAAATAAGAGAAAAGACTTAGTTTCGGAATTGAGGGAGATTATATTAGGTGGGTAAAGTATGGTCAGACTATACTGAAGATAATGTTTAGTTATTCCTCTTTTATTAGAGGGGTAGTAGGGACTCATTGAATGGATCAACTTACTGGAGACTTGAATCAATCGTACTTGTGTTTGCTTTGCGATAAAAAGCTTATCTTTTATATTTCACAATCCACCATGTTCAGGACATGTATATCTTAACTATTAAATTTACAAAAGTATAAACAGAAGTATGTATATTTTATAATCACAAAAACATTTAATTATTTTTATGTGATGCATATTTATATTTCAGTGCATGTGTATTTGGGCACATAAAACATTAACTACGTAAGAATTCCAAGTCTGTTTATAAAGGAGTGCAAATAATTATGTTGAAAATTCTTGAACAGTAAATTAACCATCAAGCCATGTCTACCTAGAGGTGGAATGTGTCACAGATGTAGGATTTATTTGCTCTTGTTAAGATCCAATTAATTTTGTTCCTATTATTTTCTGTGTTTTTTTTTCCCATCAAACAATGCTTTCCAGAAGATTTATCTTTGTCCAATTATTTTATAATTACTCTGACTTTTTAAAAGAAACAACTGTCTTAGATTCATGGACATTTTGAAGTATTTGAAACCCAGTTTGCTAAAAAGAGGCAGATAATAAAATCATTAAGCTTTGTTTTCCATTTGGAATAAAAGCATTAGTATTGCTTTAAAATGTATTAATTAAGCTGGCTTCAGATCCTTCAGGAGTTGGCATCTGAATAATCTGATTTCATGGTTTTAGGTTTTCTGCCTTTTAGCCCACATCTGCATAAAATAGAGCAAATCATGTCAAGCTTCATGTACTACTTTTACCTAACAAGGCTTGTCTACAACTTTAGCTGTGCTAGAGTCATACATTTGTTACCCTTCTTATGCCCATCTCTCTCCTTTGTGGATTTCACTGTGCTTGGATTTTTGCCTGTTTCCTCTCTTCCACTTCATGTTCTTCAACACAGATATATTCCCAAAAGTAACTTTGTGAAACTACTGTCACCTCTTTCTGTGTGCTCCTTTAATCTATACATGGAAAATTCTGAGACATTGACAAATTTGTAAACAGGGAGTTGTCTTATATCTTTTATGTAACCTAGGGTTCAAGATTCTCAGAAAGTCCCCTCAATCTGCATACGTAATCTTCAAATAAAATGCTATGTAAACAACAAACACATGTAAAAAGCAACACAAGGAAATAAAATGAAAAATGTTAACTATAACAGTCAGAATTAATTTGTATTCCTCTTTTTCCACCACCATAATCCCATATAATACTGGATAAAATAAATTATTTTTAATAGATCTACTTTAAACAAAGACAAGAACATTTTTAAGTGTTAAAATAAACAAGGAAATCAGAGTCAGATGGGGTAAATACATGCTCATGGTATGCTAATTTATAGGGCTAACAGACTTAAAGGATCTGGAGATTTGGGGCTATAGCTATATTGCCCACATAAATAATCAGTTCCTGTCCCCAAGAGCAAAAGGAAAAGCAGAACTAAAGCAATCATCATATAATTTGACTCTAAAATTACTCTAAGAGAAGAAGAAAAGAAATAGGAAAAAAATTACTCTTCTCACTGCCCAAAAAAGTACAAAAGATATTCATCCTATTTCACTAACTTTGAAAAAATACTTTCTATTAAAAAATCTTAACTACAGTTACAAACTTCTTCTTGTGATCAAGATGGAGTAACAGCACATAATTTTTCTCTTGTCTCTCACAATTATAAAAACAAAAACAGCAAAAAATGAGAGAACAGACTTTAGACAATGAACATCAAGCAGCAAATGACAGCAAACACTGAAAGAGAGGAAACAAATGAAGTGAGCCATTTGATTGCTCTAGCTTAATGGCCAGAGAGAGTTTCTAGACTGCAGTGTAGAAATAGGAAAACAGTATCCCTAAGTCGGGAAGACAGATCTAGGTGCCTCAATAGATCAAAGTAGTCAGAGCTCACAGGGCAGAGTACTGAAGAAGAGGGAGCAGTAAAGAGAGGGTGGTTTTTTTGTTTGTTGTTTGTCTTGTTCCTTTGTTGTTTTCAGTTTTATATACCACACATCAGTGAAATCAGAACTAACTCTAGGTGGTGAACACAGAATGTGATATATAAATGATATATTACAGAATTGTACACCTGAAACCTATGTAACTTTACTAACAGTGGTCACCCCAATAAAGTTCAATTGAGAGAGAAAGAAAGAGAGAGAGAGAGAGAGAGAGAGAGAGAGAGAGAGAGAGAGAGAGAGAGAGAGAGAATGCTTCGTTAATCTGCCAAAGGTCCACGTTGATGCTGAAGCTGAGCACTGATCAGCACATGCATGTTAGGAAACTACCTGGAAAGCACCAACCCAAAAGGAGTAGGTAAAAGGATTCCGAGGAATCACAGCACTGGGAATATTTCATGTTCCCACCAGCTTAAAAAAAAAAAAAAGTCTTCTAATTCACTGGACATTGGGTTAAACAATAGTAAAAAGGGAATTTCCCCAGAAGTAGCACAAAGGCAGGAGTAGATTAAGGTAGCTCTTGTCCTGTCTAATAAAGCTTAAAAATAAAATTTGGAAAAAAATAAAGTGGTTTCCAAGTAACTTAACTGCATCTCAGAACAAAGCTCAATAATTGTTATAGAAATGTGAAAATATCTAAGACCCCAAAGGTAAATTCACAATATCTGACACCTGATCAAATATTACCAGGCATAAAAAAAGGAAGGACAATGTGATCCCTAATGAAGAGATAAATAAATCTTTACAAGATGATATAGGAATGACATAGATTTTATACTTAGTACATAAGGACATTAAAACAGTTTTAACTTTATCCCATGTTTTCAAGATGGTAGAGAAAAAAAGTAAGCATATTAAGTGGGACATAGAATAAATTTTAAATGGTTCAAATTGAACTTCTAGGTATGAAAAATACAATGTCTGATATTAAAAATACACTTGATCATAAGAATGTCAGATTATACATTGCAGGAAAAAGGTTAATAAACATCAAAACACAGCAGAACTAATTATCAGAAAAATGCACATTAAAACCACAAAGAGATATCACCTCATACCTCTGAGAATGGCCATCATCAATAAATCAACAAACAAGTGTGGGGGAGAAAAGGGAACTTTCATGCCCTGTCAGTGGGATTGCAGATTGGTACAGCCACTATGCAAAACAGTTTGGAGGTTCCTTAAAAAGTTAATAACAGGACTACGTTATGACCCAGGAATTCCCCTTCTGGATATTTACCTGAAGAAACCAAAAACACTAATTTGAAAAGATACGTGCACGCCTATATTCCCTGTAGTACTATTTACAATAGTCAAGATATAGAAGGAACCTAAATGCCAATCGATAGATTATTGGATAAAGAAGTGTTACATATATACAATGGAATATTACATGGAAAATAATGAAATCTTACCATTTGCAACAACACTGATGGGCCTAGAGGATATTATCCTAAGAGAAATAAGTCAGACAGAGAGAGACAAATACCATAAAAGGATTTTAAAAAAAGCATAAAAGACTCAGCAGAGTCCCTGCTATATGGAAGCACTTAATAAATATTAGTTGGCTTCATGGTAGTAAAGTACATTTATACCTTGATGCAAGCTCTGAGTCTACGCTTCTTTCCTGCTGAACGCTCGTCTACTAGTCTCATCCAGTTAAATTAGTAATATCAAAGAATTAGGATAAAGGGTCAGCATTCCTGATCAAATTTTAGATATGATCACTCAAAATGTAAACTTTTAAAGATAACGCAAATATAGATTCCATATGCATATTCATTATTAAAACAATATCGGTTTCTCAAAGGTATCGGTACTCTTAGCTGAATCTCATCAAAATCAGAAGTTCATTATAATTTTGGCAAATATGAATCAGACATCGGTGAAAATCAAAAGAAACTTTTGCTCAAGAACTTTACGAATTTATTTGATTCAGAAGAAGCAGACAATGCAGCCTTTTTTAAATTAAGAAAATCTAGGTCAACAAATATATTTACACATGTAATTTAATGCAGCTTTATCTATTTGGGAATTACATAGTGTGCTCAACACACTTTATTATTATATAATCCTTACTAATTACCAACAAATTCCTTTGGGGAGTTTTTGCTGCTTTATGCTCCACATGCAATTGGGGATAGATATATAACTTGCAGTAAATACTAAGTCAATTCTAAAATGTCTGTGTTCTTTGAACTGTTTCCTTTTTAATAAACAGATGTTTAAATGATGTTAAGCTATTTATTTAAACAGCAATGAGCATGGGACTGCAAATTAGTGCAGCCATATGGAAAAGAGTATGGATTTTCCTTGAAAAATTAAAAATAAAATTACTGTATAATCCAGCAATTCCACTCCTAGGTATCTATCCGGAGAAATCCAAAACTCTAATTCAAAAAACTTTATGCACTCTTATGTTTATTGCAGCACTATACACAAGAGCCAAGACATGGAAACAACCGAAATGCCCATCGGTAAATGACTGGATTAAGAAACTGTGGTACATTTATACAATGGAGTATTACGCAGCCACAAAGAAGAAAGAAATCTTACCATTTGCAACAACATGGATGGACCTAGAGGATATTATACTTAGTGAAATAAGCCAGACTGAGAAAGACAAATACCATATGATCTTACTTACATGTGGAATCTAAAGAACAGAATAAATAAACATAACAAATAGACTCATAGATACAGAAAACAAACTGATGGTAGCTAGAAGGGAGGGGGGTTTGGGGGAGTGAGTGAGAAAGGTGAAGGGATTAGGAAGTACAAATTGGTAGTTACAAAATAATCACAGGGATGTGAAATACAGTATGGGGAATATAGTCAATAATGTTGCAAAGACTACATATTATATAATGTCAGATGGGTACTAGACTTATCAGGGGGATCACTTCATAAATTGTGTAAATGTCAGCTACAATTTTATATATATATATATATATATATATATATATATATATATATATATATATTCACAAGATGTAAAGTACAGCAGAGGGAATATAGTATTCCCTATTACAATGGCATTGTATAGCAATGTATGGTGTCAGATGGGTAGTAGACTTGCTGGAGTTATCACTTTGTGAGGTGCGTAAATGTCTAATCACTGTGTTGTTTTGTACACCTGAAACTAAAAAAAAAAAAAAAAAAAAAAAAAAGAGAGAGAGAGAAAGGCAAAAAAATTGTGAGCATAAATGATGGAGTAAATGGTACTGGACTTTCCTATGCTAAATAACCAAATATATGAAAAGATTGTTTTCAGCTAATGTGTACCAGGCAGCACAGCCTATGATCTCTGAGAAAAGGCAAGCAAATTAAGGGAGCCCTGTTATCCCACTGGTTCCTGGCTTAACATTTTTATCAAGATCATGGAGAAACAAGTATGGAGGTCTTGCTGAGTTAAGGCAACAGATAATAGAGTTGAGGAATGTTGAAGTGTACAGATTTTACAGGGCAGATTGTCTGGGCTTCAGAAATCTGCTTAGAATTCCTCTTGGATCTTTATTTGAATACTAAGGTATACATGTTTGGGGTCAACTACATAGGGCCAGGCAAATAACAATTACTGGGCAAAGAACTACTACCAGCAAGCAATAAACTGACCAATTTTCAGAGCTCACTGATTTACATTTCCACTGAGGTGATGTAACAGTTGGTTTCTGCACATTTTTGACAACATTTGTTATTTTGACAACTTAAAATAAAGATATCTGTTTGATGAATATGGTATATAAATTGTAGTCAGCCAAGAGGTGAAAGATCTCATTAAACATCTGTGGCATTCAGTAGCATCTCCAAAAGAGCCATGCCTTAGTAGATGGAATTAAAACAAAAATACTTTAAAACATTTATTATAAAATATTCAAGGATTTAAAGAAAAACATGAACATAATGTAGAAATAATGGAAATTATTATACAGAACATAATGGAGTATCTCAATTACAAAAACTCTGCAAAAATAAAATGAAGCAAATTTACAGAATGAGCTTATCAGTAGATTTGATTCTGAAGAATGAATATCAGTACACTTGAAGACACAGAAAAAAAAAGAAGACAAAGGAAAAAAAATGAAGTGCAAGAATTTTAAAAGGTTGGTTTGGGGGCAAAATAAGGAACAGAATCTTAGCAAAAAGTGGTGGTGTAACATTCTTATTTTTGGAATTCCAGTAGAAACAAAAATATGGAAAGGAAGAAGAACACACTGAAAACTGTGTTAACACATATACACACATACATACTTTTCCATAAAGGATAGTGTTTCATATTTAAACACATTTTTATATAACAAAGAGGAACGAAGGAAGCAATCATGTATGAAATTCCCAAGGAAATTCAGATGAACACTGACATTAGTGTTTGATTTAGAAATTAAGAAACATTTGTGACCTTGAATATAATATCAATACAGAGAGGGTAACTAAACAGATTAGGATGAAGATATGGATGATTTAAATTATTCTTTTTAACTGTGTGTTATATTTTTATTAAATATAAATGTGTACAAAATAATATAGTGCATATCCGTATAATTAAGCTACTTTAATAAACATTAACATTTAATAGAACTCTGTAATACTGTCCTTTGTTTAGATTTTCCCTCCCTTGTCTACCAGGTATGATTCCTATCATGACTTCTTAACCATTTCTGTGCTTTGGTTTATAGTTTTGTGACACATAATTTTAAAAAAAAACAAAGTCTTTTATGCATGCTTTTAAATGGTGTACAAAGTAAACATCATGTATATATTACTGTGGGTTTTTTTCCATTGATATATTCTATTGATATATTCTATTCTAATATATATGAACTGAACCCAAGTTGATATGTGTTTCTTTAGTGTCTTTATCATTAATTGTTACTGCATAAATATACCCCTATCTTTATCAGCTCTTTTTTTTTTTTTGCTTGATATTTTTGTTGTTTCTGCTTTTTTAATATTAAAAAAAGATGCTTTTTGTAAATATCAGCTTATGTACATGTATAAGATTTTCTTTAGGCTACACTCGTAAACGCACAGGAACAATTTTGCGAATTTAATTGTCAGACCTCCTATGTTTGGATTATTGGGTCCTAGGATATATAACTTTTCAAATTTGTTACTGTTTGCTACACAATTTCACATTTGTAATTCTTCCCAATTGTAGATTAGATTGTACCAATGAACATTTCCTGTAGTAGACTATAGTAGTTATGTTGTGGCACACCTTTGGCAATTCTTGTTATTTTCACAACTTAAAAGAATGCTTATTTGATGGGTGTGAAAAAGTATCATTTTATGTTTTCTAATTAACAGTTTAGTGTTTAATACTGAAGGTGATCATGTTTACCAATATTCATTGGCAATTCAGTTATCCTCTTTTGTGGATTATTTGTTACTTTTTTTGCACATATTTCTTATACTTTTTGTCTTTATATTGTTTCTTGTAGTTTTTTATTTATATGTTATATATTTTAAAAATTGGTTAAATGTATTATAATTATCTTTTCATGGAATATAGTGTATTTTAATTTTTCTAGTTGTTATGAAGCAAAATTTTGTTTTAAAATGTAGTCAACTTAGCAATACTTTCATTATAATTTGATATTTTGTGTCAAGAAATTGTTTTATTTCCAAAGTTATCAATATATTATTGTGTGTTTTATTCTAAAAGTTTCAAGTTTTCTTGTCATAGCTAACATTTAATTCATCTATAATCGAACTGTCTACATGGAGTGAGGTAAGAATCAATCTATTATTGTATTATTATTATATTATTATTATCCTAGCAGCATTTACTAACTTTTTCATCTTTCAAACACTGGTCTGCAATGTCGGATACGTCAACATTTGTGCCTTTTTCTAAGATCCTTATTCTATTACTTCAGTTCAATTGTTTAGCTGAGCATCATTTTATTTTGTGGGCAATTACAAGTAAACATTTATCTGGGGATATCCATGACTACACAAAGAAGACAAATGCAAATCTATGTAAAGGCAGGTGAATGCTTCTTAATTCTTAAAAGACACCTTTTTGAATCCACAGCTCATTTCAGGAGTGTTGGTGAATGTTGTCTCCCTTTGATGATTTTTTTCCATCCCATCTTTTCACTGAGAATTTCACTGTATGAGTTCCAGTTTTAGGTTGGTGTGCCAATTCTCCGGCTGCCTGAACAACTACTAAAATATTCTCTCAGTGATCACTGTCTGCATAGGCTTAAGTGTCTGACTTACCTATGGTTTCTTGGTGCCTTTTTACCACTGAGATTATCTGGGACCACTGAGATTTCTCTTACTTTCTTGAGCAGTTAGACTGATTTAAGCAACAGCACCAAAAACAGAATGAAAGCAAATCAACCAACCAAGTAAATAAATAAATAAATAATATTGGCTATAATACATTCAATATTCATAGGTGTTATGTACTGAGATATTTTTTTTTTCAGGGCATTTTATACACTGTGATTCCAGAATTCAAAGTCCAGACAAGTATTTCCAGGAGTGTTGGTATAAAAGATAGCAGAAAAGGAAGCAGTTACTGGGCAGCATTTTCCTCCACACAATGCATTTTTAATTTTTTATAATGGAGCATAAATCCCTTCAAATAAAGATGTGCTCTTTAATTCCCTACAGTTCCACACTCTCCCCATTTATTTTATACCCTGTATGTCTAATTTATGTTATCTTTCTAGTGCCTATATGCATTGAACCTTGCAATACCTGATTTAAGCATTTAATTCTCTCCTTTCTATATTTATCCTACTCTTAAATTTGAAAAGCTTTTTACCTGATGATGGAAATAGAAGAAAACTTAGAGTAGGGTAAACTCCTTTCTCTTTGACTTCTATTATAATAATAGCACCTGCCTCAAACAGGTTTCCCTCCCTCTCCCATTTACCCACCTCTGTAAGCATTACCTGAAGATCACTAATATTCAACATTCTCCCAAGCCACAGCTCATTGAGAGCTCATATGTTCCTGACACTCTTCCTTTGGATTTTTCTCACACTCTTGTAGTCTTCTTTGGTTATATGTATCTCTTCTACCCTCTTAGAATTAAAAAAGGAAGGAAGGGAGGGAAGGGAAGGGAAAGGAAGGAAAGGGAAGAGAAGGGAAAGAGGGAGGGAGGGAGGAAAGGACATCTAGAATCTTGCAAAAATGTCTTTGTGTTTGTTTACTATGCATCTTAGATAGCTCTCATTTAATTTGCTTTTTTTTTGGCTTTCTGTGAGTATGTGACCATAATTTTATTTTTGAGGTGCCAATTAATGTTGAATCATATTCTTAACTAAAGTTTCTGGTTATTGGATCATAGCTATACTTTATATGTAAAAATTTTTTTTCCAAAAGTTTGTGAGAATTGTCAAACTATGCTGCGCTCCTTTCCTTTATCATCAAAGTTCTAAAATGACCCAGTTATATCTATATCAAAAATATGTCATTCTTCTTGATGTTTTATTTTCCGCTTATGGCTTCAAGTGGTTAAATATATCATAAATTATTATATAAGCAAAATGATACTATCAAAAGTGTCTGGATCAGTAAAATTCTCCAAAATGCCTTATATTTTCTCTGTGACAAAACTTTTAGAAAACAGTAGATGCTTTATAAAAATCATTAATATTGAATTAAAACTAATCCAAATTGGGAGACTTTGTCAGGCATATTCTTGACCCACTAAGAACAATATCTTACAACCCTTTTTGCTACATGTCTCATGTTCTAAATAGTAATTAGTGTTTAGAATGATGATACTGAGAACTTGCAAGACCTGAGTGCGACAAGCAATTTCACTACAGAGGAGCCACTAATCTGCCTCCAGGGCTATAAACAGTTTAGGAAAATTTTCTACAACAAATCTTGACATTATTCTTTTCAGTCACTCTTAGGCTCCATGGAGAATCTATTTACTGGCTACTTAGATTTCCTAGGCATTTTGAAAAAGCATCATCCTCATCGTTATTATGTATAATAATGACATACATGTGAGCTTTGGGTTATACACACACACACACACACACACACACACACACACACACACTCTGCCTTGAGGCATGAAAGTCCAGGGGAACTGAATCCACAACAGAGCTGCTCAGGAGTGAGGCTGTGGACCGTATATTGGCTGAGTTAAATAAACCTTGCTTTTTCATTCAATAGTTCAAGAAAGAGATCCAAAACAAAGGATAATTTTAAAGTTACATATGTTCAAGAATATTCTAATTTAGTCAGAGTGATAGGAAATTCTTGCTTGAAATAATACCTCTGAACGCCCCTTACAAAGCAATATGTATCTCAATTTTTCTTGAGTATAACTTACTTCACTAAAAAAGATCTGAACAACATAACTGAATAAAGTGTGAAGTTAAATGAAATTGACACCTCTCCTCCACTTTCCAATAAATTCTTGACTGGTAGTTTCAGCTTAGAGGTGCATAGTTGCCCAGAGTAATAGATGAAGGGCCATGGAATAGCTACCTAGGGAAACAGCTATTACCTGTATCTCAGATGAGCACTCTGAGGCAGAACAATAAACGAAGCAGCGTGCCCCCTCCTGCAGCAGCTGCCAGTACTCTTACATGAAGCAGCCAGACTTCAGGATCAGCATAGGGACACAGCCAGCAGAGAGCCCACTTTCAATAATTCTTGCTGACAGCAGAGTTTTACAACAATAGAGCAATTAAGAATCCATTGCTTGTTCTATTTTCTACCACACTGCACTTTTGCTTTCAGGTGACTATCTTCAGGGAGCTTTGTGAACTTGAGGTAAGGGTAGGAACTTATTTCATATCAGGAGGACGGTTCTGTGGCAGAAAAGTTTGTAGAACACTTTCAAGCAAGGATTAGAGATTTGACTAGTTATTCTTTAAAGTGACAGACATGTCTTAGGTTTTATAAGTTGATCAGTTTGGGTACCATTAGCCAGTTTTCCAATGGAAGCTTTATTACCCATACGACTGGAAACCTAAACCTTGGGGTACAGACCGTTATAAGTACTGGATGCTCCGCAACCATGTTACCTCCTTTCCTCCAAAACCTGCTCACCTACATCTATTCCTAAACTTGGTAACACATGTGCTGTCACTTTTGTCATCTCTTTCCCTCTCTGTCTATATTTAATGCTACTGATTCTACATCATAAATCAAACTTAAATTTCTTCAGTTTCCTTTCTCCCATGGTCATGATCTCAGAACAAGTCAACATTTTTTTTTCTTCAGCGAAATACTAGAAATGCCTAAATGGTCTGTGGGTCTCCAGCCTTGTTCCTCCTCCATTCCTCTCTCCACATTTAAGCCAGTGACCTGTTTTAGCAATGCACAACAGATATGCCCTATGCCAGTTTATAGCTACTTTCAATATAATCTAAATGCATTCATGCGGGCATGCAGGGATTTGAGGCTCCAGCCTTTTTTTAATTCACTGGCATCAACTCCCCCCGCACCCATCAAGCACTCTAGTCACGCGGCCATTATTTCCACTCCTAGTTTTTAAACAGGCCATAATCTCACATTCCTTCTGCCTTCCCACATGCCTTTCTTTGACCTGGAACATTGCCTAGCATTTCAGCAACTTACCCTTCCATCCTCCTCATATCTGGCTTCCTAAGTCTGGCTCCCTTCCCCCTTCTCAGTTTTTAGTTGAGAAGTTGCTCCTTCCAAGTGTTATTTCTGGGTTCTCTCAACCAGGGGGCAGCAAGATTTTTCTGCAAAGGGCCAATAGGAAATACTTTAGTTTTGCAGACCACATAAGATCTCAGTCACATATTCTTTTTTTTCTTGTTGTTTTATTTTATTTACAACTCTTTAAAATGTTAAACGTATTCTTAGCCCTCAGGCCATCCTGAAACAGGCCAGGGCAGAATTTGTAACAGACTCTAATTTGCCAACCCCGGCTCTACACACTTCTTTGTGTATGTTCTCAAAAGCACCCCACTCTTTCCTTAAAATAACACTTATTAACATTGTAATCATTGAAAATTTGACATTTTTAAGTGATTTCAAATTTAAAAGAGTTTAGTACTATATACCCTTCACCTAACTTCCCCTTATATTAGCATATAACCATGGTGCAGTTATTAAAACTAAGAAACTTAAATTGGCACAACACTGGTAACTGAATTTAGAAAGTTATTTGGATTTCACCACTAAGTAGTTTTCCCACTAATGTCCTTTGTTAGTTACAGAATCCAGTAGAGAATAAAACATTGCATTTAATTATTGTGTCTCTTTTGTCTCTTCTAATCTATGATATTTACTCAATAGCTTTTGTTGTTGTTGTTGTTTTTATAACACTGATACTCTTCAAGAGCGTTGGCCGTATTTTATGTGTCTCTCAGTTTGGCTATTTCCCCCACAATGTTTACTCATGATTAAAGACTGTGCTTACAGATTTTGAGGAAGAATACCATAGAATACCATGTTCCCTCCTTCTCACCTCATCTCCGGAGGTACATGATACTAACACAGCTTATTTCTAATGATGTTAGCCTTGATTACTTGGCTGAGGTAGCATTTGCCAGTTTTATCCTTCATAAAGTTACTATTTTTCCCTTTTTATCATTTATTCTTTGGAAGTAAGTCACTGTGTTTCAATCACCAGCCTACTCTTAAGAGGGCATAATTTCATATTTTGTGATTTGACTCCTCTATGGTATCTAAAGAGCAAGGACTTTTTTTTTTTTGGTCTTGCTTATTTTCGAACACCCAGCATGTTATCAGGTATCAGGTACTAGCTGATTAATTTCGATGGAGTAAATAACTTGTTCTGACCATCAGCCTTTCCTCTCTACAGATTGCCACAGTGTAAAATAAATAAATAAATAAATATATATATATATATATATATATATATGAAAAATAACCAACAAGGAGATAAAGAAACAAATAAAACCCCTAGCCTGGAGGCAAAAATCATGAATTTCAAAAATTCTATCTATTTATTAATTGTATATTTGGGTAAGTAATAGCTACTTTGAATCTTCAAAATTTCATTATTGGAAAAGGCAGAGAATAATGGAGTTTTCAGAGCAGCAGTGCTGGAACCTGGCTGCATGGACTCAAATTTACCAACCATGCAACTTTGATCAAGTTACTTTCCTTCCTCTGACTCATTTTCCTCAACTCTAAAATACGGATCAGACTAGAACTTCGTAAGTGTTAGAATCTATTTCATAAATTATCTACATCATAAAATTATTTAAAGGACTAAATATGCTAGCATATGTAAAACCTTTAGCATACCACTTGGGTCTATACATGATTTATTATTATTATTATTATTATTATTATTATTATTATTGCTATTATTAGGTATGCTTTACGCATGGACTTAGGCAATTTATATAAACACAACCTTTAAAACTTCAAAGTTCAAAATCATGTCTTTCTTTGCAAATGTCACAGTCCAAGTTATAATCATGGAGTATCCGGTCCAAAACAAAATATACAAGTGTTAAGGGAAATGTTAATGCATCTTTAACTTTATCTGAATTTTATAGCTAAAAGGAATTTTCTGTTTCTTATGTATTTCTAAGTAACTGAAAGGACATGCATGGTGATCTCTCATGATATATTGAGAGATATGGAAGAATGGCTATTTTGTGGGTATTTAGTGGGTGAGCTTTAAGTAAGTACAATGGCTGAGTAGACAACCCCAAATGCTTCTTGATATGAAAGTCTTATAAGACTTTCCCTCCCTTTCAAGGCATTTCCTTCAAGCCCTGTTATATTATAATCTATATGTTCAGATAATTTCTTACTTATCCCTGTTGTATTAATCTGCTGCTGATCCATTCCTGTCCATAGTACAAAAAAAAATCTGTTTTCAATAGTATACTGAATGTTAGAAAAACATACAACTGTGTTAAAATTGAACATATACAAATTCTACCTCGCATGCATACAGATACTTATTATTTTTAAACTATTTTATTTCTCCTAATTAATATTATACAAAGATAAAAAGAGCTCCTGACTACTAACCTTTTGGAGATGTGACTCATCCTTGGAATAGTTACATTTTTATAAACGATATCAAATGTACCACAGGAAGAGGGAGATTTCATCCTAACATCTTATGAAATTCATATGTGACTTTGGAAATGGAAGCTATGAGCAGAACTTAACCACTCCATATCACAATGGATATGTGATTAGAAATACCTAGAGGAAACATGGAAAAGAGAAGAACCTCCAGTAAGATTAGAAGTTCTGTGGGGATAAGAATCATGGATAAAAATGAAATGAATTAGAGTTCATCCAAGTAGATGCTTTAAGCGAGTTGTTTTGTTGTTGTTGTTGTTTGTGTGTTTTTTTTATTTTTATTAGGAGTATGTGATCTAATATCTCCTTGGTCTTCCGTAAATCCTACGTTTCTCAGCAATGATTATGCTCTTTTAGAGAAAAGATGAAGACATTCTGAATTATGTGTTCAAATAATGGGTAGGAGAAAGTGAAACATCTGAGAAAGAATAAAAAATAAGCAATAAAGGGATAGATTACTTCTCAGTTACATAATATTAAAATTCATCCAGTCTACTGTGTTTCCACGAAAATAAGACCTAGCTGGACAATCAGCTCTAATGCGTCTTTTGGAGCAAAAATTAATATAAGACCCGATCTTGTTTTTCTATAATATAAGACTGAGTCTTATCTAACATAATATAATATAAGACCGGGTCTTATATTAATTTTTGCTCCAAAAGACTCAGTAGAGCTGATTGTCTGGCTATCTTATTTTTGGGGAAACGGTAATTGGCCAAAAGCCTGATACTCAATTCCTTTCTTTCTGCCACTTCATCTTCCCTTTCCCACAAGACCATTGATACGCTACCATCAATGTTCAAATCAATCACACAAATGCAGTCATTACATAAAACTTCATCATTTCTTCACGTAGGCTATTATGACATCCTATGGTAGCTCATTTGATATTGGAGATCAAGTGGGTAACTACCATCAGGCATGGTGAATAGTGGCACGCCGTGTGTGTCATGCTGCACCAAGGAGGGTCAATTTACATCTGGAATCTCAAGTAGAATCTCTGTCAGAATGGCTTAAACTTCCCTTTCTCCTGGCTGTTGTCACATCATATGTAATGTGGTAAAGAGTACTTGAGGAACAAAGAGAGCATGGACATACAACACTGAAGTTGAATGTATAGGAAAAATATTGGCAGGTTTATTATTAAGCCAAACAGGTCAATACTATTTTGTTGATTACATGTAGAATTAAAACCATTTTTAGAAATTAATCATTAAAAACATTGTCTTAAGCATAATAGTAATAACAAGTATAGAATATTATGCATCTATTTTGTGCCAGTTACTTTATTTTAGGAGCTTAACATCTATTATTTCCTATAATTTTTACAAAACTTTACAAAATCAATATTATTGTCCGTATCTCATGGATGAAATACAAGGGCAAAAGAGGTTAAATAATTTGCCTAAGGTCTCACAACTGGCATTTTCTAGAGACAGAATTTGAACTTAGGCCTTTCAGGCTGTAAGGTTTATACTACACCACCTCTCACAAAGTGAGACCACGTCCAAAAACCTTCTGATCAATATACCTTACACAAGTTTGCCTCACCAAGACTTACGTTTGAATGAATACACTTCATTCAGTGATATTCTTGTCTCTTTGAAACATCCCCCAATCTCGCAAGTCTTCTATAATATTACTTGAGTTATCTTCAAATAATTAATCTCATCACAACACTTTCCTGTTTAAAAATTCCCCTCTAACTGTAATATATCCACATTTTCTAGTTTGGCATTCACAATGTTTGATGATGTGGCTCCAACCTTTCTTCAAATTATTCCTTAGTTATTCCCATATCATGGTTGCTTAGCCACACTCAGTTTCTCAGACTTTCTCATCAGAGTATGTCTTTGCATAACTCTGACTTTATTCAGGTTGCAAAGCTGTTCTTTCTTTTTTTAAGACTGTATTTTTAAGAGCAGTTTTAGGTTTACAACAAAATTGAAAAGAAGATACAGAGATTTCCCATATACCCCCTGCCCCCACACATGTATAGCCTCCCTTGTTTGCAACATTATTACCAGAATGGTACATTTTTTTTTACCAAAAACGAACCTACATTGACACATCATAATCATCCAAAATCCATAGTTTGCATCAGAATTCACTCCTGGTATATTACATTTTATGGGTTTGAACAAATGTACAATGACCCATATCCATCATTATAGTATCATACAGAGTATTTTCACTGCCCTAAATATCTTCTCTTCTCCGCCTGTTCATCTCTCTCCTTCTGTCTCCCTGGAAACCACTGATCTTTTTATTGTCTCCATACTTTTCCAGAACGTCATATAATTGGAATTATACAGTATGTACCCTTTTCAGTTGGCTTCTCCCACTTAGTAATACACATTTAAGGTTCCTCCATGTCCTTTCGTTTCTTTTTAGTACTGCACAATATTCCATTGTACAGGTGTACTACACTTTATTTGTCCATTCACCTACTGAAGGACATGTTGATTGTTTCTAAGTTTTGGCATTTATAAATAATACTTCTATAAACAACCATATGCAGGTTTTTGTGTGAACATAAGCTTTTCACTCCTTTCGGTAAATACCAAGAAGTATGATTGCTGAATCATATGCTAAGACTATATTTAGTTTTGTAAGAAACTCCAAACTGTGTTTCAAAGTAGCTCTTTGATTTTGAATTCCCAACTGCAATGTCTGAGAGTTCCTATTGTTTCACATCCTTGCCAGCATTTGGTGTTGTCAATATTCCAGAGGTTTTGACCATTCTAATAGTGTGTGGTCATAGTTTTTGTTGTTTTAATTAGCATTTCCTTGATGACATATGATGTGAAACATCTTTTCATATGGTCTTTCGCCACCTGTATATCTTCTTTGGTGAGGTGTTTGTTAAGATCTTTGGCCCATTTCTTAAATTGAGTTGTTTGTTTTCTTATTGTTGAGTTTTAAGAGTTTTTTGTATACTTTGGATAAGAGTCCTTTATCAGATGTGACTCTTGCAACTATATTCTCCCAGGGCGTACCTTGTTTTCTTATTCTCTTGACATTGTTTTTCACAGAAACTTTTGTAAAATTTTTGTGAAGCCCAGTTTATCAATTATTTATTTCATGGATTGTGCCTTTCATGTGGTATCTAAAAAGGTCTCACCATACCAAAGTCCATATAGGTTTTCTCCTATGTTATCTTCTAGGAGTTTTATAGTTTTGCATTTGACATGTATCTACATTAATTTAAAACATGATCTATTTTGAGTTAATTGTTTTTTGTGTGTGAAGGATTTGAGGTTTGTGTAGATTAATTTACTTGCATGTGGATAGCCAGTTTTTCCGGTATCATTTGTTGAAGAGACTATCTTTGTTCCATTGTATTCCCTTTGCTGTTGTGTTAAAGATTAGTTATTATTAATATTAATATTTCTGGACTCTTTATTCTCTTTCATTGATATATTTGTTTATTCTTTCCCTAATATCACACTGTCTTGATTATTGAAGCTTTATAATAAGTCTTGAGATCAGGCAGTATCAGTTCTTTAATTTTCTTCTTTTTCAATATCGTGTTGGTAATTATGGATTTTTTACTTCTCCATGTAAACTTCAGAATCACTTTGTCGATATCCATAAAATAACCTGCTGGGATTTTAATTGGGATTGCATTGAATTTATAGATTGAGTTAGAAAGAAGTAACATTTTGACAATGTTGAGTATTACAAGTAATATATTTCCATTGATTTAATTCTTTGATTTTATTCATCTAGTTATATAGGTTTCTTCACATATAAATTGTACATATTTTGTTAAATGTAGACCCAAGTATTTTATTTTTTGGGGGTGCAAATATAAATGTAATTGTGTTCATAATTTTCAAATTTCACATTTTTTATTGGTGTATAGGAAAACAATACACTTTTGTATATTGACTTTGTATCTTGCAACCCCCTATAATCACGCATTAGTTCCAGGTGTTTTTTGACAGTTCTTTCAGATTTTGCATATAGACAAATCACCTGAAAACAATGACAGTTTTGTATTTCTTCCCAAGCTGTACACCTTTTATTTTATTTCCTTCCAGTATTGCATTAGCAAAGAATTCTAGTATTATGCTGAAATGGAGTGGTGGTAGGGGACATATACCTGATCTTAGTAGGAAAGCTTTGAGTTTTTCACCATTAAGTACGATGTTAACTATAGTTTTATTGGTAGATAATCTTTATCAAGTTGAGAAACTTTCCATCTATTCCTAGTTTACTGAGAGTTTATATCATGAATGGGTATTAGATTTTGTCCAATACCCATTGGACAATACCCATTGTCTGCATCTTTTGATATGTCATATGTTTTTTGTTTTCTAGCCTGTTGGCATGATGAATTACATTAATTGATTTTCAAATGTTGAACTAGCCTGGATTCTCATCAGTACATGTCTTTTTGTATCTCTGTGACTTTAAATATGCTGCAAAGTTTAATCCTTCAAGTCTGGGTTGAAGTACAATATATATATTTTTTTTTCTTGGAGGGGTATGTAGCCACTTTTTCTTTACCACAAAACTAAAAACCAGGTTCTTACACCATAGAGACCTCACCAAGAAATGTATCTGTATATTTTCCTAGTCTTTTAGGTAAAATATTTCATCTTAATTACTATAGCTATGAACACTTTGTGTGACGTTTCTCTAGGTTATCCCATTCATAAACTATTTAAGAATCAGAATTGTGCTAAGCATTTGGTAGACATTGGTGAACTTGAGAAACATAGGCAAAAACCTGAAGGCAAAATGGGTGGTCTTAACAGTCTAACTGAAAGAATATACACTAAGAGCAGTTGATGATGAGCCTCCTAAGTCACATTAGGCTTCACAATAAGAAAATGTTAAGTTGGAGTGTTTTGAGTAAGAGAGTGATGCATGATATTTACAACACTCTGACTGCAATATTGAGATAAGCCTAGAGAGTAGCATGCCCGAACTCTGTTGTGATGAGTTGTAGAATGTTGCAAAAATCCTAACAGAGATGGTAGTGGTTTGGACTATAATGAAAATAAGGATGCTGAGCGGCATTGAGAAGGCTGTATGAATAGGTTGGCAATAAATTGTGGAAGTGGGTGTTTGGTGGTTGGATAGTAAAACCCATTTCACACATTCTATAATATTCAGATTTTACTGAATCAGCTTTTCAATGAAAGCTATTGTGGACATTTGCTGAAGCAACATATGGCCATTTGCTAAAGCAGTATATGGATGTTTGAGATTGTGGGCATCTTCTTTTTTATAAGCATTTATTTTTGATGGTGAGATTATCAGGCAGATATCTCCAAAGTGCTTTATTTTCAGATCAGTTGTGAAAATGTGTAAATCTTTGCTTCTTTTCTGTACAATTTTTCACTGAATTTATGACCAGAGTAAATAATACTTTGCAAAGAAGTTTAATATGGCTTTGCGGTTCCAGCATTCAGTAGAAATGGTGGGATTCACTTTCCTTTGATGCTTCCTTTCCATCCATTTGTAAGATCACAAGCAATCTGCAGACTGCTTCTGTTTTCACTTCAGAAATTTCTCAATCTCTAAATCCAATCTCCCATTTGTAAACATTTCTCACACCTGACTCTTACCTTATAATCTATTGGCCTCACCCAAATTCATCCTCTCAGTTTAGTTCCTCTATTTTGACAATTTCTTACTTATGATTTAGAATCTTTACAAGCTTATATTAATACTTTGGAGAATCATTCCCAGATTTTATTATTATTATTATTTTTTCTAATGAACACACGATGCTAAGCCCTTATGACAAAGTTATATTTCTGAGTCATGTTCATTGCATTTGTACCTCAACAATACTGGATTACATTGGTTTCCCCTAAACTTATAGTCCAGAATTTCTAAGGGAAGATTAACTGTGAGTCTGCACTGGCATGATGGTAAATAGTTGAGGACACTAGTCTTGCTGCAGTTCAAGATTAGTTTTGACCTATAGAGATAAAGTAAAATTAACAAACATCCATCGAAAGCCAGACTTAAAAAATATGGTGACAAAATGATGGAATATCTGTCTCACAGGTATTTCCCTTTTCTCCTTTTGACTTTGAAAATATGGTGCATGGTGTAAAAAAAATATAAGAATTTATATTTTAATAGGGCAGGCAGGTTTATATTTGAGTGTGTGCATTAAAAAACTAAATGAATCTCCACAGGGAGGCAACTGCTACTAGCACACATACAAAAACATATTGCAAAATGACCTTCAAGACTTGCGTGATTAACTTAGGGATTTTCAATATTTAAAACCACGTAGAGTGTGTTATACTTCAAAGTAAAATACAAAAGTAATTCCGACAAAAAGAGCAGAAACATTCTACTTTATGTGAATAAACTAAAATAAATACATTATTTACCTGACTCTGAAACCCTCTAAAACCACCCAAGAACACACTGGAAATGAAAACAGTTTACAACAGTAACAACTAACATGGATTTGCTCAGCTGTCACCTTAAGGCAAGCTCAAACTTGAGTTCACAAATGGACAGTAATAGCATCAGAGACTTTACGTCCTACTCCATTTATATCTTGTCTTCTCATTAAGAGACCCAGAATTTCTTACAAGCTGAAAGTTAACTGGCCCTTTCTATACACAGTGGATGGTGAGTCTGGGCTTGATGTACCACAACCACCCTCATCTTTTCAGTCTCCTCAGTGAAGAATTTCTGAGAAAACAGTTAACTAGAAAAAGAGGGAGAAGACCAGTGACGGAGATTAACATTCAGAAAGAACGTAACTCACTGTTCAATTCCTTCAGATAAAAACAAAAAGGAAACAAGCATAAAATGTGACAAGACAGACTCAAACACCAGACCGTATCGTACCATTTTAAAAACCTCATCCTTTCAAAATTATCAGTGAACTAATTAAGAAGTAGAACTATGGGAAGGTATAGTTTTAGCTTTTAAGAAAAACTGCAATAAAAAAGACCCTAAAGTAATTTAAAGCAGTTGAATATTTACAGAAAATGAACAAAAAGACTATAAGCAAAACAATGACAATTGAAATTGGAGCAATATTAAAGACAAAATTCTGAGAACTCAATTCACTATATCTAGTATAGGAATCAAGATACTTTAAAACCTAGAAACATATACAAACTCTCCTATATGCACAGATTTTCCTCTTACCTAATGGGTAAAAGGAGAAAGTAAAATTCACATCACAGAATATTTAGAAAACAACTTAATAAAAGCTCTAAAAATCCTAACCTGGGAGAAATTTCTGGAGGTATACTGGAACATTCATAACTTTAAATACCCATTTACTAGGCAAAAATTAATGTAAATAAGCAGTTCAACATAGCAGAAATTAACTTGTTCGTAATTTGTGATAATACATTTGGAAGTTCACCTTCAATTTATCCAGGTTTGCAATCTACATTAAGGAAACTGTTCTTATTGTCTTTGCAATCATTTCTTGGATCTGATAAACAGCCAACCACAAAGCCAGGGTCTCTGAAAGTTACACAATAGTGAAGGAGGAGACTATAACATTCTTTGTGAAGATGTGAAAATCAAGGTACTCCTGTCTATTCTTCAGATGTTAGAGTTTCTGATATAACTCTATGTTAGACAATAAAGGGAAAAACAAAATGATTTAAGAAAAAACTGAAAGACTTATTAGTAAAAGTATGGAGAAAGAGATAAACAATTTACTGAAAATACTATCTTTACTGTACTGCGCTGGTATCATCATCCTACATTAAATGAATGTTTGCGTTTGATTCTGGAGTCTCTATTCTGTTCCACTGTTCTGTTTGTCTAACCTCCCACCAATATACTGTCTTATATCACGGAGTTTTAAAATAACACCATATCCAGTAGAAGCCTGCATCACGACTGTTTGTCTTAGCTATTTTCCCTGTATATTTCCATACAAAATTTCTAATAAGCTTATCAATTCACATTCCCCAAATCCTCTACACCTTAACACACAAATCTCTCCAGAGCCTGAGTAATTTTATTGTTTTACATTGAATTTATAGATTTGGGAATTATGTCTTTATAGTTTTGACTCTTTCAATATCTAAAATGACATATCCTTTGAGTTATTTAGATTTTCTTTAATTTCTACCATAACGTCAATTAATGTTTTGTGTAGAGGTATTGCACACATTTAATAAATTTTATTTTTATGTATTGCAATTGTTTTAATGCTGTTATAAAAGATATCAATACAAGTTGCATACTCTATTTTTGTCATTAGTGGATAGAAATATATGTTTTTTGCATAAGGACTTTGAATCACAAGTTTGAAACAGCGAATTATAATAATTTTAATAGATTATTTTGGAGTTTCCATGTACACAATTATGTTGTTTGTTAAAAGTAACATTTTTTTTCTTTATTTTTTATTGTGTATGCATTTTTTTCTTTGCTTATGTCACTGGCTCGAATTCCTATTTGTTTCATTCCTGTTTACAAGTGGGAAGGTTTAATGACAAACCCTAAATATGATCTTTGTAGATTTTTTGATATAGCTTCATTCAGATTCAATAAGTTTCCTTTTAATCTAGTTTTTTAAGTGTTTTAACATGACTAGGCATGGAATTTAGCTCCATCTCCTGGAGAGGGCAGTATTTACTTACATGTAATTCTGTAAGATTTGTCCCTCCTTCCCCATTTGTTTGTTCAATCATTTGTTTATACCAGTATGGACTCACTTATATTTGTTTTATACACTGGTTTTTAATCCAATACCACACTATGCACTTTGTTACTAAAATGATTCCAGCTTTGACCATCAGTGGCTCTTTCAATTTAGCTTCTATGTTCTTTTGACATGCTCCCCTCATTAGCTTTTTGAGCACTTTCTTATTTTCTGATACTAAAAGATGTTCCAGGCTCATCTGATCTGTTAGCTGACCCAAGCTTAGAATCAGCCATTTTTACAAGGAGCCCCTGTCCTTTTCATTGAATAATGGCATTTAGAAATCAAAAACTGGGTGCTGGGAATGCTCTTAGCTATTGGATTGTTATTACTTCTAGAATTTCTTGGCAAGCTAAAATATATATTCATGTATACTACTAACATGTAGACATACGTATCTATCATTATTTCTGTATCTATCCATCTGTTTCTATACTAAACTAAACCTGAGTTCATACTGATGGCTCTAGCTCCAGTCACACTATTCATTCTAGCTTTTTCCTCTTTCTTTTCTATGTTTTCCCTGTACAACAATGAGAAAACTGACCCCACAGCCCACCATCCATTTTCTTATTTATTTAACCTTAACAGACATATAAAGGATTTTGAGAATTGTTACACCATATGTCAATATGAAATGCATTTACTAACTACAGTACAGTGTTTATGCACAGTTCCATTTATGTTTAGCTTTACAGTTTCCAGTCTAAGCACCATTTTTCAGTGTTAATTAGATCATTTTTTTTTTTATCTCCACTCCCTGCAGTCAAGTTATACCATGAATTTTTATTCAGATGGATTTATTTGTCATAGCCTGCATTTTATTCGGGGATGCCAGGCACCTGATAGATTTTTTTTTTTTTTTTTGTATACATTGAAGTTCACCATTTGTGATGTACAATTCTATGGGTTTTGATGAATGCATAAAGCCATGTCCCCACCACCCCAGGACCATGCATACAGAACAGTTCCATTACTTTAATTCTTTTGTGTAACCTTTTATAGTCAGCCATCATTTCCTCCACAACTGGCAAACACTGCTGTTTTTCATTCCTTAGTTTTGCCTTTTTATAATGTTATATGATTGAATCATATAATATGTAGTCTTTTGAGTCCGACTTCTTTCACTCAACAAAATATATTTAATGTATAAATTCTAACGTTGGGTTAGAAAAATATCCAAATAAGTATGGGATATTTCATTGTTATAAAGAAAAGACAGTTTCAAAATGCCTGTGGTAGCATTAAAAAAATTATAAAGAAGTTACCCTGAATGAAAGACCAAATATTAATAATAAATATGGATACTATATAAAATAAATATTTATCATTAACTAGAATCAGTAAAGTTTGTAAGAAACCATTAAGCCATGATGGTGCTTAAAATGAACAGATAAAATATACTAGAGAAAAGTCATACTAACCAATGGAATTCAAACTTTGCTGCTTACTACTCCTTGCCATATAGTAAGTTGTTGAATTGAAGGTTGTTTAATTCCTATACCCCATATTTACCAACAAATTTTTCAAATACGTGCTATAGTAATAGTAATGAATAATAGTTGCTGTTATTTTGCCTGAGATGTGCAAACCTATGTAGTTTATGTTCGAATTAAAATTAATCATAGGTGGTAAGATTACAGAAGAATGGAATCCAACCAACTTGGGCCTGCTGGACAATGCTATACAGGAAATATTGCTGTTTGACCCATCTCATCTTAAAATATATACGGGAAATGTTTCGTAGAGTTAGTTCTTCCTAACTAACTGAGAACCAAATAAACAAAACCTCTGAAATGACTGGATTGGGAGGGGACATAGTGTAAGAAATAATAGAAACAAAAACACCTTTGAACAAATACTGACATTTGTTCAACAACATATATTTAATCTATGAATTCCAACATTGGGTCAGAAAAATCTGACCCAGTGGTCAGACTGAGTATAATCCTTACCCCTGTGGTAGTGTCAGCACCTGTAATAAACTTTGAGTTCATAGGGAGAATTTATCTCAGCTATGTGGTTTCTTCCTTTGGAAAATCATCTCCATAAGCCTTTATATCTTTTATTATTAAGTAACTTTATATCATTTCCACGTTTTTACTATATTTTTCCTTTATTTTTCTTTTTGAATCTTCGCATTAATTTCACCAGAGATCAACTGGTAACCACACAAAATATTATATTCAAGAAGCAAAGACAATGAAAATAAAATAAACATAAAAAATGAAGTCCCCAAGAGATATCAAGTACTTAGGAAAACAACAAAAGTAAATTGACAATCCAATGCAATAGCTGATATTTTAAAATTCACACAATTGATCAACCACTAAGTAGCCTAATAAATCATAAGGAAAAAGCCCCGATACCAAACTATAGATTAACTGGGGATGCAAAGGACATCAACATAATTTTCCTCTGTCATTAAGTGATTAATTATGACTCATTAAGAGATGGAATACCCAAACCTACTAAATATCCTTGAAGAATTCAAGGCAATGCTTTTTTAATGCAAGACTCTTCCATACGCTATGGGCCCATATTCATTCATAGTGAATTACTTTCAATTATTGCAAAACTAATAATTTCATTTTTATCTACCTCTAAAATAGGGAAATTTTCTATATTTTAAACCAACATAACATGTATAAAAATGCATGACAAATATTGCAAAATGAGAAAGGTTTACATATACTATTTATTAAACAGTAATATAAAATCTTATAGAAAAATTGGAAAGTAAAATCAAACATACATTAAAAGAATAATTTACTATAATATTCATTTGCCAAACAAGAATAGAATTTGATTGTCTATTAATATTTTCCTTAGCATATATAGTAAACTTTTAATAACTAAGGCCTATTTCTGATGTAAATATATCAGTATTGCCAGATATTTTCTTAAAAATAATTTTAAAGTGATATGAATACTGGGCTTAGTTATGAACATGACAGGTATTCCCATCAATATCAGGAAGAAAAAAAATTTCCTGACTTCAACGTAGCTATTTAACATTCTTCTAGCAGTTGCTGACACATAACAAGTGTTAAATAAATATGAATGAATCAATCAATCCATTGTCCCATGAATGTTTGTTAGGACCACTTGTTTACCCATATACAGAATGTAGACCTGGTTTCTGATTTTCTTCTATATCCAAAATAAATTATATATGAATAAATAAATGTAATATAAAAATAATCAACTTGTACATTAATCAAAGAAAACACATGAGTTTTTGGAATGCAGAGGACTTTTATAAAAAAGCACACTCAAAAATCCACAAAAGAGTGATAATGACATACATTTTTGTCTCAAAGTAATAATAATATTAATTACATATTATTATAACCATGATACCTCAAAGATTTTTTTAAATGAAGAATGCAATGTAAATATAAAACAAAGCATTGCTATTTAACATAAAGAATTGTCACAAGAAATGATAAAGGAAAATATTAACCTAGTCAAAATGGAAGTTTATAGAAAATGTTATGAATGAAAAATGAGCAGAAGAAAATATGGCAGACATTTTTAATAAGTAAAGACATGAGACTTAAAATAACAGTGAGATATCATCCTTTACATGTAATATTGAAATGAGATTAGTTTGATAATACTCTGTTTAGAAAAAGTTGTAGAGAAATGGGCACTCTCATACAATGGTGATAAGAGGATAAATTGGCTAAATTTTTTGATGGCAATTTGTCAATATTTTAAATGCATATGTTCTTTAATTATACAATTCTGCTTATTAGAACGTTCACAAAGTTGATTAACCACTAAGTAGCCTAAAAAGTAAGACAAAGTAAAAAGCCAGATACAAAACTATGAATTAACTAAGGATGCAAATTTCATAGACACACACACACCCACACATCATATATAGATATACATACATAAGGTCAAAGATGTAGGATTTATATTAAGAATTAACTAGAAACAATTGAAAAGTACAATCAGAAAATGACTAATTTATTTGAATATGTTATATCCTCACGATGAAATTCAATGCATTATCTTTTATTGTGAGAATGTATCATAATTAATAATTAATTTTATTTAGTATTTTAATTAAAAATTGCTGTGAAATAGTATGTGTTTAAATACTATGGACATAAAATGTTTATTGATAAATAGAGAGAAACTGGAAGAAAATAAATATACGTAGAAATAACTTTAACAACTATAGAAGATGGAATTGGAGTGGTTGCAGAATAGAATTCACTTATTTAAAATAAAAACAACTTCATCAAAAACTTAATACGTCTCCCAAAGTAATTAATGATTCAATGGTTTTGGATGACTAAAAATAAGATGATTAGAAAGTTTTGTTAAGCCATTAAAATAAGGTAATTTGTAGGTGAAAAAATAGAAAACACCTGATTCTCGTTCAAATATCAACTCCATTGCTTCATCTCTTGCCCCAGGTGTTGGGCAAAAAGAACTGAAGAGCCCTTGGAGAGATTTAAGTGAAGGATGGGGAGAAGAAACTGATTAGATATACATTTTAGAAAGATTACTGGGGGTTGAGATAAAGGAATGGTTAAAAATAAAAACAGAAAAGAACAATTAGAAGACTTTTGTAGTAATTTGATTGAAAAGTGATAATTGTCTCAATTAAGCAGTGATAGTGGGAAAGGTTAAGATGCAATGTCTCAGGGAATATTAAGGAAATATAATTTACCGGACTTAGTAAATAATTGAACATATCGGATGAGTGATAGTGAACATTTTAGGATCCAAGTTATGTGCCCTAAATTGGCTCGATAACTAAGCAGATAGATATTGGTGCCTTTCATTTTATTAGGGAATGGAAAAGGGAAATATATTTGGGATCAAAATGATGTGTTGTATATGTTGTGTTTAAGGTGCCATCAAGTGATTCATGTGAAAATCTAATGGAATTCAATACTAGAAAGGGAATTCTGTATATATGTAAATAATTAGTGTTTGTGTGTCATTAAAATGGTGCTGTATATGAGGACACAGAAATCGTGTGCACAGTTGGGAGATCAAAAGCTTGAAAAATAACCCTTCAAGAAAAATCAACTAGGAAAAAAGACATGGTTAGTAAAGTAAGAAGACCAGCAAAGTGCAAACCATGAAAGTGGAAGGACTATAAATTATCAAACATGGCACTTATCAGAAATAACTGTTGAAGATGACCAAAGATTGGGAAATTTAAAAGATATAGATGAAGTAATAAGTGCAGTTTATTTAGAATAGTGAGAGAGTATCTTGTACCAGAGGAAAGAAAAGGTGAAACATGTTCATTACTACTTTGAGATTTCATGACAAAGTCCTAAGTCATGACAAAGGCAATAAATCAAAAGCTAGACATAGATAAAGAAGTATGTGAAAACACAGTAGTTAATAATATGTAGTAGTAGTGAGGGAGGGTGACAGTGGACTTGGACATCAGGAATAATCTGGACTTGAGTAGAAAAGGGGCATCCAGAGGGCAATTCTGAGAGAAAGACAAGGAAGCATTGATGAGACAGTTGGGTTTGGAAAATAGTGACAGACCCATCTTACAGGCTGCTGCAGAAAATAGAATATATACTTAAAAATGAAAGGAAGCAAGACTGTAGAAAAGTTAAAAAAAATACAAAACTGTATCATGGAGATTAGATGGAATACTGTTAAAAATTAGAATTCTGATGATTATAAAAGTATTTCATTCCATTTTCTGAAAATATTGGTTTAAGAGGTATAAAATGTTTACCAGTCCTTCCTTTTCTACAATATGTTAAAAGCTTTTTCTTAGTTGCTTAACTGAGTCTTTAATGGATTAAATTGTTCAAAACATCACTGGTATGCTTTTGGGTCTTTTAGTCATCATCACATAATTGCTATGTATTTCTTCCAGCTGTATGTTAACATAAAAATGCAAGCATTATTTTCACAAATATTACATACCAAGGCTGAAAAAGTTCTAGACAAAAGTTCTTTAGAACTATGTACAATTCACAGGATTTGATAGTTATTTGCATTTGTTTTTTCTTTTTTATTATTTAATTTAAAGACCCCAATTTAATCCTGAATATTTAACTATGGTTTAAAATGTTTGCTAACTAAAAGAAGGAAACCCAAGATTGAGATGAAAAATCGAGCTATGGCTTGACCAGTTTACAGTTACTGCACATATCAATTTTAGTATTTTTTAAACTTTCACTTATTCCATATGGTGCTGCATTTCTAGGACAAGAAACAGACAAGTGTTCAACAGGGCACATACAACCTGGACCTTCTTAAGTTGTCAAAAATTCATTTCTCATTTTCACTAGGCTCTTAATATGTCGTTCTGCTTCATGTCAGTACTCTATTTACTCAACTTGTTTTGTTATTTTTTCATAGATACCATCACATCTTCAGTCCCCTTTCTGTCTGAAAAAAATGAAATTCTAGCAGCAGAGTTAAAAATAATCATAGCTCCTACTTTTCTTAATAGCCTCAAGAACAAACACACGGACAATTTCCACTTTAAGGACTTTGAGTCTAAGTCCCTCAGGAAAAACTAAAGGAGGGTGTAGTACCGATTATAGATAATAAGAAACAATTCTTGTTCAGTTTTTGTGTGTGTGTCAATAATTTTACACACTCATGCAATCTCCAGCACAACCCTGAGGGGAAGGTCCTTTTTAAATTCTAATTTTGACACCCGGAATATTGAATTTGGGGCAAGTAAATTGCTCAAAACTACACAGAAATGATGAAACAGAGATCAAAACCTAGGGTGCCTGATTTCAGAGCCCCAAATTTTAACTTCTATATTATATGGCACCAATAAGTAAACAATTTAAATCTGGCCTAGCTCTTACAGATATACTTTATAACTTCAAGATGGGCAGAAATGCAAAGAAGACCCAGAAAAAAATATCATTGGAGCAATAATTGAACACCCTTGTTGGCATTTAAAATTCCAATGGGGGATATCTTAGCTATGGGGGGTTGAGAAAGGGAATGTAAGATAAAAAAGAGGTCAAGGGATTTGATCACTTTCCTAATAAGTTTAGCAGTTAGTGAAGTGAAAGGAATAAATGGATAAATTCAAGATAAATAGAAACGCCTGATATTCTTAGGAACACAGATGAGTGAGCCAGCATAAGAAACAAAACTTACAGTGTTGTAGGCTAAAGAGGTCAGTAACAGACAGATCCAAGATGGCAGAGTAGATAAACATTGTGACTGTATCCTTCCATGAACACATTAAAATTACAACTAAATTATAGAACAATAACTACAAGGACCATCTAAGGTCTTGCCAAACAGAAGTGTTACAACTAAATATATAAGGAAGAAGCCACGCCAAGACTGGTAGGAGGGGTGGAGGCACAAAACGGGCCCCAAACCTCCCTGTGACATTTGAGAATCAAGAGGGTTATCTCAGCCTCAGAGGTTTCCTCTGAATGAGCGAAGAACCCCAGCACCCACACCAGGCCTCCCAGCCTGGATTACTGGTGCTGAGAAGAAGAGCCCACACAACATCTGATTGTGAAAACAGTGGGAATTCCACCCGTTCAGGTGGGAATAAAAGGCTGCATGAAACCCAGGTGTCCTCTTAAATGGCTGCACACAGTCTCATTCTCTCGCAGACACTCACCTTGGGCTCCAGCGCAGAGTCAGTGACTTGGGGGTCCTCAGAGATATATGGGGCAGACTGAGGAGCATGACTTCAGAGGGAGAACTGGAGGACAGTCAGTATTTTCCTGGTAAGGTGGCCTCATCTCTTGCAGACAACAGGAAGGCGTCATCTTTGCTATGCTGAGCCTACCCCCACAGACCAAATCTGAATCTGGTGAGTTCTGCTGCTCCACCCTGCAGACTCATTTGGGACCTGCCTCATCCAACTCACTTAAAGCTGGAAGCACTTTTTTTGCGAGCAGCCTGCCCTGCCCACATTGCACTCTTTAAAAAAAAAAAAAAAAAAGCTATCAGAGTTCATGGGCCCCAGATGGGTGGTAACTGACCTCAGTGTGCTCTGAAACTTTTGCTGAGTTGCCCCAGGCTCAGAACCGGCACCAAACCAGAGTCTACATTAACCTGGTTACCACAATTCTTCCCACTCTAGTGATTCCCTGAGATCCTGCCTCACCCAACTTTAGTATCATGAGGCTTTATAAGTGGCTAAACCTTAAGAAAGCCCTCAGGTGGCAGCAGGTCTCCAGGTGCCCTGGCTTTCTGTGGAGGTAGTCAGTCCTGGTACTGGTGGTAGCCGATCTCCATTCACAGCATGGCCTCCCCCACGAGTCTCCAGGTTTAGCACAGGCAGAAAACAACCTCGGACTGCTTTGTAACTCCTACCAGGTAGTCTCCAGCCAGTTACAGGCAGTGGCTGACCTAGGCCTGCACTGGAGACCCTCCGAAGAGGCCCCAGAACCAACATACTTGGAGGTTGGCTTCATATCACATCAGAGCACCACACAATTAGCCCCACAACTGGCACACACAAAGGGTGGTCTCAACAGGCACTAGAGCCCACTGGAGCAAATCCCATTCAGTAGAGTAAACCTCCAACACAGCAGCTGAAGGATGGACCCTCCAGGTTGTTCTGCTGAGTGGAATATGCCAGACAGTGAAAGACAGATGCAATGTGAGTTTGCTTACACTCATATGTGGAATCTGAGAACAAATTAACAAACAAAACAGAAACAAACTCATAGATACAGAAAACAGTTTGATGGTTGCCAGATGGGAGGGGATTTGGAGATGTGGGTGAAAGAAGTGGAAGGGATTAAGAAGTACAATTGGTTCTTACAAAGTAGTTATGGGGATGTAGGGTTTAGCATAAGGGATATACTCAATAATATTGTAATAACTATGTATAGTGCCAGGTAAGTACCAGACTAGTCAGGGGGATCACAACTTAAATTATATGTCTAACCATTATGCTGTACACCAGAAATTAATATAAAATAATATTGAATGTCAACTATAATTGATAAATTTTAAAAGGAGGGAAAAGGAGAAGGGGAATAAGAGGGCCAAATTTCCAGGTACAAAACAAATAAGTCATGGGGATGTAATGTACAGTATGGGGAATGTGGTCAATAATATTGTGATAGCATAGTACGGTGTCAGATGTTTGTTGAATTTATCATATTGATCAATTATCTAGGTATATAAATGTTGAATAATTATGGTGTACCCCTGAAACTAAGATAATATTATATGTTAGCTATATTTTTAATAAAAATATTTTTTAAAAAAGAGGTCAGTAGCACAATACATTGAGTTTGACTTCATATAACTCTCCCTAGAAATAGAGATAAATGTAGATAGAGGTCACAACTGGAGAACAATAAGTTGCTTAATTCTACTAACAAGAACCCTGAGAATCAAGCAACTAGTGTGGGACTGGAATGAAATGATGGTAATTGATTTCCTGGAAGAGAGAAAAATTCAAACAATATTCAAGTAAGGTAAAAATTTTACATAATTAATTGGAAGAGAAAATACACTGCTGGTAGGTTTCATAGCATGAACGAAAGCTGGGAGTTATGCTGTAACAAACTACACACAGGTTAGGATGAAAGTACACTAGACTGATAAATCTCACTTCCAGGCTTTTCTGGCTAGGTTATCAGTTTCAGTGAGTTGTATTTCATTTTTCTAATATAAAATTAAAGTGTTAAATTCTCACTTTTTAATTCTACAATAGAAGGGGTTTTTTTGTTTGTTTGTTTGTTTTTATTTGGGGTGTTGTTTGTTTTGTTTGGTTTGGTTTGGTATTTTATATCTTCAGAGCCTCAAATTTCTTCTTAGCAAGTTGCTTCTCATAGTTAGATTGTGAAAGTCTAATGGAATCCAAAAAAATCTAAATGTACAGATGCAAAATTGATCATCTAGCTGATTCCAAATACAGAATACAGGTAATTATTTGACAAATTTCTACATTTGTTTCCTTTTTGTGAAAATGTTTTGTTCTTATTTAGATATAAATAAATATGGAACATTTCAGGCAGAGAATTTCAGTTTCTCTGATGAGAACCACCCTCAAGACTTACCCTGGTTAATCACTGATAGCTCTAGAGTAGACAAAGAGACACTTTTCAGTCTATTTCAAGAAAGAACAGAAGGTTCTAATAAGCAGACTCTAACTTGCATGTGATAAGTAATATATTATTAGGCTAAAGTTGTGTTGAAACATGTGTATATTTACACAGCAGACAAAAAAATCTAGAAGACTCTTGCAAATAAGGAATTCTTCTCTACGAGATATCCCATGGTAACACATGTACAACAGCAGCAAGTAATTTATGAATTATAGTCATGATTTTTTTTTTCCTAGACTAGTTATTTACCAGTGGATCAAAACAAGAGCAGACCAAAATCCTGATCTGACTGATTCTACATTAAGTCTAAATTGAAATCTTGGATCCTGCCTCTTTTTATGACAGACGTGTGAGCGAATGGAAAGACCCATTGAGAACATCTAGTACCTTCATTGATGGCTAGGTGAAACTGTTCTAGGCAGACTTCCTCAAGCGTTTTTATAAATTTATATTTTATGTTAAGCAGAGGCAGTGATGAATGCTAATTCCAATTCTTGAATCTTTTTTATTTGATGTCAGACATTGTACATTTTACTTTTGGGATGCTGAATATTAGGATGTTGTTAAGCATTTGGAAAAAGGTTAATCCTTTACAGTCTATCTTTTAAGATCTGTTAGGTAGGACCACAGCTGTATTATAACACTACTAAGGCAAGCATTCTGATTCGTCTACTCAGTCCTTCATGGCTTATGAGGTTTGTGATTCTCAGTGGTATTGTAAGCAATTTCTCCCACTTTGTGTGAGTATTGGATACTTTATCTTTTCAAGTGGCTCCTTCCTTGGTGTCAGGTAGTTTCCTTATATGAATGTGGTGATCAGTGCTCTGCTGAGTATTCAAAGGAGAACACTCTACAGATCTCTGGAGTTCTCCCTCTGAAGATATCCAGAATTCTCTCTCTATGTTGCTTTCTTTGCTTCTGCACTGTCCTTAAAATCTATCCTCCTTGGTTCCCCTGTATTTCAGTTCTATATCCTCAATTCTGTGAGTCTGCCAGGCTCTTCTAGGGTTTTGTCTTCTTGTGCTGTGTCTGAAAACTAGCAAGTCAGTGAACTTGGACAATCTTAGGGCTCTCCTTGTTAGTTTTTCATATTTCAGGGAACATTGACCTTTGTTTCCTGAAATCTCTTTTCTTTTTGAAGACTGTTATTTCATATAAATATTCTCATTATTTTTTTTTATTTGCTTCATGCAGTAGTTCCTGTTGTACCATTTTGAATGGAAGCCTCCCTTATCTTTTAAAGGTGAAAATCATTTCTACTTGTCTCTCTGAGATAGGATAGCATTTCTACTTTACCATTTGACTGGCAATAGAGAGAGGTAGTTACAGAGGCTTCCACTTCTATAAAAGCTCTTATGAAGGTCAAGAAACCAGTTTGTGAATTCTGCCAACTCTTATACATGTTCATTTCAAACATACTTTGGGAACATGGAGAACTATTACTGGCTGGGTCTATGGAAACGGCAGATACTCTGAGACCCCAACCTGTGCCAAACTTTCATTTTTTATCTGCCCCCCACCATATGCCACTACTAGGAGCCCTGATTACTCTTTTGGTCCATGAGCAGTAATGTCACCTTGATTTCTCTGTCCAGTAATCTTCAAAATGTTTGTGTATTCCCTTTTCCCAGTATTCAGTTATCTGAGTAAACGACTATAGGTCTATTTGGGGAAGGACTATTTGAATCACTACATTATATATTACCTGTGGCATTGTAATGTCTTTCCTCCAGGATACCCAATGACTCCTTCAGTCAGTGAGTTCTGGATCTGGCTTCAGTGAGAAAATTAATCTGGGAATTATGACTTGTTTGACATTTCCACCCTCCATCTCTTGATGAGCCATACTTGATTAATTTTGATTCTATCTGCCTTATGCCTACAGCACGGTTTCTCAACTTCAGAACTATGGACATTTTATGTGGTCTGGGTAATTCTTTCTTTTTTTTTTTTAACTCAATTGGCCTTTTTTTTTTTTTTTTTTTTAATTGGGGAAGGGGAACAGGACTTTATTGGGGGAAGAGTGTGTACTTCCAGACCTTTTATTTCCCCAAGTCAAGTTGTTGTCCTTTCAGTCTTAGTTGTGGAGGGCGCAGCTCAGCTCAAGGTCCAGTTGCCCTTTCTAGTTGCAGGGGGCACAGCCCACCATCCCTTGAGGGAGTCGAACCGGGGCAACCTTTGGTTGAGAGGACAAATTCCAACTGAGCAATCAGGGAGCTCAGCGGCAGCTCAGCTCAAGGTGCCATGTTTCAATCTTAGTTGCAGGGGGCACTGCCCACCATCCCTTGCGGGACTCGAGGAGTTGAACCGGCAACCTTGTGGTTGAGAGCCCACTGGCCCATGTGGGAATCGAACCGGCAGCCTTCGGAGTTAGGAGCATGGAGCTCTAACTGCCTGAGCCACCAGGCCAGCCCCTGGGTAATTCTTTCTTGTGAAGGGTTTTCCGGTGTATTGTAGGGTGTTTAGCAGCACCTCTGGCTTCTACCGCCTTGGTGCCAGTAGCATCATTTTCCCAAATGGGACAACCAAAAATATCCTCAGACATTGCCAAGTGTCCCCTGAAGAGTGAAATTCCTCCGGGTTGAAAATTACTTCCCTAGGGACTTCAAGATTTTTAAAAATCTGGATAGCTCCCTCAACTCTTCCTTACATTGTATAACATATTCTCCAGCTACCTTTTGGATAGTCTTACTTATTATGATGATTGCACCTCTTATCCACCACCTGTTTTCTATTTTTTCACAATCTTAGTATCCCTATTGTCACTTACAAGCCCAATGCTAGTACTGGTCTGCAGAATACAAACATGAGCTGCCCAACAATACTTTTGCCCTCATCATTTACGCAAACCAATTGTCCTCTACTGTCCCCATAAGCTTTCCAGTCTTATGTTTGCATTTCTATATCACTTAGCTTGGGCCATTACCTTCCCCAAGCTTCAAAAAAACAATCAGCAAAATGTCATAACCATTTCCAAGCACGTTACCAAGATTTTAAATCCTATATTACAGGAGTTTACCCATAAACTCTTTTTTCAACTTTTTGTTCTCTTCTTAATCCAGTGTCCTCAAAGCTAGTCCTATAAGGACTCCCCTGATTCCTACCTGTAAATGTTTGCTGAACCCAACAGAGAATTGAGGATGTAGTCCTCTTCCACCATAGTATGTCTTGCACTTCCCCAGCTTGATTATATTGTAACCTAATCCTAATTATTGATCTTGTGGTTTAAGGAGAGGTGTGGATAGATCCTCATTGGGGTGCATGCTTCCCTGCAAAATAGTGACCACTACATTGATTTCAGTCAAGGGAGGAGCTCTAACATTTAACAGGGATTAATGGACTTCTTATATGGGCACTGAATCTTCAGAAGTATTTGAGATTTGAGTATTTTATATTTTGAAGTGCATTTACCCAGATAGCCTATCACATACTTTCGATTTTCACTCCTTCCTTAATTAGAATCCTGATCTTAGTAAGGCAGATATTCCAAGTTTGAGAATTCAACTTCATTTATTGCTTTGCTATTATATTTTAGTCCTGGACTTGATTCTAAGCCGTTTTCTGTCCTCCAATTGTAGAAAAAGAGAATTTCAGTATATGCTACCAAGGAAGCCCTGTAGCTTTTACTCTTAGCTTTCAATTGGTCATTAATCATACTCTGCCTTTTATTTTCTTATCCAATGCATCAATAGTTCCTAGTAAGAACCATTTAATCCACTGTTCTAATGATGATTACTAACACAGAATTCTTAAATACCTGAGATACGCCCTCAGTAGTGCATAGGACCCTTCTTGGTTTACCAGGGCAAAGGTTTCAACTACTGCCCTGCTCCTACAGGCAGGGCACTGACAGTGTTCCCCATTCTACCAGTGATGGGGTTCTCACTGCCTGCTGGCTGGTGGCTGATCCAGCTCAGAATTTATAGTTTAAAGTCATCTTCTTCAGGCATTTTTCCACAAAGTATCTTAGGTCAGGTTCCTCAGGAAAGATTCTGAAGGTGATATTTGTGGGCAAAACTGAGGAGTGCCTCTGTGATCAACCATAGTAGGAGAGCGAAGGAAATAGGATTGGGTGGAGGGAGGCACTGAACTGAGATATAGTCCCCATGAAGTCTTCAGCTGGTTCCGCGGTGAATTCCGCAGTTGGAATAATCTTACAGACGAAGTTGTTTCCTTAAAGCAAAGAGACCAAGACCTTATTCCCCTGCACTGACCCATCATTGGATGTAGGCTGCTCCTCATCAAGGACCACATAACCTTGGGCACGTCAGTACACTTCTGAAGAGTGAAATCTCCAGAGAGGGCTGCAGTTGACGGTTTATAATGCCAATATTTCCAGAAACTGGAGAATGAGAGTCTTGGTCCTGAAATGAGGAGTGGTATCAATGGTACCCCACAGAATCCATTATGCTGCTTAAACCAACAAATGAAGGTGTGATTGTAGATCGTCCCTCACAGGATTCAGTGAACTCAGTGGAGGAGATAGTTTTGGCAGGGGACAGTGGTTTCTTGGCATCTAGACAGATACTTTCTTTCCTTAACGGCCCAGACTCAGCCCTGCTTAAAGACAATTTCCAGAACTGAATAAATCAGGAGTAGTGCTAGTGCAACCATTGGCTGCTCACCCCCCACCACCACCCACATTAGTTTTGTTCTTTAACCTCATTCTAGAAGTTGCCATCAATCAGTGATGTTTCTTTTAGTAGCTGATGTGAATAGTGACTTCCCTAAATGGCAATTCAAAAGTTTTTCACTCTAAAGTGACCCAAAAGACAATAATTAGAGCTCGAAAAGTATATTTTATATTGTAATGTCCCTGAGCTTTTGCTATTATAAATAATATACGATATAGTCTTCCACACTGACTAAATTATTAAGTGGTGTGTGATTCTTCTTAATTTAAATAGTACCGTTAAGTACCTGCAATGAATTTTGTATGCTGTCTGCACACACACACATACACACACACACACACACACACACACACACACACACACTTTTCCCCGATAACAGGTAAACTCTATAGTAAGGAACAATATCGTAGGAGTAGATAAAGATTTTAAAAGTGTTTCATTTAATCATATTTTATGAGAACTCTGTTTTTTTAAAGTGAAATTTCATTTAAATGCCATGTTACCATTTTATTAACACTTTCTGTTTGTGCAATGCAAAATAATGCTTATTTTCATTTTCTTTTAGGCACTAATATTTTAAACTGGATCTGGAAAACACACATTATGTTACATGTCTGTGTTTTATATGAATTTTGCGTTAGTGGACCAGGTCATGCCTAATTACTGATTTTATTGTTATTTCTAATCTCATTCTTTCTCTTTCATTAAGCCTACATTTTTCTCTAATTCCTGCCCCTTTATTCTTCCTTTGAACAATACTTCTACTTGTGCATTTGCTTTATGGATTGAATAAGAGGTGAAAGTATATAACACATTTGTATCACTGTGGTGAAATTATTTGTTTTGTATAAAACTTTTTTGCTAACCAAATATTTTCATCTATTTCTTGGGTTATGCTCACTGAGCACATATTAAGCACAAGTTTTATGAAATTATGAAATGTGAACAAAATATGCAATAGCTGCCTTTTTTTGTTTTTTTCACTCTTCCATAAAATTGCTGAATTTAGATTTTAAAAATTCATTGTATTATAATTGTGAAACACCCTGGATTATTTTCTCACACAGGAGATGCTTGTATTTTCTACAGCTCCCACCCACTGAGACAATAAGAAGATCATGCAGGTTCTCTGATAAAACGCCATTATCCTAGAGTCGTATCCCAGTTTCATATTTTTCACTTGATCCCTTAAGAGTCCTACACTCTTTCCTGGCAACTTATACCAATTACTGTTTTTATCCATATACCACTCCCATGAGAGTTTCACACCTTACTCATTCTGTCTTTACTCAAATTTCCTTTCCCTCCAAAAGAAAACTGAGTGCATGAGAAAAATCTCAGATGTCACCTCTTCGAAGTTGGAGACTTAATTGTCCCTTTCTCTGCACTTCTAAAATAATGTGTTTGTGTTCCCACAACAGGGTAGTTATTTTTTCCTGTATTAAATGTGTTCCTTTATGTGTCTCATGTAAGCACAAAGCATGTGTCCTTTCATCACCACATTTGTCATAGTATTTTATGAAAATTATTAACAAATGGAGTTTGGCTTTAAATCATGGATGAAAGGTGAAGAAAATGGGAAAGGCCATTGAAATGATGCTATTGTTTTGTGAAATGTGTGGTATACAGAAAGAGACTGGAGTGGTGGAGCTAGTGAGAAAAGGTCTGGACCTGAGATTTGTGGTAGTTGGTACAGAAGCTTTTCTAATACCCCTCCCAGCCTCCCTCCCCCCACCCCCGTGTAACTCAGGGTTTGCTGCTTCAGTCCGCTGAGACTCACTGTCTTTAACCTGCTCAGCATAAATAGGAATCCCCATGTTGTCTTCCTGCTTCACAGCATTATGACTCAGGAGTAACAACTATAAAATTATAGCCACAAGTCAAGTAGATGAGAAGAAAGGGCAGAGTTCACAGGTTTCAGAAACATATCTGGATTTGTATCCATTTTCTGTCACTTATCTTTGGCAATGACTTTGGGCACTTTTATTAACTTCACTGAATTCTAGTTTCCTTAAAGTAGGGACAATATGCTCTCCATAGAGTGTTCTAAGATTTAAATGAGACAATGCAGGCAAAACACTTGTGGAAGTGCTAGCACATGATAACTGCTCAATAAAAAATAATGGTGGTTAAAGAAAGTGGTACTAGGAGGCAGTTATTTGAGATGACGTTTAGCTTCAAGTAGACAATACAGGGACACCAGACAGTGACCTCAGCACCCCATTTCTATAGAATCACAAATAAAGTACCCATATTTGTTATAGTTGTGTTTATGCACATATAAAAATAGTCTTTTGCCTTTATTTTTAATTAAAGTTGAATTTTAATAAATCAGTGCTGGCATACCAAAAATAATACTCACAAAGCATATTTTTAAATGTTTTATGAATAATAAAACATTTATTATTCATAGAATAGTTTAGAATATATAACTAGGTACAGAATAATATCTAGGTGCATTTTCACAAATCTTGAAACATCAAAGGTTCTTGAATTGTCTGTGTTGATTCAACGAGTGAAATCATTGGCCATTTTCACTCATTATTCCATTTCATGTAAACACCTGAGGTTTTATTTCTGAAGTGTTTTTCACAAATAAGGCCTCTCCAGTAACAGAGATTGAGCTCAAATCAGGGAAACAGGAGAGTGGTAGAAAATTACACTGCTTATTTTATGGGGCCACCCGTTAGTTGCTCTTAATTATCTTGTATTTTGCTGTAATATAAAAAAAACTGAACGAGATGTATTTTTTTTTAAATTTGCTTTTGCATTAATATCACAAACTCAGTCCTTCTTTAGGCCCAATTAAAAAAAATCGTATTTTGGGGAAATTTCAGATTGGTGAAAGTCTTCACAGAAAATAGGTCACTTTACAAGTTAGAGCCAACGATCTGTAAAAAACCCTCCCTTAACTTACTGTTTTACTTAATGGGATGAACTAGGAACAGATGTTGATACCCAGAGTGGTTTATACCTTGCCAGCAATGTTCACAACCAAATAGAGACTTAAAATTGAAGCCATTATACCCCCCACACACATCTACTTATGAATTCATATTCAAATTGTAAAATAATACAAAAAGTAAAAGCTAGAGTGGCCAGTGGATTAATAAATTGTCAATTTAAGGCATAATACCACCCCATTGGAGGAGACGATTTGGGGTGAAATTTGTTTTTCAAAATCTTTAACCAGATGTTATAAATATAATTAGCATTTCCACATAAAATGTTACCATGAGCAAGAATGTGACAAACACACCATCCCTTTTCTAGTCAGACTAATCTTAATGTAAATGGATGTGAGTTGAGGATAAACATAGTCTCACCCATGTGCAGTTCACCGGTTTCTAGCTAAGCGTGCATATGATTCTAAGACATGTCCATCTCCAAAGGAGAGGAGCAGTGTGAGTGTTCGTTGTGAGGATAAACACTGAATTCTGTAGGTGGTAGAGAATTATCTTTGTCCCTTGATGTTTAGATGCCATGTAGAAGTACGTTTTATATTTTACTCCTCAAGATGTTCTTAAGTTTCAACATTTTTTCAGAAAGAATTAACTTTATTTGCTTTTGTATCAGCATCATAAACCCTTCACTTCATAATTTAAGTATCCTTTTTAGACACAGTCACTAAGCAGAACATTATATGCATCTACATTTCCATAATCATATATTTAAAAAAATAAAGTTGAGTATTTTCTACTGGATCATGAATTTTGATATTAACTGAAGTAGCAGAAGGAAGTCTGAGCTGGTATTAAAATGCATGGGGCCATTAGTGGCTTAGACTGACAAGAAAATATTTTAAAATAATGGTATATTTGCCAGCTTGTTTTCTCAATGCATGTTCTGCCATTGGCCTAGGCTGTTATAAACATATCTATAGAAGCTGAACTACTACCTTAGAACTCATAATTGTTTTCATGTTTCAAGGAAAGAACATAAAGGATAGACATCACCAGGTATTCATCAAATGCCTCGCATTGTCATTTTCATAAAGTGTCAACTGACTTTTGTTAAATTATTCCCCCTTTAACTTGTAAAGTAGTGGCAGTTTTCTTTTAAATTATATGCATTCAGTTTTTTGTAATATTGGGTCTTATTCCCTATCGCTCTATTTGCTTCTTAAATAGAGCTTAGGGGTAGACTGGTCATTTTTTGCCTTCTCCTTGTACCTTCTTCTACCTTTTGGTTTGCATGGACAATTCTGTTCAATAAACAGTTTGGTAGTTTTTAAAATGTAGGTGCAAGGAAATGGCTAACCGTACAGGCCTGAGTTGCTCAAACCATGCACATACCCAGGAAATGCCAGTTTTCGAGGCTGGCCCTTGGCTGGCTGCTGGGACCTGAGCTCCCGGATTTTTCCATTAGATGAGTGTGTTTGCTGCCTGAGGTCTTGAGCCATACCACATTACTTTTTTCCAGAGAGTTTATTCTAACAATGTGATTTATGGTGAACACTTACTTTTTCTCTGAGGGTCTGGAGCTTGAGTAACGAGGTCAGTCACAAAGGTGCTGAATGCCTATAGAGCTGACCCCCCAATAAAACTCTGGACATTTAGACTAGGACGAGGTTTCCGAGTTGGCAACACTGTGTGTGTATTGTCACACTGGGGTCAGGGGTTATCATTACAGGGGTGGAGGATGGGGGGATCAACTGCATTCCATGTGACTCTATTGAAAGGGGACTCTTGAAAGCTTACAACTGGTTTCCTCCAGACTTTGTCCCACGCACCCTTTTCTTTGCTGATCCTAACCTATATTCTTTTACTCTCATAAAGAATAGATATGAGTGTAACTTTAGAGTTCTCCTAGGAGATCATCCTGAGGGTGATCTCGGGGGTCCTCGACACAGGGGCTCCTCCCCAGTTTAAGCTGCGGCAGCATGAATACAATCCTGATGGTCAGGTTCTGACTTCTAGTCCTCTTTTCTGCCACCTGTTTCCTTCTCGTCCTCTTAAATTAGGTAAGCCTCTTCTCAGCCCCTTACTTTTCCATTCTTCTATTCGCTCTAGAAAGAGAAAGAAATCAACTAAGGCTGCAAGAGAGAATTTTTGAGAAGAAAAAGACTGTCATCGATGGAGTAAATCAAATTAGTTACTGTTAAGAATCTTCACTTTTCTCTCTCAATTTATTCTTGCCATCCTCTCTACTGGCTCTCCATTTCCACCAAATCAACTGAAATCCCTTTTCCTGGTCCTCAGAATCACAAAAATCTAGTTTTCCGTCACCCATCCTGTCTTTTTAAGAACTATTCTCCAAGTATGACTCTTTCCTATGAGTAAACTTGAATTGTCCACATTTCCATTCCAGGTTACATTCATTTATCAGCTCAATTATAGACTCCACTACTCTCCTAATGAAAATCTATTTATTAAGTAACTTCTCTGTGCCATAAACACTGTTGGATATTATAAATACCCAAATAAAAAGACAGATATCTTTTCTGCTTTTGTGGAGTTTACATATAGACATTGTATGAACACACAGATAATTAACAATTATGAGAATTTTTAAAGGAGACTGACACCTTTGTTTATTTCCTTATCTTAAGTAAGTTTTCTATACTTAAATATATATGCATATACTCCATTTCCTACTGCTCAACATCCTCTTACCTACACCCATAGAATTACCAGCTATTGATAGATGTGATATTTGAAATTATTCTAAGAAATGTTGGGAAATTCAGGCAGTGTAATTTAGTTAGCTCTCACATATTTGCCAAAGAGGGAAGAAAGTGAAGGTCTTTTATAGAGGCACAGATATCTTTTAAGACACCTTCTTCACTGTGGGATATCTCTTCCCAATTTTTTCTGACATCACATTTAGCACAAGCTAGAAAACATTCCTACTCAATAACCCTCTTGGAAATAAGATATATATATAGTATGAATATCAATATCTTGCTCCACATGCATTAACTAAAGCAATTGAAATGGATTTTATGCTTTTTTACTTCATTTTTTGAAAGAAACTGCCATTTTTACTGTTTCACTGTTTGTGTTTTATTGTTTTCTACTTGTGTGTGTGTGTGTGTGTGTGTGTGCTTTAATGACGTCTTACTTTTGATAATAGCTCAATATTATTAAATATGTATGTTTCTGCAACCCAAGTTTGACTCCAAACACACACACAAACTCACACATACTGGTATAAGCTCGTTAAACAATTTCTTTCTTGTCCATTTACAAGAGGGCCAATACAACTGTTTCATCATATGCTTTATTTGCTCCCCAAATTTGTTATAATTTAGGTATTCACGAGTTAGAAAGTTGGCTAGACCTTTATATTTGGCAAGCTCTCTGTGTAGTCTAAGTTTTTGTGTAATAAAAATATTGAAATAAGGTGGGACTAAATTAAAATTTTAGTTAAGACCCACCTTCCTAATATGTAAATACTAAAGAGAACCAAAAAAAATTTCTTATCTTTTCTCTTTTTAAACACAATACCCCCAACAACAGCAAAATAACACTGGTAAAGGGAAGAGTCTTGTTATGGTTCATATATTTATTATAATTATATTTATTATAATAGTTCACTTTGCAGTATGAGTAGGGCATCATTATCAGATGAGGAAATTTTGCAGGTGAGAAAACTGGCACTCACTCCACTCAGTGGCATCAACTATTATGCCCACGAGCACATTAAGTGCAATTAGATCAAGGCCCCTGACTCCAATAGCTGTTGTCTTTGTTTTGCAGTCACTACCTCTTTGAGATCCTTTCTTCTTCATTGAGACAGTCCCATCTATCTATTTCTTACCCTACTGTGGTTATTTGTATTGATGTACATATGTGTTTAACTCTATTATAGGAGTACTGATGAAATAAACTGTTGTCCATTTCTTATAGGATTTTTCTCAGTGCATTGGACAATTCTATTACTAAATATTGATGAGTTGACTATTTTAAATTCTTATGTTATTTCTTCTTTCATAAATAATTTATGATGGCTTAAGGAAACACAGACAATGACGTGGAATGACAGGAATAGAAAAGTAATTTATGGGTTATTAATAGATAAAAGAAAATCTGCTTGTAAATTTCCTAGTCATTAAAGCAAGAAGGATGTAATAAATTGAATCTCTTTAAAGACGTATAATATTCATTTATATATTTATAGTAGAAGTGTTATGTGCTTGGATTTTAAGTCAGAGAATTCATGTTCAAAGTAGAAAGAATATCAATCACTCCCTAGCTCAGGGACTTGAACAAGTAATCTCAGTGAGTATCTGAAGAGGAAATAATAATAGTATATTATGAAATGCTAAATGTAAACAACTTAGCTTATTACCTACAGTATAGCAAGAACTCAATAAAGATTAGTGTTTTAAAAAATCATATATAGACTCAAACTTAATAACAGTATTTATTATGTGCATTATCTCTTAATCTCCCACAACCACACCATAAAGTAGTTACTATCATGGAGGCAAAATCACTTACAAAAGACCCCACACATTGGGTAATACACGGTAGGACTGGTTATTGAACTAAGGCCTCACAGAATATTTTTAACTCCTCTGCTCATGTCTATCATTCATATATGGACAATAAAATAATAGTATATACATAAATTCCTAATTTTTATTAGTGCCTGTTTGGAGACATATAAAATTCTACTTACCATGTTGAATTTACATTAGTGATCATTTCTGGCAAAATTAAATGCCACAAAACTAATGTTACTATTAGTCAGATAACATTTTATTTTACTATATAGATTATGGTGGTTTCTAATCTCTTTGTGAAGAACAGGAGTAGAAGACCTACCTGCAAATGATTGAGGTTGGTGAGAAATTCCGCCAAATTCTGTAAACCAGAGAACTGTGGTCATCAAAACAGGACCTGAGATTTGTTGCTTTGACATTCTGAAGGACAGGAGTGAATGGGGTGGTTCATCATTGACCAAGGTCATGATTTAGGATTAGCTGCTCAATTGGTATCAATTGACTGGGACCTCTGCTATATTGTTATCTGAAGATAGAAACTGGCCCTTTTAAGAACACAAGCTAAGTGCACTACCACTTTACAAACTCACTGTAAATAAATAAATAAATAAATAAATAAATAAATAAATAAATAGATTCAAAAATAAAATATTTAATCTGCTACTCTCTGCCCTTGTGATGGGAAAAAGTCAGTCAACTACTTGCACTCAATATAAAATTACTTTAAGAAACTGGTTTTGGTAATTCTTGATATTAGATAAAACCAAGAACACTAATTGTACTTAATCTACACTATTCTACTTACAAAGTATACAAAGTATAGGGCCTAGTATATCAAAGCCCTGTGTTAAAATTTGTGGATCTAGAGATGAATTAATCAAGACCCAAAACTCAAGGGGCTAGCAGTCTTATAAGAGATAAATAAAATAAATAATAGTAACACCAGTGTAATAAGTCCAATGATAAGGTACTCATAACATATTTGGGAAGAACGTCATTTGGTATAGGGAATGATAGAAATTTGTCCTACAATCATGTTAATATAGGGAAAGACGATTACATTTTGGCGGGAGGTAGTACAGGTGGTATCACAAAGAAGGACATTCAGTCCAAAGGAAAGGTTTAAAGAATGAAAGTACTTCAAAAAATGGAAAGGGACTCTTCCTGGCTGAGAAACACTCGTGGCAGTGTCACTGCAAGCATTGATATTGTTGTTCCAATGTATTTTACATTTTCAATGATCCTATTTAAAGTTTGGTCTAATTCCTGACAAGTTAAAACTCCCTATTTTCTTTTTCATCCATATTAGGGTATCTCAGTGCAAGTGTATAATGTAAATCTACCTAGAGTCATTTAAAAATTAGTAATGTACTTTCAAGCAATGGGTACTTGAACTAACTATTGTGTTGATAATAAATAATTAAGCCTCCGCCTCAACCACATAATAAATCAGCCTGTTAACAGGATTGACAACACTGCTATGCAGAGAGTATAAATCAAGTGACATGATCAGGAACAGAGGTGGATGTGGGGAATGGCTTATTTATGCTATTTTCCTGAACTTAAAGCCTTCACACTCTCTAAATGGCTCTTCTCTTTTCATGTAGTGTCTAATGTTCATTTTGTAAGTGGGTCTGTACATCTATAAGTTGTTTTCCTTTGCCATGCTCACTGATGAAATGCTTTTACGTGAATAGTTGAGGAAACATGCAATTCTCAGGTGCATTAATATCTCCCTACGCTGGGTTTTCAAAAGGAGAAACATACAATTGCTCTTCTTCTAGTGTAAATTTTCAAAATAATACACAGTAAGTGAATTGATCTAGCAAAATCCTCTGTGGCAATCCACTCCTCAGAGTGCTCATTATCTTTCTAGATTTACACACTGTTTTAGCTCCTTCTCCTTCTAAACAGTAGATCCCTCAGGGTTCAACTAATATATATTTTTTTCATTTTTAAATTGCTTTAACAACAATATTTGTGAACGATAACTACTGAAAGTCTAGTCTATCTTGGCAAGTAGAGGCTGAATATGTTAACCTACTTGTTTTTGTAGACTAGCCATAACATTTGCAGTTGTAATTAAGGGACTGCAAATTTCCTCCTTATAACTTATTCTCACCCTTCATAGAAACAATGTCCTTTCTGTTCATCTAACTTGCTCACTACTTTTTCTTAATCCCAATTTTTTAACAATAAATTCATATCTGCTAAATGCTGCTTCTGTATTGTCAGTCATATTAACAAATAGAATGTTTCTGTCATCCTCTACCTTGCATTTTCAAATCATATTTATTGGAATTTATGCCAATACTTCTAGGTATGTAAGGATTGCATATTACAGAGAATATACACATATTTAATCTAAAAGTAAAAATGCTGGTGGTGATAATAGAACATGGTTTTATTACAAATCTGAGGAAGTAAGCAGAATCAACTGTGAGTTACAAACCTTCTGTTCTTTACTATAAACAAGTGGTTACCAGAGGGTAAGGTGGGAGAAGAGGGTAAAGGGGATCAAATATATGGTGATGGAAGAAGAACTGACTCTGGGTGGTGAACATATAATGCAATATATAGACGATGTATTATAGAAATGTACACTTGAAACCTACGTAGTTTTGTTGACCATTGCCACCCACTAAATTTAATTAGAAAAAGAAATATTTTGAAAATCCTTTCATATTTCAGGGAAATGGAAAGTATCAAATATACAAATCTTCACCTTGGGCTTTCAAATGAGCAAGTTGATTTCTGGAGATTGCAAAAATAAAATAAAAATACAAGTAAAGCAGAAACAAAAACACTTAAAGAAGAGGAAGTCAGAATTTGAAAATCATGTCTCCACCTACTAAAAGCTCACAAGTGGTCCATATGTGTCTTTGCCTACCTTAGGGCTTATCCTAGGATCACAAAGTTCTGGATTTGAGGAGGGAATTTAATGTGTGTTACTAATATTACAATATGGTCATGTAACAACTTGACTCTACCACCATAAAATACCTCCAGAATACTCAGGAGATTTTCTATAGCTTGAGTGACCACAATAGAAGCCAAAAACTGTAACAAAAAAGTGATACATAGATTGATATATATTTCACATAACATTGGACAGTACATTTCATAAGAAGTCTGCCCTGCAAAGTCTTAGGTGAACAATCTCTTAAATATAGTGCAGGCATTACTATAATCTATATTATTTAATAATTATGTATGCATACATACATATATACATACATACATACATACATACATACATACAGAAGCTTTCATGCAAGAACTTATACTTGCATGATGCTTAATTTATATAGGTATCATCATACAGATTCTTAACATTTGAACTTCACAACAGTTCTGCAAGACTGAACAAATATTACTATTATTAGTACAATTTTATAAAGAAATTGAGAATTGGAGGTGAAAAAAAAAGTATTTGCTAACAAGAACACAGTTCCACAGAATGAGTTGTAGCTTTTCAAATCCTTGTATGTGGAAGTGTCTTTAACACTGTAGCTCAGTCATTCATTTTTACCTATTTCTAACGGATCTTCAAAGGTCACTTCAGCTATAAGAATCATAGTGTGTGTGTGTTGGCGGTGTTAGGGGCACTTCTTTAGGGAGATCATTATTAAAATAGCTTGTGTCATGCCATGTTATTTTTTCACCTTATATATTTAATTTTCCACGTTATTACTATTTTGAAACATAATAAGTTAATGTACAAGCTATTCTAGTATTCTTTTTCTATTTTTCATGAATTTTAAGCATTTCTGTGCTTTATTAAATAAAAGGAAAATTTATCCTCTAACTAATTTCTGAATACACTTTAGATTTAAAATCTAGAATCTTTGGAAAATAGCTTTACTGATTGCTTCCAATATAAATTTCTTTCAAATCATTTGAACCAGGGTTGGAGCTAATGAAACTGGACCAATCTGTAATATGGAATACTGCACCTCAGTTAAAAAGAATTGGTTAGGATTTTATAGAGTGGTATTAAAGATGCCAATTATCTGAATTATTTGAAAAACAATATTCAGTTATTACTATATTTATAAATGATAAATTATATGCAATATATATATATATATATATATATATATATATATATATATATATATACTATATGTAATACATGCACCCAATCTTATCAATTAATTCTGTTTTTACCCTCATGTAACTAAATAATGAAAATGGGTTTTAAGAAGTTTAAATAATATATCCATGATCACACAACTGATATAGGAAAAATTTGGTGTTCAAGATTAGACAGTTTTAGTCCAAAGTTGTGCAATTATGTCTGGAGTTTGAATGGAATACAAGAAATTTTTGAGAGTTAAAGAGAAAAAAAAAAATTTAGTAAACAATTAAGTTAAATTATAAAGTTTTCTGGTTTTGCCAAAAAGTAACAGTTGACTTATTCTCTAATATAACAAACCATGTAAATACTATTCTGTTTTCCAAAGTATTCTGGGACAGGAATACTCAGCATACAATTGTATTTGATTACATATACATTTAAAATATATATATATTTTAAGTTTAGTAGGAATTTAACATTTTACTAAAATAACATCATTTCCATTTGATTTCTTTGAAAAAACAGAAAGAAGATGTGTAGGAATGTATGTGTTAGAACTGCCTGTAGCACCTTACCTCTTATTTTAATATCACCTAAAGAAAAGTCGGCATAAATTCAGGTTAAGGAATCAAGTCATGTACGTAGACAGTGAACAGTTGGGAAGAGAACAAAGATGACACATGGGTTTAGGCTACTTGGGACAGTGGTAACTGCATAGAGGTAACTTCTAAGTATGTGCAATTGACAAGAAAAGTGACTGACCAAAAATCTCCAGTAGTCCAAATTCCCTGAGTTTCCAGCATTAAATTACCTGAAAGACAATGATTCAAATTTATTTGCATTGAATATTATTTACAATATTGCCAGAATAACAATGTAGGATTATTTTAATTACCCTATGAACTATGTACTTTTATGTTGAAACTTAACATTTGAAAATATTAAAACCAATGTTTATTTTCTAATCCTTGACACAGTATGCTTTTCAATTTTGCCTTATCTCTAAGACTTGCATCTCTTTCAAGGAGAGGCTGATCATTTCTCCAATCCCCAGACAAAATAAGTAGGACTTTAATATTCATTGGATGACTTACATAACAGGCCTCAGTCCTCTTTCATCGTTTTTCTTTGGCTATGTTTTACTTCAGCCACCCACACTATGGCTTAAGTTATCTGGGTCAACACTGTCACATGTGTCTGCAATTATCCTTGGGCTAGTCAGAACATAGCCTTCTGGTGGAGTTGGTAGAGGTACAGGACAGTAGGCCCAGTAGAGCAAGCACAATTTTAAGCTTCTGCTAGAGTTATATCTGTTAAGACCTCATATTCAAAGCAAGTCACAAGACCAAGGTCAAAATTCTTTCAACAGAAGAGAGTGCAAAATCAAATGTAAATTGATGTACATATAGAAAACAGCACATAATTAGAGCCAATATGCAATTTACCAGATGTATTAGGATTCTCCAAAGAAACAGAACCCAAAACCAATGCACTATATGAACAAACAGGGTGTGTGTCTGTGTGTGCGTGTTGTGTGTAACTGAGAAAAAGAGAGAGAGAGAGAGAGAGCGAGAGAGAGAGAGAGAGAGAGAGAGAGAGAGAGAGAGAGAGAGAGAGAGAGAGAGAGATTAAGATTTATTTTAAGGAATTGCCTCATGAACCTGTGGAGGCTGGTCAGTCCCAAATCTGCAGGAGAAGCTGCTAGGCTGGAGACTGAGGGAGGAGTTGATGTTGCAGCTGGAGTCCTAAGGCAATCTGGAGGCAGAATTCCTCTGAAAGCAGAATTCCTTCTTCCATGGGAGAATCTGTTTTTTTGTCTTAATGCCTTTAACTGATTTGATGAGACCCACCCAAATTATGGAGGTTCATCTGCTTTACTCAAAGTCTACTGATTTAAATGTTAATCTCATCTAAAATATATCTTCACAGAGATGGGTGTTTGTGCAAAAATCTGGGTACCAGGCCTAGACAAGTTGACACATAAAATCATCCACCACACCACAGTTACCAAAGGGAGAAAAAGATTTGGACACTAGTTAATAAAAAAATAAATAAATAAATAAAAAAGAAAAAAAAAAGAAGAAGAAGAAGAAGAAGAAGCAATATGTCTGCCTTAAGTGCTTTAATTCCCTATCATCCCCTATTCATTCAAAAGTTCAACTATATTCTCCTTTGGGCTATTTTTTTCCTGCATATGAATATAGTCAGTCTGTATTTAAATAAGTTTGTTAGCGCTGCTGTCTTCATTGAGAAAGAAGATTCACATGGTGGAGGGGGCATGTATAAGTCTTGCTTATAAGTCATGCTAACAGGACTTACAGATGAACACTAGAGGCTGTACACTGTCCCATTAATTTCAGTGACTTCATTGCTTCCTTCTCTAAGTGACAATTGGCTATATGTTCTAAGTTTTCCTCTTTTATATGAAATACCATAAAAGTTATCTGTTAAATATGCATTAGCAGCAATGCAATAAAAAGCCATGTTCTACCTAAAAACCTAGAATGAAAGATAACAGTAAAAAACAAACAAACAAACAACAACAACAACAAAACACCTTCCCTCATACACACATTCTCCTCTGGGTTTTGTTTGTTTTTACTTTTCAAGATACATGTAACACCAAGCCCACAGAATGCATCTGGCACAGCCTGGCACAAAATAAATCTTCAGTAATGTTGAGTTACTGTTATAGTTCTCCTTTCTTTTTTATGATTTTAATCATTTTCAAAGATAATTTATATAGTCCTTCAAATTATTGAGCAACTGTCTTGAAATCTTGGATTTCCAATTTTGCCCTTTATTTCTGACTATTGCTCATGGTGGATTTTTTTTTTTTTTTTTTATTAAGGGTTTTTGTTTATTGTTTTTTGGTTTTGTTTGTTAGTTCCCTTTGTAAAAGTTCCTTTTACCTGTGGGGATTTCTTAGACCCTACATTGTGGGGAATGTCCCTTTAGGGTGTTTTTGCCAGGAGCCCCAGGAGTATTGACAACTTAGGGAAGATCGTCTTACTAGTTTTTCTGATTATGATTTTCTCTTCAAGACTTCAAAATAAATTTCACTCTCAATTTTGTGTGATACTTAGATTCTAAATTCTGAGAGGATCACCTCCAACAGTGGTTTTCAAACTTGGCAGCACTTTGGAATTGACTAAGAGCTTTAAATAAAGATGGATGCCAAGAGAGATTCTGATTGAATTAGTCTGCGAGACATGGCCTTGGCATCCTTGTGTTTTGTTTCTTTGATGCACATCTGTTTGGTTGTAAGCACCCCAGGTGATGCTAATGTGCAGCCCAATCTGAGAGTCACTGCCTTAGAGATAGAGCGCGGTTGACTGTCTTCTCTAGTAGCTAGTCCTACCTTTCACTGAGGGTGCAGACTTTTCCCACAGGATCCTGGGTTTATGGAGATCTCTGTTTCCAATCTCACAACCTTTTCTAGTGTCCTGGGGAGAGTCCAAACCCAAGCCTTTAGACTACAGAGAGCAATAATAACCCCCAGGGTCGATATAGTACTGTGTCAGCAGGGCTAGTTCATGTATTTACCAATCTAGTTGTCAATTTCCTTTTCTTTGTAAAAAGCTAAAAATTCTTCGTGTTTTTTCTGTTTGTTTGTTTGTTTGTTATAAGCATAGTTATTCCATTAAAACACTCTTATTTTATGCAAAAATGCTAAGTGTTTACTGCTGGAAGTTTTTCTATTAATTGCATCCCATTACTTTTTATTTTTCAAACTCAATTCAAAGGTCACCTCTTTGGGGGAACATTTCCTTTTAGTCAGATGTGAATAACTTTCTCTGGATCCCAGTAGCACTCTATGCTTACCTGTATCAAGTCATATATGACTGCCATAGTATCTTTAACATGCATACTTGTCATTTTTAGTAGACAATGCACTACCTGAGGTCCATGGGTCATGTCCTAAATAACGCACAATATCAAGCCATTACCATAGGCTCTGGCACATGGAGATACTAAACAGATAACATAAAATGGGTGAACTAAGATCCCAAGTGTTTTTTTGTTTGTTTGTTTGTTGTTTTGTTTTGTTTTAACTGTGGTTGAGAAGATACTACACAAGCAATTGCTTTATAATTGCATACAATATCAAGATTTTTAAGAAAGAGGCTAGAATCTGTGCTGTCCAACAAATAAGTCACTGACCACATATAGCTATTTCAATCTAAATTGAACTACTTAACATTAAAACATTAGCTCCTCATTCACACTAATCACATTTCAAGAGCTTAATAGCTACATATGGCCAGTGACAACTGCACTGGAGAGGACAGATATACAATATCTGTCCATCATTATAGAAAGCTCTATGGAACACCATTGAGCTAGAATATCTTTCTGAAGCTGTTAGCTCCATTATTCTGTGAAAATTATCCCCAAAGACCTTGCTGTTAATTCTCAAAAGTAGGTTTTGAACTAAATTGTAATTCAATCATTTGTAACACAAGTGTTAGCTCATTTCCTTTATCATAGAACAGTAACACAGGATTTTACATGTGTTTAGTCTTTAAATCATGTTGAAATTTTTCACTTTACAGTTAAACCACCTAAGATTCAGAGAGCTTTAGCAGCTTTGTCAAACGCACACAGATAGTCCAAATAAGAAGTAAATTGCAATGAAGAAACACTAACCCAGAACTAGGCACTCTGTCCCATAGAGGTATTAGACACAAATGGGTTTACTAAGATGTGTCAATGCAATTGCAAAGCGCCTGATAGATACCTGCTGCTACAGGCATGGAGGGGCTAGGGCCTCCACAGCCCCAGCATGATATACAATTACATGTAAATGCGGGAGCACAGAAAACAAGGTGGCATCAAAAAGTCTGTCTATGTTAGCAGCCACAGTGCAATCCTCAGGAGTCGCTGCCTTAGATTAGCTCTGTATTTTCAGAGCTGCCTCACAGACACCCCTAGTATACCATTTAGCATTGCAATAAATCAGTGCTCCCTCTGGGTTCTATCAGCCCTCCACAATCTCCAAGGACCGAAGCAGCCCAGGATGTTTATATTCCATTCCAAATGTACATGCTTTTACGCAGCTCATGGTTATGAGAATGTCTTTGGATATTCATAAGGCCATCCATCAAGTATGGGAAGACTGATTCTGTTTGGTAATTATTATCATAGAAATTCAAGCAAATGTCAGAATGAAGTTTTTAAAATACACTCCTTGAGAACCCTCTCTCTTTTATTATTATCTGGGTCTTGGGCAAAACCATTTCTTTTGGAACTCACATTTTTTTATTAACTTAGACGCTTCAGTAATTTTTTTGAAAAGCTCACCTCAGAGACACTTAATTTAATAGGTATACTACACACAGTGTGCACCTGCGCTTGTGAGCGCGCGCGCGCACACACACACACACACACACACACACACATTTCTCCCTTAAGATAGAAAATAGACTAGTAATCTTTACCAATAGAAAAATATTCAGAATTGTTTTTAAAAACACAACAATTAGGTAACTGATTTTCCAACTTTATGTCAGAGAGTGGGCAGTCATAAATCCATTGACTAAATCCTCTCTGTATTTCAATTTTTTTTTTCATTTTGATTTGTATTTTGAGAGTGAGACCCTGTCTAATCTAACTTGAAACTTTCTTTGGGTCTATGATCCCTAGAATCACCTTCACAAACATAGTTACACTCAGGTATGCTGCAAGGGTTAGGGCAAACCAACATGAGGGTTTTCTCCACCATTTTTAGAAGAGAAGATGGGGCCTTTGATGTAGACTAGACTGAAAATAATTCTGCAGAGCCTCCACTAGTAGGCACAAAGTGATTGATTGAGGATGACATGCCATCATTCTTAAACAAATCCATCTTCCTGAATAACATTCTCAGCAAACAATTATATAAAATCTGTGCTTCTACCCTCTCTATGTGATTGAGAAAAGAAAAAGGCCCAGAGCTGCAGTAGAAGCAGAGAGTTGAATGGGGAGGCAACTTAATTCCAAAAATAAAGAGAAAGAAAAGGAAAAAGGCAGGAAGGATGGAGGGAATGAAGGAGGGAGGGACGGAGAGTCAAAGATAACAGAAGAAACTAGCCACAAGTTAATCATATATTGGGAAGTAAAAGCAAAAAACAAACAAACAAACAAACAATAACAACAACAAAACCAGGGAAGCTGAATTGCTGCTCACTTCTTTTTAACACATTTATTTACCATTTTAGCTTGAATATGTGGACACTTGTTCTCTTACTATAATATGTAAAATCAAAAAACAGGCGCAACACAAATGTACTACAAAGTAAGCAAGAAGAGTAAAATAGATTACTCTCATTACAGAAGACTGGGGGAACTCAGTTTGCCAGCAAAGCCAGAGTAGAATGGGGGTTTGAAGAATGAATTAGAGCTTAGATTCTTGATTTTACCACCAATATTGGTAGTATTCACTGATCTTTAGCCTCTACAACTCATTACTAATCAATCATCTGCATATTATAGTTCAAAAGTTAAATGCGAACCTTTAAAAATAGTTTAATCTATGCTCCTCTCTTTCACCATATAAATTCTAACCTTTCCTTGAAAGTAGATAGCAGTTCCCACTTCATCCATAATGTTTTCAATCATTTTGGCTTGTTTTATTCTTCCTATTCTCTGACTACATGACTCTTATTATACGAATAACATATTCTCTTGTTAAGTTAAATACAATCTGTATTAGTATTTTTCTATTTATTTACATGTAAATTATGTCCTCAATAAAACAAGTACTAAGTTTTACTTTCTTTTAACTTTTACCCAGTACCTCTCAGTGCTGTGTATATAAAAGTACTTACCATACACTTCCTGATTTCAAAATTTACAATAACTCTATAATAATCAATACAGTGTGGTACTGGCAAAAGACAGATATATGGATCTGTGGAATAGATTTGAGAGTCCAGAAATAAACCCATACATCTCTGGCCAACTGAATTTTAACAAGGGTGCCATCCATTAAAGAAAGAATAGTTTCTTCAACTGCTATAAAAACTGTATATCCATATGCAAAGGATACAGTTGCACCCTTACCTCACACCATGTACAATAATCAACTAAAAATAGATAAATGACCTACATATAAGAGCTGAAATCATAAAACCCATAGAAGAAAACATACAAGTAAATGAGTATGACCTTGGGTTTGGTATTCGATTCTTAGATACAATACCAAAAGTATAAGCAACAAAAGAAAAACAAATTGAATTTCATCACAATGTTTTTGCTTATCAAAGGGTATTATAAAGAAAGTGAACAGACAACCTATATAATGGCAGAAAATATTTACAAATCATATGTCTGATAAGGGTATAGGATCCAGAATGTATAAGAACACTTACAACTTAAGAAAAAAAGACACACAATCCAATTAAAAAGTGAACAAAGGCTTTGAACAGACAATAATGAAATACAAATGGCGACTCAGCACATGAAAAGACAGTCAGCATTATTAACCATTAGGGAAATGCAAATCAAAACACAATCAGGTATAGCCCCATGACAGGTAGTCAAAATAACAGAAAATAAAAAGTGTTAGGAAGGATGTGGAAAAATTGGAACTCTCATAGATTGCTGGTGGGAATGGTTTTGTCCATGTGTAAAACAGTTTGGCATTTTTTCAAAAAGTTAAATACAAAATTACCATATGATGAAGCAATTACATTCCTTAGTATATAACCAAAAAACAAAACAAAAAATGAAAACAAGTAAATAAATACATGTACACATGTTTATGGCAGCATGATTACCGACAGCCAAAAAGTGTAAACAGCCCAATTTCTCATCAGTAGATGAAGTGACAAACAAATTGTGGTATATTCGTAAAATGGAATATTATTCAGCTATAAAAAAGGATGATGCACTTGTACATGTGACAATGTAAATAAATGTCAAAAACATGGTAACTGAAATAAGCCACACATAGGTCACAGACTGCATTACTCCATTTATACTGAATATCCAGAATATGGAAGGAATGCAGATTGACGGTTCCCTGGGGCTGGAGAGTGGTGGAGAAAAAATGGGGAGTAACGGCTTTATGGCTACAAGGTCTGCTTTGGGGATGATAAATGTTTTGGAACTAGATAAAGTTAATGGTTACACAATATTGTGAATATACTATATGCTACTAAATTGTTCAGTTTTTTAAATGATTAATTTTGCTATCTGAATTTCACTTCGATGAAAAAAATCTCAACAAGTATGTACTGTGCAAATATGCTCATTAAGTTTGGATGTATAATTAAAAAATAATTTATAAGCACATTTAATATTTCAGAAATATCTGTATCAGTTTATTCCTAAACTTACAATTGCAATGTTTTATTTGTTTGGATGTGCTTTTAGATGTCAGTGGGACAATCCTCTCATAAGCCCATTAAAAGTACGAGAATGATGTGCAGATAGGGAAAGTGATGTAGTACAGTGTCCAGGGATTACTGCTATGGAAGGGTAAAGGATCAAATGCCAGCAGTTAACTCTTCTTGTGATTTGTACTGAGTTTAACCTTTCCTGTCAATGGAGGATCAATTCTGAGTAAGCAGTGTTTTAACCTCAACAGTATTGTCATTTCGGGCTAGATAATTCTTTGTTAAAGGGGACTGTTCTGTGCATTATAGGATATTTAGCAGATTCTCTAGCCTGTACCAACTAGCACTAGATATCAGTAGCAACCACTCCTCTCCTCACTCACCAAATTTCACTGGAAGTGGGAGAAGCAAAATTGCCCCTTGTTGAGAACTGCCCATTTGGAGTGAGATTTTGGAAATTTTAAAACAGAGGTTTCTAAACAGTCATGTGGTCTAAATTGTCACTCATCTGTGGGAAGAAAGGACAAAAAAGTAGGAAATGATTGGATAAAGCTTTTGTTGTGATCATTGTAATGATCCTTCCTTAAATTCAAAAGATTGCTCACTTTTTGATAAAAGGTATTCAAACCCATTTATTTAATTATGGTTATTGTATTTGGCATTTTAATTAGTTTTTGTTCTGTTTTAACATCCTGAATATTGATAAGCCCTCAAAATTTGTTTTGAAAATTGTTTGCTTGCTGGAAAACGAAAATATATTGAAAATCAGGACTCACTGCTTTAGACCAGAGCAAGTACACCCTTTTTCTCCTTCAGTCAACTTTGAATGATATCATTGTGGCATTCACACATCCTACTGCACATAACTAGTTGAAATTAGGGAGCCACTTTCAAGAGCCAAGATATGACAAAACAAACAAATAAAAAAACACTTTTATTTTCTTAACACACAGGTTAAAAACGGGTGGTCTACACTCCCTACACGGTCATAGGTAACAACAGCATAGCTCTTTTAAAGCTGTGATTTAACTGCCAATATTTTTAATTGTAAGATTTTATACTAACTTGTATTTTAAATGTAAGATCTTACATTAATTTGTATAGCTAGAGTCTTTCTGATAATGCTAGCCCCACATTCTGACATGGCAAAAGCAGCTGGAACTTAAGAAACTCGTTCCCATTGAATTCAGTGCGCATTCAACATCTGACCACCCATTTCTCTCCATTTTTTATCCTCTCTTAAAATTTTCCTGCTTGATGCATTTGTGTTATTCTTAGGACAAATTATTAAGAATAAAAATTGTTATTGTGTTATTCCCTGTCTTCATACAAGCCAGAATTAGATGGTTTTGCTAAAAGAAAAATTACTTAAGGAAAGATATTTCTATATCATTCTTTTTCAAAACTCTTTAAGCTAGTCTTACAAATACATGGATTGTGGAAAATATTCAATTCAAAGAAAAAGAAATTAAGTCAGTTATTTTGAAGTTTTGTTCATTTTTTTTCTTGGTATGTTTTAATATTGAATCCACGACAAAAGAAAATAAGCTTCAAATTTTAACTGTGTAATTCAGCTAGGTTTAAAATATACCCCCCTTCCCATATATCTAAAAGCTTTATCTATTTCCACACATAATAGTAAATCATTAGGGAAGTGAGAGCCACTAACACTGGGAGGAACTGATTGGGAAGAAGTTCTCAGGAGGACAGATGCTATATAAATTTTAAAAAATAATAATCTCAGTAGTGATTCTAAGAAACTGTTCTTCCTATACCAAAAATTATTCCCAAAGATAATTATTTATTTTGAACCTTTTTAAACTTGTTTTCGGAAGTTTGTAAATCCCTCCTGATTGTTTAAAAATATGTGAATGGATGCATATAGGAAATGGTTAACAAAAAGCCATATTCCTAAGAGCGCTGATGAATGAAGAATTAAATTAGCCTCAAAATCATAAAATCACAATTTTTAAAAAAGTCTTTCTTTCTTCTCACATCTTGATATATTCCATTTCTTTTAACTCAGAAGCAAAGAAGAACTAAAATGATAAACTGAAAAAATAAACACAGTTGGTGGATTAATTTATAACTCTGAATGAAATATTTTATATCTTGAACTATCACCTCTTTTAGATCTATCCTATTTATAATAGATGGCATTTACTTTCTTATATCTTGATTTCCTTTATGACTAGCAGACTCTTTTCCCATGTTTATTCTCTATATTTCACCTTCTCTGTCTTATTATTCTATATACTAGTCATCTTCAGGAAAAACAAACAAACAAACAAAAAAGCCTTGAAAATGAACAGACTTACCACCTCACCCCAGTCAAATGGCTATCATCAATAAATCAAAAACAACAAGTGCTGGCAAGGATGTGGAGAAAGGGAACCCTTATGCACTGTTGGTGAGATTGCAGATTGGTGCAGCCACTGTGGAAAACAGTATGGAGGCATCTCAAAAATCTGAAAATGGAATTACCTTATGACCCAGCAATTCCACTCCTAGGAATCTACCCAGAGAAATCCAAAACTCTAATTCAAAAAAATGTATGCACCCCTTTGTTTATTGCAGCACTATACACAATAGCCAAGACACGGAAACAACCAGAATGTCCATTGGTAGATGACTGGATTAAGAAACTGTGGTACATTTATGCAATGGAGTATTACATAGCCATAAAGAAGAATGAAATCTCACCGTTTGCAACAACATGGATGGACCTAGAGAACATTATGCTAAGTGAAATAAGTCAGACAAAGACAAATACTGTATGATCTCACTTATATGTGGAATCTAAAGAAAAAAATAAATGAATGAACTAATCAGAAACAGTCTCAGAGACATAGAGGAAAAACTGAGGGTGGCTAGATGGGAGAGATGGTGGGGATAAGGGAGAAGGTGAGGGGATTAGAAAGTACAATTGGTAACCACAAGATTGCCACAGGGATATGAAAGACAATTTGGGGAATGTAATCAATAATGTTGTAAAGATTGCGTAGGGTATCCGATGGACACTTGTCTCATTAGGGAGACCACCTCAGGGATGATGTAGATGCCTGATCACTGCATTGTACACCTGAAGCTGAAGCTGAACAATAATGAATGTCAACTACAATTTTACATATAGATATAGATATAGATATAGATATAGATATAGATATAGATATAGATATAGATATAGATAGTTACAAGTGGAGTACAGCATTAGGAATAGAGACAGTGGAAATGTAATGACTGTATGTGATGTCAGAAGGTTAGTAGTTGGGGGGAGGGGGTTGTCACTGTGAGGGATATAAATGATAAATGTCTAACTATTACATTGTTTTGTGCACCTGAAACTAATAAAAAAAATTTTTATAAAAGAAAGAAAACAAACAGACCAATAACCACACTTTCTCTCTAACTCAGCTCAATATTTTGGCCTATCACAAAAATTAACTTATTTTTATTCCACTGCTGCTCAATCCAGTTTATATTTTTTGTCTCTTCTATGGCACGAGATTCAAAAGATCTGGTTTCTACTGCCAATTCTGCCATTATAACCACTGGATCATGTCTCCGTGCCTCAGTTTCCTCATCTGTAACTTCTAAGTTGCATTCCATTGCTGGTATTCTGCACTTCTCTAGGATCACACACCTACAGATTCAGATGCTTCCCTTACATCCATAATGCTCTGGCTTCATGGAGCAGGTAGAACCACTTGGCATAAGCAGGATGAGGGTATATATTATGCTTTGCCAAGGGTAGTATGATGATGGCATCTGGTGCATAATCTCTGCTTTTCCTATCTTTCCATTTGGGCATTTATTCTTTCACTTACCAGTTTATTTTTTAAGCATCTAACCTTTAAGCATCCAACAAGTGAATGACTAAATGAATGCATGTCTTCTAGAAAGTCTGTTTGATATTGCTGAATGAATTGACTGCCCAGGTGAGAAGAGAATATAAATCAAACTTGTTTACTTTATAGATTAGATGTTAAATAAATCAGTCCCTTTTTAGTAATCTTTGTACTGAATATAGGAATTATACAGATTTTATGGCAAAATGATCCCCACTACAATCTCAGGAGAAAAATATTTCCCGATGTTGGATTTGGGATTAGCAAATATTGAGTAACACACAGATGCACAAACTGAAAATTCTTTAGTTTAATTAAACTGAAATCTTCCCTTGCCTCACATAGAAGGTGCATAAGGATTGCATTTGCATAACAATATCAGTTCTCCTTCCACAATCCTTTGGATACTTGCATTCATTTTCAGCTGACAGGTTACTAATCTCAAACCATCTATAGAGAATGAAAAAACAATGGTTGCTGCTATGGGAATGGATAGCTCTTTGCATTCCTGACTTTTGTTTTAAATTGGAACCACATTAATGTTGCATTAATGCAAGGGAAAGAGAAGGTTTGCTTTTAACAGTACCCAGAGTTCTTTTAGCTGTCACTTAGCAAGAGCTAAACATTTTACACAACATGATTTTAGAAAACTTTTAACCTTTTTAGATTTTATTTTATTTTGTGAAGTTTTTGTTCAAAATGTCACACACCATCAAGGCACTTGTCTTAAGGAAAAGGTCACCCCAAAAAAGAAAGTCAGCCCTGGGTTGAGTGACAGTGTTTCTCTATTGTTTAATCCAGGGTGTCAAACACTAATTATAGAGTGCCTGAGTGATAGCTTACTTTCTGCACTGGTCTTAGATGTTCAAAAATGTTTCAGAAACTTCTACAGCTATTTCCAAAGCAAATCTGGTGATATGTGACAATTCAAATCCAATTGTCATGGTTAAAGCAAGTCGGTATCTTGACGTACACAGTTTTCTGTGAAAGCCAGTTATATACTCATATACTCCATATAGAGGCAGTATTTATTTGAAAGTTATTCATCACTGGCCTAGGTTATCATTATGGAGGGACCACCAAGAACTAATTACCGTGCAGGAGTACGGATTTTGCTTAATATAAAAAAATGCATCTTTGATTGAATATCAGTTTTACTGCAATTATATAACAGGATAAGTATATAAAAGCATAGCTTTGTTTTAGTCAAATAGAACCATATTCAAGATTTTTCTTAAAAGTGGATTCTAAAAGTAAATGAGTACAGCATAGGGAATAGAGTCAATGGAATTGTATAGATATATACGACGTCAGAGGGGCAATAGATTGGGGGAGGATGGTTATCATTTTGTGAGGGGTGAAATGTCTATTACATTATTTTGTACACCTGAAACTAATAAAAAAAAAAGTAAATGAGGCCACACCGAGTGAATATTATGACATTATTATAAGTATTTAAAAAAGCTATACTTGGGATGGATCTTCTCATCTATTATTAAAAAGCAATTTTGTTTTGCAAAACCAAACATTGACAACAAATGAAGCTTCAGCTGATCGCCTTACTCAGGAATCATAGCCCATTACTGATAAACTGGGTGACAGAATCATGTCTCAAATCTCTTCTCCAGATCATTCTGTGACAATCAGTTTGTGCCAGCTAGAATGCTCATGTAAACCAGACTTTGAACTTTGTTATTTGTACCACTTGACTAGTTTCAGGAAATGTTAATGTCAAACCAACTCTTTAGTCTCGGCATTGTGGTGCTACAAGAGTATGTAACCAAAGAAATTGAGACCATAAGAAAACACAGTTTATGATCCAGTTCTTGAGTTTGAGATGTAAGTAATCAATGATTTGTCATTTCAAAATATGTACTATCACATACCGTATCCATGATATTAGATTTATAAAGTATCTCAGGGTCTACAAAGGATATAATTTTGGGTGATAAAAAAAGTGTCAATCAAGATTGTAAATTTCAAGAAATTATGCATTCTTGACTAGATTTTGAAAGGGTTTAGATAAGTTGTTAGAGGTGTTTTTAAGGGAATTATTTTTTGGGGTATACATTCTGAAAGGTGAGACCCATAACAAAGGACTAACCATCATGTTCTCTCTGGAATCAAATAATGATTTTAAAGTAGAAAAGTCTGGAGCGATTTGGTGTTGGAAAGCAAAAAAACATCAACCGTGAGTGTGACTTAGCATTCTCCATCACCTCAGATTTGACTGGTACATATTTGTAGATAGATGAACTGGGGATAAAACTTTGGGACATTTAATGCCATAGAAAGCTAAGAACCTCTCATTGGTACAATATAAACCTGAGCCCTGCAGACAAAGAAAATCTGGGAAATGCGTTTCTCAGGCCTCCTCCAGCCTCTGCAATACAAAGATGGTAAAAAGTTAAGTAAAATAATGCTGAGATACCAAAAGATAATGTAGCATGATTTTTGTCTTAAAGAAAATGCAAGTCAATGCAAGAATTAGTAGTCTTTATTACCTTTGTCCCTGTGGTTTGAGAATGTTTCAATTACATAAATAGAATTCAACCTTATATTCTCAGAAGTTGATTTGTTTGATTTCTACAAAGGAGATCTCTATGGTGGTCTCAATACTTTCTCATTTTGGCCTGGGGCATGAGCATGAGCAGAGACAGGAAATTTGTAACCTAACCTATATACCTTGCAAGTAGCCTAGCATAGACTTACTTTTTATTTAGAATTCATAACTTGGCTTAGATTAACCTCTAAATCCACTTAGATCACCCTAAATATTATAAGGTTTGCATAACCACTGCTGTGATTTGCTAAGAGTTTAAGAGAAAGGCTGAAACTTACTTAGTTAAACTCCCTTCCGTACCTATGCCATCCCTGACATTGGTGATTGCCAGACTGTGTTTTGAGGGAGAAGCCCAGGATGATTTGCAGAACCAGGAAGCTAATTTGGCTCAACCTGCCTGGGGCTAGAGGATGCGGCCTGGAGGACACTACACTGACCTCTTCATGAACTATTCTTATTGTTCCCTCATTATAATATTAAAATCTCCTCCCAGAAGTAGAGATTTTCCACTGGTTTTGAACAAGTGCTGTATGTATAAGCATGTTTTCTAACTGCACATACACAGGAATGTCCCCGCCTATACATGCGACAACGATGCTCACCTTCATCGTTATGTGTGATTTCCCTGAAAAAAGATGAATCAGATCCTTTCTTCATGGACATGCGGCTTTGGGGAAGTGACATTAACCCCCTTGTGTGTGTTTTTGCCTGCCACATGCAACAATGTATGTTTCTTTTGTAGATGAAAAGGGGCCACATACTAAACATGACAGGCTCAGGGGAGGCCAGCATGGAGGGCCCTACAAAGTCAGAGACTGAGAGTAATTACATAGGATCATCTGAAAATAAAAATTCCGAACTAAAAGCAGTCATGATAGGTAGTCACATCCTTGGCCTGTAGCTTCCTTAATAAAGGTCAATCTTTACCTTAAGTTTTGATTTATTGTCTTTTTTGTATCTAAGATAATGTACCCTTGGAATGTCAAAGCGATCCCTTTCCCCAGACCCCTCGGTACACCCACGAACCAGAGCAGGAGGCCACAGAATCCCTCTGTTATTTGTTGCCCCAAATACTATAAACATGTGCTGTAAATGTTAATTATTAACTATCATGTACTCACCAACGTAAAAAAAAGTATGTATCTCTCCTTTTTATTTATTATCCAATCCCAGAGATTTTCCTGCTTTGTTTTCTTCCACGCCCTTAATCTACCACCAATGGATTTCATATAATCCTCCTTTGATTCTAATGTATAAAATAAACTGCAAAACTGCCATTCTCCAGAGCATTTTCTCAATCTGTTAAGACTTTGCTTCTTGGCAATTGTCAATTTGTCTCAAATAAACTCATAAAATTCCTCTACAGGTTTGGATGTTTCTTACATAGACATTTCTCATAAAATCTCCGAGTTGCCTTTCGGCGGACAACTATTGAGTAATTGGACCCCATTCAGTCTGGTAACGATTGCAACGTGTTAGTTGAATCAATGTATTTCTTATTTGTGAAGGCAATGGTCCAGGATCAAATAAATTTCACCTTTTAAAGTAGTTTAGCTAAGAAATTTGCATGCTGTGATGTTATTTTTAAAATATCAAGTGGTCTGTGAAACTGGACAAATAGTCTTCTTCGGAAATGTAACTTTCAATTTGGCCCCAGGAGTGGTACATGCCTGTTTTATAGCAACAAAGATACCCTGCAGCAGTTGTCATTCAAGTGAGGTTCCAGGACCAGTATTATTAGCATCACATGGGAACTCGTTAGAAACATACATTCTCGATCCCATCTCACAAGTATAGAACTAAGTCTCTGGGTTTGGGCCCAAATGTCTATAAATTTTAAAACTCTCAAATAATTCTAAGCCAAGATAAATTTGATAGCTATAGGCCTACATTATAAAGAATTGAGATAATTGCTTCAAGATCTGTATTGGACTCAGGAAAACAATGTGAGCATCTCATAGGGTGTTACTCATTGGGTGTTACATTGAATCAGCACCTCAGACCAGAAACTGTTAGCATATCAAAAGGAAGGCCACAGAATCTACTAATCTCCTTCATTCTTCCTCTTTTGTTTCCTTTATTCATTCTCCCTTCAATCCACAGATGCTAGCACTTAAATTGAGGTATATTTTGTGATTGATGTTTTGCAAGTTGCCCTTAATGCACTTCTTGACCCAAATTTCCATGGCATGAAGATAGAGTTCTAATCTATTTTATTCCTTAACATTTACCATTGATCTATGCTTTCAGGGACTTCTTCCCACCTCAGACATAGTTGGAAATTAAAAAACAAAACAAAACAAAAAACAAGCAAACAAACAAACAAACAAAAACTTACCTTCACGCCCCACCTTTTTTCAGTGCTTATTTCCATTTCTTTGCTAATGCTAAAGGTCAGCCAGTAGGCCATTCTTATTAATGGATTTATATCTAATTACCGATGGTGGGTGGAGGAGAGAATTAGGAGTAATAAAATCAGAAATCTGAGGGGGTTATAAAAACTAATGTCTATTCTTTTCAACCTGTGTCTCCTGACACCCTTTTAACAATGTTGCTCAAAACCAATAACAAAGCAATATACTCTTTAATCTTTCTGTTTCCTCTCTTTTTCTCCTTCCCTTTGTCTGTCTGTCTGTCTTTCTCTCATTCTGTCTCATTCTCTACCTCTTTCCTTTTACTCTCCCCCTGCCTCACATGTACCACTCTGTCTTTGTGTATTACCATTCTCTGCCGTCACTGGTAATTTTGTAAAACATTTTGAGCAGCACTGCAGTGAGCACTCAAAGGACATTAAATACAACTGAGTGCCACTTGTTTGTTTACTGTGCTAGTCTTGTATTTCCAAATAGATTATTTGTAAATTTATTGAGATCAGTGTTCACATCTCATATACTATTGTTTCCATTGCATACATTTTGATTCTTACACATTGGTGCTGGCATCTAAGAATAGTTCATAAATAAAACACATGTTTCTGAATACCTTTCTGCCATAAAAACTTCTGTTGCCAAACACTGGCTTGTATGCCTGACACTTTGAAAAGCCAAAACTCAAAATGTCAGAGTTTGTGATACAGGAGAGTTAACATGCCCCTGGGTAGACAGGGAGGTCCCTGGTAGAATAAACAAAGACAGTCATATCCTAAAACTTCAGGTTTTGAAATCACCCCTTCGCTCCACAACATAATATAACAAGGCCTTGAGGCTAATCATGAATTCATTTTGGTCTGACAAACGAAGCATGTCTGATAGATAAGAGTAGGTTACTTTGCTAATTCCTTTATGATGGGCAAGCAGAACAACCGTGGTAGACGAATTTCATTAGAAGGTGCCAGTTCCCTTCTTCAAACAAGTGCCCTTCTTCAAACAGCTCCCCTTCCTCAAGCAGGCAAGGGAAGGTATAAAAGTAAGAGCTTTAGCCTCAGTCATGGGGCACCCCCCATTCGGGACCCCCTCCCGCTCAGGAGCTGTAACCTCTTCTCCTGCCTCTAATAAACTATCCTCTTTTTAAAACTTTTTGCCTCTTCCTGGTCCATGTTTCTATTCTTTGGCTTCACGAGACACGATCCCGGCCCATACTCAAAAACTGCTAGCATCACCTACATCATTTGGAGTAAGGAAATGTTTATTGATCAAGAAGGCACCCACTGAGAAGATGGGAGACAACATGGCCTCCAACCCATCTTGCTCCTTGGACTAGGTTAGGGGTTTTAAAGCTGGGAAAGGGAAATGGGAGGAGTAGGTAGGGCACATTCCCATGGTTGTCAGGTTCCTGATAAGATCTCCAACTTTGGGACTTATTTGGATGATCACTTGCGTAGGGGTGGTCATGTAACAGTGAAAAGCTAGGTCTCTCTGATTCCTTCCTGTTCAAGATTGTGTTGTTCCCATGGCATTCAGACAAATAACTGCTGCTTTAGACATGTTTATCATTAGAGGAATTCTTCTTGGGGCTTGAGTTTTTACAAAAACAGACCCTCCCATTTTCCCCTTCCCTTGACAAAAAAGAAGCCTGAACTCTGCACTCCCTTAAGATGGATTTGAGGAACACTAAGGTTCCCATCTTCTTGGTTGGTGCCTTCTCAATCAACAAACCTTTCCTTACTGCAAACTCTAATGTTTCCAGTTTGGGCCTTTCAAGCATTGGGCACACAGACTTTAGGCCGGTAACAGTCTCCAGTTATTTTCTGCAAAGCAGGCTTATGAATCATTGCCTCAAGGTCCTTTTCATTTTTTCTTTCTATGAGAAAACAAAGAGTTTACATTGAGATGTTATCTACAGCCTTCTAAAACTGCTGTTTCACTAGTGGGTCATGAGTTATTGGCCTAAGGACATGTTGCAAACTTGCAGAAGGTCATGGTTGGAATCCTTAGCAATCACAACACACTGATAGAGATGGCTAAGGTTTAACCAGCTTTTAGAGAAAAGCAGAGGGTTTGGCTTGTGGGCGAAGCCAGGGGCATAACATGTGGGATATGGTTACACTTCCATCATCATTTATGATCATCTGAGCTTCAGGTGAGGCGAGTTCTCCCACTGTGCAGCTCTGTCCTACTTGAATTACTCTCTTTGAAAAGAGGACCTCATTATTTATATTTCACCACTGGAGAAAATAAGCACATATTTTAGCTTTTACATAGATAGCAGAGCCAGAAATGATCATGGAAGTGTGTGTATATATTATATATTATATATTATATAATATAATGATATATATTATATAATTATATATATGTGTATAATATATTGTTATATTTGATGATGTTATGCTTGTCAATGTTTTCTTAGATTTTGCTGGATTAGCTTTTTTATTTTTGTAAAATAGTCATTCATTTTATTCATTTAATAAGCTAGTTTTGATATTGTTTCTGAAACATTCACTAGCAGCAGAAAAAGCTGCTAAATATTTTACTAATTAATTCTCTGTGCTTATAGTCAATGACTGATTTTACTTGTTTTATTTGTGTTGTAAAATACATGTTGAAATACCATCCAATTATTTTTATGAACAACATATATAATATTTTAAAGAGTTTTTTTTTTTGTTGTTTTGTTTTTAAAGAGGGCGTAGCTCACAGTGGCACACGCAGGGATAGAACTGACAACCTTGGTGCAGAGAAATTTCTTTTAAAAAACTAGGCATAAAATCAAAGTTACTCAATGGGAAAATAGAAAGCAATATGATACACTACTTACCTTTGAATAAATAGAAGTCCTGCTGACTACCCAATTTGGCATATAAGAGACTTCCCTATGTTTCTTTAGTACTCTACCATAGACCTGTACTATAATGTATTATTTATGTCCATCTCCACACTATTCATGCATTCCTGAGGTATAGGTATCTCCTTAATTTTTCTGTCTTCTCTATAACTAGCTCAGTGCCTGGAACATAATAAGCACTCTAAAATTATTTGCTGAATGACTAAATTCATCTTCAGTCAGGGAACATTTCCATATGGCCACTGAATCAATGTTGTTTTATTTATCTAAGTCATTGAACAAACACTTTCAATGCCTTGTATATTTTATATACTCTGGCAATTACAAGATGATAAGTTTCCAAGGAACTTATAAAATCATTGCATACACAATAAATTAAAACATATGAATAAAATAGGTGATTTGGGAATTTCACAACGTTTAAAAAATAATTAACAGTTCATTAGGTAAACAATAAAATGTTGGGAAAAACACAATGATGTTAAAGATATTAAACAACATATATTGCTGGGTCAATGAATAGTAAGATTACTAGACTATCAACTGTTTCAAAATTTACACTATGTGTATAACAGTCAAGTTGTAAATTTCTGTCATAAACTAAAAAATGTAACCATAATTTGAGATGTAGACAAAAAGGAATGCACCCCTGGAGCAGCACACACAAGGGGAAGGAGAAGGACAGGAGACAAGTGTGGAGAATTTAGGTCTTCAGAGTCAGAGAACTGAGAAGAGACCACAGAACTGGAGGAGGAGGTGACAGGGCACAAAGAAAAGTATACAGATGAGAAATGCAAGCGAAGGAAATTTAATTTTCAGAAAGAAGTCAGCAGGAAAATCAAAAGAGTATTTCATATTCAAATTTCTATGTCAGCAGTGTGGCTTTGAGAAACAATTTGAGTATAGAAAATAGGGACAAAGCTAGATTTTAAGGATTCTAGAAATTGTTGTCAAGTAGATGCAAGTGGAGGCAGTAGAGTGGGAAAGGCCATTATGGAAAGTTCTCTTTTGGAAACAGGAAACCTTGAATGCATGTTAAATATGATGGGAAAAATTAACCATGAGGGGGACATTGAACGTAAGATAGAGAGAATAATTAATGGGGCCAGTTTTATAAAATGAAATATTCATGTAGTGGATTTTTCAAAAAAGAGCCAAGATAATTATTCTGAGGCAAAGGAAGTTCATATGAACATTCTGAGGAATGTTGGGATAGAAAGAATGGAAGGTGGTTTGTATAAAGATGTTAAAAGTAGTTTTAAATAGGATGATATTCAACAGTTTCAGATTTTTTTAAAGTTCTGAGCTTGGGTGTATTGGGAAGAGCTGTGGACTTAGAATCAAAAAGGCCGGTTGAGATTTCCTTGCTATAGGATCTTACAAACAATTTTCCTGATCTCTCTGATTCTCATGCTTTTATATTTTAGAAAGGGGTTATAATGAACGTAGAGGTATGCTGTCCAGATTCTCCTTCAAAGAACTTACTGCCATAGTTGATGGTGTGATATTTACAGGCAGCCTTCAGCTGTCAGCCCCTTCAAAGATTGTCTCAGTTGTCACCTCACCCAAAGCCAAGTCCTTCTGGGACAACCCATATGCAATGACTGATGGAAACAGGGCAATATGTGACAATTCTGATGGGACATTTTGTCAGAGCTATGTTGGGGTAGGCCAACATTGTTATTTCGGCCTGTTATATAGCTGGACTTCCCTTTTGTCCATTTGATGTCTTCTCCCTGCTTCCAGATTTGTTTATCCTAAGGTGTCTTTTCATAAAACTTTTTAAACTCTGCCTCAAAATCACTTCTGGAGAACCCACTTGTCACTGAGATTGCTATGAGGTAGTGGGGAATATGAAACTGTTTTAAAATAAGTAGGTGCTCATATACACTATAGATCATAGTTTATTTACAGCCGTTTCATAAAGAAGCAGGATATATTGTTCTAAATACCTTAAATAATTCATTTTAACTAAACATTTTCTAAAGTTATTGTGTAATACCTACTTTACAACATGCTTGTGATCTTTTAGTAATTTTTCCAGAAATGTGAATATACAGTTTTGGAGACATTCCTATATATTCAATCTTTGACCACCATTTTCATATATAAGAGGGCATTATACTAATCTGTGGTCATATTTTACATTCAATCTGTGGCTCTAATTAGAGGTCAGTCTTTGCTAAGAGAAATCATGCTGTATCTGCATTTTGGAGTTGTTCTGAAATGTGATAGGGGAATCAGTTTACAGCTATATGTGTGGGGGAAAGCCTATATCCAAAGAAAAGGGTGAGGAACACAAGAAACTTTCACCCAAGAATGTCAGTGACTTTATCCTTTCTGGAAGGAGGTGTTAACAAACCCAACCACTCAGCTTCCTCTATCGACTCCATATCATACTTAGTCTAAGCTATGACATTTTGACTGGGGCAATTTTCTTTCTTTCTTTTACTCCTATTGCTAAAGATTTGTTGTCAATAGAAATGCATTCAGGTGCAGTATCTAGTGCTTCAAGAACTACAGTTTCCCTGAGGTAAATGGAGATTCATAGCTGATAGCAAACTATTGCCTGAGAATGAGTTTACACCAGCAAAGCTATAACTCCATTCAAAGGACCAGAAGTTCAGTCTGATAGTGTCCTCCTGAGAAGAATAGATTCCCATTTAAGCAAGAGGATGTGATGAAAGGGTAGGAAATGGTTCCTTTGTCAATACTTCTCAATGGATTTACTTTGGATAGCTATGACCTACCTCTGATTTATAAATCATCTTAAAGTTAACTTTTGAGTTTATGCTGAAATATGTCACTGCTGGGAACAATCTGCCACTGATAGAAGAGTTAACACAAAGCATTTTTTCATCTTTAGTCAGGATAATCTTGATTCTCTTTGACATTTCCCACTATCTGCTTGGTCTGATTTCACCAAATGGACAAAGGACTTGAGCAAAGCAACAACTCAGGTAATGAACGCATTGGAGAAAGAAATCATCATTTAGTTTTGTGTGACTTATCCATGAAAGCTGTCTGTACAGATTAAATGAACCAGCAACTTTGCTTTATTTTCCTTAGAGATGAAAGCTTGATCTATAGGTACATGGTAATAGAATAATTTTTCAAAAGGGTTAATTTGCAGAGGGAAAAATCAGCAAAATAGATCTACTTGGTCTGTTTAGGAAGTTCACTGGTCCTGTTGAAATTAAACCTGAATGAGCCTAAAATTCTTGGTAATCAATATAAACACCTAGGTAATCCTGCTCAAAAATCTGAAAATTTACCCATTCATTTATTTTTTTTTTCAACATAATTTGGCTGGCTATATCACAAATATTTCCACACTAAATGTTTAATTGTGTACATATTTATATGGAATAAAATTAATAAATTAGAAAATAGTATACTTGGAATTTGTGAAAAATAAATCACCCTGCCATTCTTAGCCTGGAACACACAATATTCACATCTGGGGTAACCGCTGTTCAAAGCTATTCTGTATATACACAAAATAACACATTCACACTTATACATAGACACATTTTTTTTTCTTTGTACAAATAATAGCACTTTATACTTCCCTTTCTCCACCTTGCTTCTTTAAATGTAAAATATCTTTGATTACAAAATGAAAAATATTTAAAATACTGCTATGTTATCCAAAAATGTATTAAAAACTTTCTGGAGCTTCTTTTAGATTTCAACTATATTAACCACCCAAAATAAAGATGTTTGTGATACATAGAATCATTTATTGTGTCAATGAAAAAGGGGCCACATGTTAAACCTGACAAGCTCAGGAGACTGAAAATAACCACATAGGATGGCATGAACATAAAAATTCCTAACTAAGGTGGGCCATGGCAGGAAGTCATATCTTTGGCCTGTAGCTTCCTTGAGGAAGATCAAATCTTCATCTTAAGTGAGTGTGTCTGTTGTCTTTTTGCATCTAAAATAACATACCCTTTGGAATGTCAGAGTAATCCCTTTTTCCGGACCCCCCAGGGAGCACAACCCACCACACCAGAGCAGGAAACTACAAAATCTCTCATGATTATCCTGTTCCCCAAATACCAACTCTATGTGCTATAAAATACTATTAACTATCTTGTACCCACCAAGGTAAAAGAAGTGTGTGTCTCTCCATTCTCCCACCACCTTAATCTATAACCAATGGATTTCATGTAACCTTCCTCCTTTGACTCTAATGTATAAAATAAGTTGCAAAACAGCCATTTTCTGGAACATTTTCTCTATCCGTTGAGACTTTGCTTCTCTGCAATTGTCATCAGTTTAGCTTAAATAAACTCATATAAGCTTTCTTTTAGGCTGGATGTTTTTTCGTTGACACTTGTAGAGAAAAAAGTTTAACTGTAGCTCTACTTACATAGACTTGGTTTGTAGAAAGAGTTCACTAATAAAAGAGAGCTTTACAACTTTTTCTCCAGTTCAGTCCTTCCTTTCTCCTTGATATCATTCCATACATTCAATGACTGTTGAGAGGGTACCAGCAATATACCAAGTATACAATTAAGTGCTGGTTTGGGAGAGGTACTTCGAGCAGCCAAAGGAAGAAAGGGACTAGCTTAAAAAAGCAACATCAACATACAATCCACAATGACATATAGCATAAAATATGCATAAGATACATTTATCACACAAAAGGAAGGGAGTTTATTTCTCCTAACTATGTCATAGAAATCTTGGCAAAAACAAAGAAAAAAAAGCAACATTTGAGCAGAGTTTTGGAGAGAGATGTTTTCTAACAAAAAGGGCATGGACTGGCCTTCCAAGCGAATGAAGTCACATTCAAAGTTCACATAATTAGAAAGAGAAAGAAGAGCCTAAGCAGGAAGAAAGGGAATAAGAAAAGAAAAGGAAAAGGAAACATGTTGTCTTTGCCATTTATAAATTCAAAGGTGGAAGGAAGCATTAAAGAAACAGATGAACAGATGGGAAAAAAAGCAGGATTTATTTAGATAATGGAAAGTGTGTGCAGACTATATTTGGTAGTGAAATGTCCCATTAAAGTACTTTAAGCTATGGAAAAAGCAACTTTATTATGTTTAAGTAAAATAACTCATACAGTTCAATGAAAAACAGCCTGAAGGAGGAAGACAAAATATTTAGGGGGTATTTTCTAGTGGTCCACGATATGAGGATCAAAATAAAGGAACAGAATGATGGTTATTTTGGAGCAATATTTAATTAAAAACACTGGATTTGGTGACCATTATTAATAAGAAGATACTGTTAATAGAAGATAACTCCCAGGTTTGGGGCATAGGAAAATCAGTGGGTGGTGATAGCCAAAACCTTCTACTTTGAGGAGTATGCATTCAGTTATATACTCCATAGTTAAATTATGGCTACACCACATTTTGAAATGGGTTTCTTCCATGAAATAAATACAATTAACTATTTATTCAACTATATGAAAATTATTTTTTATATGCAAGACATTATCATTAATAATTTGCTGAATGTCTGCCACATGAATTGAAAATATATCTTGTTTGAGTCATGACAAAAATAGTATGCATTATTTTATCCATTTATTTTAGGATAATAGGAAGATAAAACTAAGATGTTATCCATGACTTACAGTACCTACTAAATAAGTACATCCTCTGATTTAGAGGCTTAGTTACCATTCTTTGTATTATGCAAAATGCCTCATTGTAAACGTATGCTAGTTTATTGAATGATTGCTGTGATGTTAATCTAGCTCGGCCATTGTTTAATGGTGTTATCTTTGACAAGTCTTCAAGTCATGTAGGTTTTTATTTCCTCTTCTTTTATATGAAGGAAAATACCTAAGATATATGAGAGCAATGTAACAGAATAATTGTGGTAATACCAAGATAGGAACAAAATATTTGAAAGAGCATTATTCATGAATGGGAATCTATGCTTTTTGCTCCAGGTGTGCTAACTATGGGTCAAACCTGAAAATTATATCAACCAGGTGTTCAGATAGCAAATTACTGACTAAGATACCATTTACCTTCAGTGTCCAAAGTAGCTAAACCTGGAAGTAGAAGACATGTAATGGAAGGAGCTCCAGAGCAGGAAAAAAACCTGACATCAGGAAAACAGCAAAGTCAAATATGTAAACTGATGAAATTGCTGTGACTGCTCAGGATTTAGGTAAAATCTAGAAATCCATGAGAATATTTCTGAAAAATTTGACAGTGGGATTAGGATTACACAGCTGGCTAGGCTAGGATTTAGGGTCAGACTCTAAACCCAGCGAATATTTTGAATGTAAGCACTGCAGCCAATAGGTATCTTAGACTGTGTGTACCGAAAAAGAGTCTGTAAAGAGACTATAAGTCAATGTTCAAGTAACTATATCTATTAGTCAGCGTTTGCATTCAGCTTCGGGTAACAGAAACTGCAAACACCATAGACTTAAGCAAGATAAGAAGTTCATCTTAATCAGATAACAGAATATTTGGGAAGTAAATAATACTGGATTGGTGTGATGGTGCAAGTGTATAAGAACTGAGATGACTGCAATTCTTATGGGACTCCTTTTGGTCATTATATTCAAGAGATGTGACAGAAATCAGAAATGGTATTCAATATTTACAACTATCAGTATGGCATGCACATGACACAAATCAGAAGATAACCGGCCAATCAAAATATGTTTTGGGCATAAATAACCAGTACAATTGAACAAGGATATAACAGCTGATTATCAGCCCTGGCTGCCATTCAAATTTTTTATCCGGGCTTTTGGGAGAAAGGAAGAAGAAGAGAAAAAAAACAAAAGAATATGTGTTAACTTAATCAGCACTTGTTCTAAAATTTCCACACACACAAAATAATACTGTGATTTCTGCATATATCTCATAGATCAAATTGTGTAACAGCACAAAATTCGGCTACAAGAGAGTCTAGGAAATATAGGACTGGATTTTTGTTTGTTTTTAATCCCTTGTTTATTTGTTTGCTTATCTGTTTATTTTTAAGTTGTCACATTGCTGATCCCAACAAAATCAGAGTTCTCGTAATAGAGAAAAAAATAGAGGGATAGACTTTGGGAAAATACTTTGCAATGTAGCACTTTCTTCTTCTAGTGATGACTAAAGCAGGAACAGCCATCTTGACACAGTAACAAAAAAATCCAAGAAAGTCTTTCAGACTTCAGCCCTGTTTCCCTCCAGTTGCTGAACCAATGTCAGCAACCACTTATATGTGGATTTAGACTAATATAAAAATGAAGCAAATATGCCTTGATCACTACTATTTGATTTATCTTTGATATAAAGCAGAACACAATGCCTAAGTAAGAAATACACTGTCCAAGTGTTTGGTCAAGCCCCAAACTAGGCTTCAGTATGCAAAATAAGACCTGACTCCACTGACCACTGGAAGGAAATTTCTCAATATATTAGGCTTGGTTCTCATAGTTGCAGAACAAAGGGCTGAGTCTTAGAGAGCAGACAGGCATTGTTGGCTGCTAGGGTAAAGCTTGAATAGGCAGAGGCAGAAAGTGAAGTGTAGAACTTAAAATTAAGGCATATCTTAAAACCAAAGGTCTAAAATTGAAAGCAAAAACATGCTACTGCTTTGAGGGAAAGGAATATATGCTAAAATAATAGAAGTATGAACTTCTTAAGTTATAAATCAATAAATCTTCAAAGATACAAATGTATTGCTGTATTTGGAGTATCAGTGTAGCCAAGTAAATTTGGTACTTAACCAGTAAAAAGGACACTTAAAACAGAGGAAAATTGATGTTGATATCTTAGTCACAGGGACACTGGGATTCAGTGGGAGAAATCAAGTCATTGAGAGAGTTTAGCTTAGAGAGTAGAAGCTCAAATGACTGAGTCGAAAGTAGAAATTCATGGGTAGAAGCTCAAATGACTGAGTACAAGGCAGGAATTCTCTCTATGGGATAGGCCCATTGAACAAATGTACTGAAAACTTGGAAATTATAACAGAACAAAATCACTGTGGAGTGAGATACTAAGTTATAAGATTTAATACTAAATTCTTAATCTTACACCACACAATACCTTAGAATTCTTCTTAACTTCTTGAGCCCAAGAATTTCAGATGGAACAGAAACAAACCTTCCAATAGAGGTAAGGTGATTTAGTAATGTGAATGTGAACAACCGAGCATGCAAAGTCCAAGCAGATCATTACAACTTGGGCACCATTTTATGACTTTCAAGATATTCAGATACAGAATAACCAAACATTTTATAATACCCATAACAAGTTCTATTTTAGGTTAGCATAAGAAGCAGTTGTACGCAAAATGAAAGATGCAAGAGTTCATATGAGAAACTTAATGAGAAAGTGTTATACTGTATTGTTATTATCACTGAATTCCAATTTAATTTGATTTTTAATATCATTTTAACAATATTCATTAAGGCAAATAAAGCAGTAGAAATTGAACTAGTTAAGGAATAATCAGAATTGATAACAGCAACAAATATAGGTCAAAAAAGGATATATCACAGACTCTTTCTATTCCCTTGTTTTAGAGCAGTAGTAGAAATGATTGTGAATAAGGAAGGGTAAAATAATATAGAAATTTTGCTATGGTTAGAAAGAGATTGATAGAAACAAATATGACATAAAATTAATATGAAACAAGTGTGTAACCTCTCACTTTTATAGTTTAAGGCTTTGCTATCTATAAGGATCTTTAAAAAAAATTAAAATGACCTTGTATGTTTCAGATTTTAAATTATTATCCACTAATAATTTGTGTTGAAAAGTATATCAATTCAATTGAGCAAGCATACACTTAATACTATTAAGTGAACTTGGTATAGGATCCGACCCAAGGCCTTTGTCAGGAGCTGACTTCTAAGACATCTCCCAAATAACCATTCCCTGGCATTTGATTCTGTTCCATTGTGTGTAGGGTGGCCCAAGTGTCTCACTTTTAACCCACAGAATGTAGCAAAGGTGATGGATTGTCACCTCTATGATTAGGTTATAAAAGAGTGACTTGTTAGCACTTCCTCTCTACTGTCTTCTTGGCCCATACTCTTTGATAAGCAAGCTGCTATGTTGGAGAGAGAGGTCCACATAGAACTGAGGGAGGTCTCTAGTCCACAGCTCTGGTTGACTTAAACTCTGCTAACAATCCTATGCTCTTAGAAGCAGATACTTACCTGGTTGAGCTTTAAGATGACTCATCTCCAGCAGACACTTGTATTGTAGCCTTGTGAGAAAGTCTAACTAAAGGACCCAGCTAAGCCATGCCCAGATCCCTGACCCACAGAAAGTGTAGATTATAAATGCTACAGTTAAGAGTATTTTATTATGCAATATTAGGTAACTAATACAGATTTGCAGGATAAGAAAAAAAGATGAAACTTTGCTATCCAGAAATTCTCAGTATAGATCAGAACAGTCCTGAAAACATCAATAACCAGATTTCAGGCTATAATAAAATTATACACACACACACACACACACACACACACACACACACACACACTGTGTTTCACCGAAAATAAGATCTAGCCAGACCATCAGCTTTAATGTGTCTTTTGGAGCAAAATTAACATAAGACCTGGTCTTATATTATACTATATAAGAACCGGGATTATATTTACTATATTCTATTCTATTCTATTCTATTCTATTCTATTCTATTCTATTCTATTCTATTCTATTGCATTACGTTACGTTACGTTACGTTACGTTACGTTACGTTACGTTACATTACATTACATTACATTACATTACATTATATTAACCCGATCTTATATTATAGTAAAACAAGACTGGGTCTTATATTAATTGTTGCTCCAAAGGACACATTAGAGCTGATGGTATGGCTAGGTCTTATTTTTAGGGAAATGGGGTATATATAATACACATAATATCATATATATATAATTTATTTATATATATCTATACTCATATATCTCTATCTATATCTATCTATAAATGATAGATAGATAGATAGATAGATAGATAGATAGATAGATAGATAGATAGATAGATAGATAAAATTTGGTGCCTTGGAGGCACCAGAAAGGGAGAATAGGCAAAAAAAAATTTAAATATATTTTAAGGAGTAGGGTTTTATGAAGTATATTTAAATTTGTTCTGGAGATAATGATTATGAGCATATCAAATCGATGGAAGTGTGCATGTTTGGAAGAAAAGGGAAAGCACTTTTGGCTACATGTGGAACACATGGGGGATGAGATATTTGAATGCAAGCTAGAGAAATGCATTAGGGAAAGACGATGGGAAACCTTAAATGCAAAACTGAATAGTTTGAGCTAGCCTTCTTAAGTGAAAATTGCTTTCCTTCTTGCTTGCCATGTTCAATCTGACCAGGAGAAGAGGGATAAACTAATAATAGGCATTATCTACACTTGACAAAATTCACGCATGTCAGCATTTGAAAACGAACTAAGAAACTGGAAACTGGCATAAAGGGAGGATAGGGGTGCCAAAAGATAAAGCTATCTTAAGAAGGAAGAAATGTGAAATTCATAAGAAAATGTTCAATAGAGACAAAATGAAAGAAAAAGGAAACTCTTTCTCATCAAGATTTTCAATTTTTCCACCTGTCTGTGAGAAACAGTTATCCATAAAGAGGATTAGAGTTGAATATATTTATGGAAAAGATAATTTGATTGGCAGCACATCTCTATCAGCTATCCTTCCTCATGAGGATGCCAAACTTTTAGAGGGATATTGAAAACAAGACCATGAACATGATGAACAAATTCAAAAATTTGCCATAAGAAAACGGGTGAAATTACAGATGTAAGGATCGAAAAACAAAAGATGAATAATGCGGACATGTTAAATGTCTTCTGCGCTCATGGTATTTTAATTCATATTCCTCTTATTCCCCAGAGTGAGTGATAATTGGCAACAGGAGACTGACGCATTCTTGATATATCATAAAATTAATTTCAAAATCTCACATTGATTCTTGTTATCAAATCATCTTGAGATTCCATTCCCACTACCAACCTTTGAGCTTTAATACTAATACATTCTAAATGGGAACGATTCCTGGATCTCTGACATTATTACCAGCTTCCAAGCCGACTCCCAATCTACTCCACCACTCTGCTCTGTCCCATTTCTGATCCCTTTTCATTGCATCAGCTTTTGGGGTCCCGGACCTATGCCCTTTCCCCACTGCCTGTCAGACTATCTTCCAGAGGACTCCATTTCTACTAAGGGCACAAGGGACCCACTGAGCTTTACAATCAGAGGTAGACTGATTTTAATCTTGGCTTTCCTATTTGAATTCTGTGACACTTTAAACAATTCGTGTAAATTTTAAATCTCCATTTCCTCCTGAGGAAATATTAAAAATAAATGCATGCAAGGTGTCTAATACATAGTAGGTACTTTATAAATGTGAGTTATTTTCCTTCCTCATTTTCCCATTCTTATATAAGTCATTCTGAAGGAAATGCTTAACTGGGAGAATAAAACAAAAAAGGACAGCAGTATATGATTTCCGAATTGAACCCAATTTCTCCTGAACAATTTATCTGTCAGAATAAAGAACTGTGTTTACCACATTCTTTCATTCTAAGAAGTGGTTGCACTCTAGGAGATGTGTTGATGAAAGGAACATACCTTCTCATTCACTTGCTCAGTACAGCACGCAACTGTCTGGTGAATGTTTCCATAGAAACAACAGAATGGCTGCTGAGGCAGGGGTACATGGGAATCTCTTTATGGATCCTTTTTCTTCCCTTTAGCAGTCAGTGGCAGTCCTGGGTTTGGTTGAGCCTGTAAGTAGACAGACATTGATTTGAAGCTGCATGAATTCCAGAGGAACCAAGCTCAAAGCAAACCTAAATGTAACCTTCTAATTTTAGGCAGAAAAAGGGAAGCTTTGGACATATGTTGAGCCGACACTAAAGCAAAGAAAGTGTCAATCACCCATTATTCAGTTAGACTGATACTTCAGGCCAGTAAAACCAGCAGAAATACCATGCATCTATATTAATATAATATTACTGATTTAAATTCCTTAGAGTAAAGAGGTAGTGGAAGACATCCTATGAAAGATTCACCTCTACCTGGTCTAATAAACGGTCAGGTGGACTTCACCATTTCCAGGCCTGGGGATTTCTCTGTTGATAAAAACAGTCCACTCCACTATTGAACAGCTTTAGCTCTATTTCTCTATTTCACTGACTTACTTCCTTCTGTTTTCCAGGCAGAAGATTAACAGTAAAAATAATATCCTTGACAATGCTGAATAGGGAGGGAGGTGTAAATGTGAGATAGACAGCCTGTTAATCTTGGATAGAAGATATTACTCATAAATTTTCTTGGTTGTTCGTTTCCATCATAAAAGCTTTTTGTTTTGTTTTGTTCTTGTTTTTTTTTTTCATTTTCAGAAATATTTAGGTTCCTCTGTGTCCCATAATTACACTTCAGTTTAATTTAACTTATTTCTTAAACAGCCTACTGAAACATATCCTTGGTTCTATCAAATTTTTGACAGTTTCTTTTTTTTCTACCACCACCCCTGCCTCTTGAAGAAGAGATATAATGCAGAAAGGTTTTGTGTGTGTGTGTGTGTGTGTGTGTGTGTGTGTTTGTATAGTTATGAACCAAGTGATTTAAAGAGTTTGAAAAGCTTATTTGTATAATCAAAGATAATTTCATCTTGGAATAAGTCTCAATCAACTTTATCAATACCCCATTGTCTATACCAAACGCACCAAAGTCTTAAGGTTTGTTTCTCTAAGGCTATGTATAGAAAGTGTGTGTGAGTGTGTGTGTGTGTGTGTGTGTGTGTGTGTGTGTAGAGAAGAGGATGGAAAGGGGGAGCTTCTGAAACACACATTACAGAAGAAACAATTTTAGTTATTCAGGAAAATGATAGCTTCAAAAATCACATTGACTTTTTCCTTATATTGTTATTTTAGTCATTGAAAATCCCTATTAATTAAAGAGTGGCCTGGTAAAAAATAAGCTACTTTGGTAAGTCAATCTTAACTAGAAGGACTTAGATAATAAGTCCAAAAATATTCAATAATTGCTAAAAATATACAGGAAAATTCAGAATATAAACACGTCTTTGAGAAATTTTGCAGACTACATAGAGAGGCAAAAAAAAAAAAAGAATAAAAAGTTGAAATAGCAGAAAATACTAATAAAATAAAAAATTTATATTTTTATTTTCTACGTATTTTATTTCATCACAGTTTTCTTCCTTTTATATGTTTCCATAGTAGTTAAGAGTACAACTTTATTTACAGAATTTAGACCTTTTTGATTATCCATTACTCCCCGAAATCTCATCCACATACTAATCTATACATACCCTTATCCTTTCAGCTGATTCTACAACACCCTTTCCTCCCAAATTCTACCCCTATGTTGCTGGCTTCTGCACATACAAGCTCCCTAATGTTATTAAATTTTCTTGGAACATTTCCCCAATCATCTTGCCTTAACTAAAATCTGAGTCTCTTCTGATATATCATCAAATTCCCTTTCCAAATTCCCTCTTCATATTCTTCCACACACAGCATCTCGTGGTAGGGAGCTGGGAATGTGGTCATTCTCATGCCTCAGTACATCTTTTAGGTCATAGACTTCCCCTCCATTTTCTAAAATTCTCAGCTCTTTTCATGTTTATGCTATATTCCTATAAGCTTTTCTTCCCCGTTTGGTTGCTGCAATGTATAGACATTCTTCATTGTCATTTTTGTCTGGGCTCAGTTATTGACAACTTCATTTCCAAAGTCCTTTTTATCCTCTCTATCTCAGCCACACAATCCCAGAGTCATGCACAGATTTTTTTTTTTTGTTATTAACAAACACTGCAAATTGCCAACATAATGAATTCAAACAGTCTATAGCTTTCTGTATTTCCAGCTCATTTAATTTAGATTGACACTGAAACCAACCTTTGGCTTCTGTGGCAGAGAAAGTGTTTGTCAAATGTCCCCCAAAACAAACTCCAAAACATGAACTGAACAAATTCAGTTCATGTGGTTAATTCTGGTTAAAGTACAGGAAGTAAAGAAAGGACACGCTTTTTCTATTCCTTGCGTCTTCTACTTAAATGACCTTGGAAGTCATGCACTGAGATCACAAAATAGAGGAAATTTAAACCAACCAGTGACTAGATGAAATAAAGTCCACACTAATACATCTCAAACTTCTTGCCTTAGAAATTATCTCTTTTTTGTGCTCGTTAATGAGAATTTGAGGGTTTATTATAACAACTAGTGCTAATTATTCCTACTAATCCAATATGCTGTCTCTTACCTTCATGCAGTATTTAACACACTATTTTTGTCTCTACTTCCCATCCATCCAGCTGATATTTTACGACCTATACTTATATTCAGCATTTTATTAATTCACCTATCTCTTCCTTCTCCTGCCATAACCTCAACCTGAGATGCAATAAACCAATTGCATTCTCTATTCTTGTATGCAACCCCCTGAATGTTGTTGTCTCTATAACATCATGGTCACCTCCTTAAAAGGAGTACCTGACACTGCAAGACATTTGATTTACCTAGTGTGTACACTCTGAAAAATGCCTATTGCATTACCTGGATCACAATACTGAAAAAAAAGTCTTCCCTTGTGCTTTCATTTTCATGCTTTATGTATTATTGAGAAAGCAGAAACAAAAAAGTAATTCCCTTGTTTTTCCACCACTCCCCTGGAAAAAAAAAAAAATTAAGTATTACTTTCATCATCAGTCATCGTCTTCTTGTATCAACTTCCTTCTAACTCATTACCATGAAGGATGTGTTCCTTTTTTATATGAAATGCTAATACCTTCACATGTATTCTAGATTACACCTTTCATTTTCTCAATGAACCTAGTATCCTCCTCAAATCTCTAATAGTCAATCTCTCGGATATTATCCTACATTTATTTCATATATCCTCCCAGCTACTGCCCTATTTCTTGTTCCACCTCACACTCAAACCTTCTGAAAGAAATACCAGGGATGCCAAAATAATGTATACACGTGCCTTGTATTCATCTTTTGTTATCAATATGTATTATTACAATTTTAATACAGTTTTTCCTTTCTTAAAATGTGTATGCATTTTGTTGGCACCCTCTGTATTTCAACATCTACTATTTCAACTTCCTCATCGACCATTCACTCTTTAGTGCAATTTCTGTTCACACTATTATACAAAAATTGCTCTTAAGACATAAAATGACCACCTTATACAAGTATCCGATAAAACATTTTCTCTTCTCTTGTTTTTAGAACTCATAGAAGCATATAATATAGTTGAGCACTTCTCCCTCTTGAAACATATTTCCACGTCCTCAAATTGTCAATATCTTTTGCCCATTAACTCCTACTATTCTCCTACTAATGCCTGAGTTCTTGGTTCCATCTTTTTGTTTTCTATTCTCTCTTCCTAGATGACCTCATTCATTTTCATGTCTGTAAATATAATCTACAATACCTTAACTACCAACATTTTCTTTCTAATTTTGACGTTTCTTCTGAGGATATTCAATTGGTTATTTGATATATTCACTTAGATGGCTCAAAGCTTCCCAAACTTAACATGTCCAAACGAAATTTTAAATGTTTTCCTCCATTTTCTTGTATTTCTACCCATTTCTGTAAATTTTCTCTTACCAGAATGCAATAAATCTATGTCATTATTGGCAATTTACCTCAATTCTATATTCAACCTATAACCAAGTTTTTTCATTTTATATTTAAAATATACTTCATATTCATGTACTTGCATCTAAATCTTCATCGTTACTATCATATCATCTTGTTCTATTACAATACTTTTTAGTGTTGCTCCTGTTGTAACCCTCACACTTATGCCCTTCCCCCACCAGTTCCCAATCATTTTTCTGCACAACTGCTAGAGTTTTATTTTTATTTTAAACAAAAATGGGACCATATCACACACCAGATTTAAATTATCCACTTGCTTCTCATTGCAATGAGAAGTAATTCCAAAACATCTTCCATGGAATACAAAGGCTTGTGTGACCTGATCCCTAACTTTCCAGCTTTTCAGGTATATTAAATATTACCCTTCTCCTTTACTTACTATGTTCCAGGTATCATTCTTTCAGTTTTTAAAATAAGTATTAGTTTTTAGAACTGTTTTACATTTACATAAAAACTGAGAAGAGCACGAAAGTTCCAATAAACCCTACAGCCAGTTTTCCCAATTATTAACATACCACATTAATATGGTATATTTGTTATAATTACTTAACTAATGTTGATATATGTTATTAATAAACAAAGTGCATACCTTAACATTTTCTTAGTTTTTACTAAATGACCTTTTTCTTTTCCCAGATGCCACCCAGGATATTAGATGTAATCATCATATTTCCTGAGGCTCCCCATAACTGTGACCATCTTTAGACTTTGCTTTTAATGATCTTGATGATTTTGAGGAATGCTGGATAGTATTTTGTAAAATGGCTCTCTATTGGGATTTGTCCAATTTTTTTTTTTTCATGGTTAGACTTGAGATTAGGGTTTTTGGGAGAAAGACCATAGAGATAAAATGTTCCCAACATATTATATCAAGAGTCCCTATTGTCAACATAACTCATAACTCCTGATGTTGACCTATAGTGTAAGTCAATATTTTCCACTTTAAATTTACTCTTCTTTTTCTCACACTTTTTTTTTTCTTTTTTCTTTTTAGAGTAGGGGGACTTCTTTTGACTGAGAGATTTCTCTCTTCTTCCCCATTGATTAATTTATTTAATCATGGATTGATATCAATATGGACTCATGGATCTTTATTTTATACTTTGGGTTTTAATCAGATGGTACTGTATTTTGTTGGTCAAATTCCTCCATATTTGGCAATGGGTAGCTCTTTTTGTTGGCTCTGCTTTCACTTTGATGTATTTGAATTAGTGTGGGGTTTTGTTTTTTTCTGTATATTTTCTTACACTTTTGTACTACAAGATGTTCCAGGTGCATCTTGTGTATTTACTGCCCCTGTCCTAGAATCAGCAATTTCTCCAGGGAGCCATGTTCCTTTTATTAAAGAATGTTACTAGAAACCAAAACCTGGTGCACTCATTGCAACTGGGATGTCATTACTTCTAGGTTCTCTCAGCGACAGAGCATGGAATGTATATGTACTTGCATACTTGTATGTATTTATAGTAGCCATTAGTATTTATATTAATTTAAAAATTAGTTAGTACTGATTCTCCCATTCTAAATCATTACCACTTGGAACTTTACAACCTCCTCCTCTGTTACTCTTTAACCTCCCATTACAATTGTGAAACACTGCCTACTACCATTGCCGAACATTTACTTAATTTTTATTTTCAGGATGCATGTATAAAAATATCAGAATTGTTAACTCAGATCCCCGTGTAATACAACTTTATCAGTTGGAGTACAATGCTTATGTACAGTATCTTTTGCCTTTAATTTCACAGATTCTACTTTCCAAACTGACTTAGATCAGTAGCTCTTTATCTATCCTATTCAAATAGGTTGTTTCATTACATTTATAATGCAGTTAGTTAATTTTTTTCACACTCTGCATTCTCTCTTGGGTTTTCCACTGAACTCTAAATACATTTTAAAATTTGTGAGTATTAAGATTCACTCTTTTTGCTATAAAGTTCAATGAGTTTTGACAAATATATAATGTAATATATTCACAATTATGGTATCATTCACACAGGATAGTTTTAGCACCCTAAACAATCCTCTGTGCTTCACTGAGCCAACCTACCTCTCCTTCTCCCAAACCCCTGGGAACTAGTGATTTTTGTAGTGTCTCTTAGTTTTGGTTTTTCCAGAATGCCATATAATTGGAATTATATCATATGGAGCCTTTTCAGACTAGCTTCTTTAACTTAGCAATATGCATTCAAGATTTATGTCTTTTAGTGGCTTGATAGCTCATTTCTTTCTGTCACCGCATGATATTCCATTGTACAGATATACTACAATTAGCTTATCCATTCACCTATTGAAGGATATCTTAATTGCTTCCATTTATTTCTGATTTTAATGTTTTTTTCTCACTTTGGCTTCCATCAGACCTGCCTCAGATGCTTTACTCCCCCTCTTTGTCTGGCAGTCTCATAATATTATTCAGGTCTCAGCTTAAATGTCATCTCTTTATAGAAGCTTTTCTTTATCCTAACAGTTGTATCCTGGGTAATTCTTTCTCACAATGTCTTTTTTGGAATCTTAGCAGTCCAAGTTAATAGATTGCTCAAATTTGTATAGATAATACAGCTGAGATTTAAACTTAAATATTCTAATTGAAAGGCCAGTTTTCCTTTCTCTACTTTTTCACCAGTTGACATTGTGTTGTGCTACAAGAAAATATGCTATGCAAATGAAGGTAGGTATTAATCCAGTTCAGAAGAGAGTGATTTTAGACAACTACTGCTTTGAGGACACAAAATTAGAACCAGGACATCACAGAGATAAAAATGATCGAACAAAAATCTTGTAGAACCTAATCAATTCTTCTAAGATTTTAATCATGTTTAATTGTGAATGAGTTACAGGTTAAAGGAAAATAATTAATTTGACTGTGAAATTCATTGTCATGGATAAAGCAATTTTTCAGATCATCTTTGCTTGGAGGATGATCAGGTTGTTGCCCTGTATATGTCTCTACTGGCAACTACAGTAAAGATTCATGAACCTCTACCTACTACAGGTTGAGTATAGAGTCCCAATGGTTTTCAAACTTCTTTTTTCTTGTCTAGTATCAGATAAAATTGGGTATTTTGTTCCTGAAGTAGAGACTTGGCCCAGAGACCTATCTATTTTCTTAGCTCTCTGTTTCCTGCTTGGAATAGTTTAAAAGTGTTTGCTACAGTCCTTTAAATCCATTTTAAGCGTGGGGAAAAAACAGACCCACTGAATATGTCCTAAGTTGACAAAAATGTACTACCTCCATCGTCAACATAATAATTTCAACATTTCAACATTTATCATTATATAGAACCACCCCAAATCCCTGAGAATGAGAGAATGTGCAATAATAAAGATTATACATTAATCAATGGCATTGCTCAATTAATTTTCTGCCTTTTTTTTTCTTTTCTTATGTTCAGAATAGTTAACCTCCAAGGTACTACATGGGCCACTTTTCCTACCAGAATTAAGAAGATGAAGAAAAGCAATAAAGATCCATTAGTTCACAATAATTAGTCCATTTATCTCAATTGTAAAACAATCTTTGGTAATAGGCTCTATTAATATATTTTTTGTGTTTTGTTTCTTCCTCATATTTAGCTTTTTTTTTTCAGTACATACTTGGAAAGAGATCCTATTATACAATACCATGCAGTTAAGTGTTTTTATTTTGTTTAGTTTTGTTTTTAATTCATGGAATTATGTATCGGGAAACTAGCTGGAATAATTAAAAGTCATGCTACTGTCATTACCCTCCTCCTGCTGCTGACATCTCCTTCTTCATCTTCACCATACTTGCCCTCATTGGAATAAATGAGAATAGTAATATTGTGAGTGAAAAATGAATGAGGTGAAAATATATTTAGTCAGTAGAATAATGTACACCTTTGTATATCATATTTATCTGAACTTGGTTCCACAGCTCTTACTGATTTACACTCTTGAATAAAGTCATCTTATTATCACAAGAAAGCAACCAAAAATAAGCTGCTTAAATTTAAATTCATAGTCTATAACCTGACTCAGACCACTTGTACATAACTCAGTTAATATGTCTGAGAATATTATGAAACTAATACATGTTCATTTAAGAAAAAACTTAAATGAATTAAACAAACATTTTAATTATATGTAATCATATAATTGCATTGCCTGAATATAATGCTAATATTTCGTAGTCAATGTGACTTATTTTTATGACTATGTTATGTATATGTGCTTATAAATAAATTTAATCCCTTACAAAATGGGATGATAGTCATACATCCCATATATAAATGACCAACTTTCTGTCTATAATTATATCTATGAAAATGCCACATCATATTTTACTTCACATCTACAAATAGCTATTTAAATTTTACCCCGTTTCCTACAAATTCAAACAATACCTTCTTTACATTATATTGTCTTTAGGATAATTTAATTTGTGTGGAACTTTTGAGTCAAAAATTGAGTGTATTGTTTCTACATTTAATACTTTTATTAAACAGTCTGGAAGGAAGTATTTTACTAATTTAAAATCCTACCAACAGTGTAAGAAATTCCCTATCTATTATAACTTTCGAAATCTTGACAAATCTTGAAAGCAAGTTATGAATACGTCCCTTATTTTTCAGTTCTATTTCTGATGAGGTTGAATTTTTTAATAGTAATTGGAAATTTTTATTTCTTTTATACCTCAGACAAAGTCTATGGATTCAGGACATACTGGAAGAAAGATATGACTTATGTATTACCTACAATCTGTCACAAATACCCCCCCCCCCCCTTATTAGTAAGAGAGATAGTACAAGCACATTACTGAGTGTGTAGTGAACTTATTCCAAGACATGAAACTAATGACATCTCAGACGGGTTGGTTTTTTGGATGCTGCCTACAAGTGCATCTGAGCCATTTTGAACTGAGTTACTACCAAATATATCTCCTGCTTTGTTCAGCCACCGTGCAGATATTTTCTCATTTCTTGTAAGTATACTTTCAGTAAGATACTAGATAAGAAAGTTCTCAAAATAATGTAAGCCAGAGTACACTCCGTATTATTCCTGATATAGTGATCTTTATTATGCTACGTGGAATATAAAATTAATGGCAGTGGCCAGAGGGAAGGCCAGAGGGTAGATCTTTAATCAAAAATTATACCGTCTGAAAAAAGAAACAGATTTTTAACATTACTGTTCTGATTGATTCGTAATTTTTGAGTTGTGCAGGCCAGGAGCATGTAATTTACTTTTCATCTTGATTCTGCCCAGTCATACTGCTGAATAATGAAGTCCTGGTCCAAATACTGAACTTATACTGTGTTCCTTCACTTTGTAGATTAACACTCTCCAAATATTTAAAATTAACAATAAGTGTTTTACATCACAGTGATATTTCTTAGACGTGTACATTCATTGCAGTAAAAACGCCTTGCATTCAATAAATATTTTTTCAGATGTCCCTCAACTAAATGAAATATTCCTTCAGATGTCCCTCAGTCTCATGAGTTTCAGGGCACTGGCAACTTTGGGTAATTTAAGCCTTACTAGTTCTACAAGCTAAATGTTACTAGTAGGAGAGATTTGCTACAGTGTTACAGAGACAGGCCTTTCTTCATTTCCTAAAATACCTCCATTTTAAAGCATATTTTCTTAATTTGAATACAGAATATCACACACACACACACACACACACACACACACACACACACGCACAACTATTGTGTCATGCAGGAGAAGTTAGATTACACTGCAGAAATAAACATCCCCAGATAATCAATGGTGTATGTTTCTACCTACTGCTGTTATGCTCGACATGGGTTGGTCAGGATCATGGACTGACAAAGGCACTCTTTCAAAATGTGCTTCTACCTTCACTCCAACAAAGGAAAGGCATAGGGCCAATGTTTCCTGGCATCGAAAGTTTCAACTGGAAAGGGATTGTGAGGGTTAATTTTATATGTTAAAGTGGTGAGGTTATGGTGCCCTGTTAGTTGATCAGTACTGAGGTTTTCTGAAAGATAAGATAGTCTGCTTCCAAATTACAACGCAGAAATCCTGCCTGACTTTCCAACTTGCTGCCACACAGATTTTGGACTCAAAACTGAAACATCAAGTCTTGCCTATGTTTCCAGCCTGCCAGCTTGCTATACAAATTTTAGACTTCCCAGCCCCCACAATTTCATCACTTTGTGTTTAATTTTTTGTGGAACCCTCAAAACGTTTCCCACATTGGCTACACCACTTCACATGTCCAAAGGCAATGCATAAAGGTTCCAATTTCTCCACATGCTGACCAACATACCAGTCATTTTCTCTTTTTTTTTTTTTTTTTTTTTTTAATTGTAGCCTTCCTAGTGGGATGAAGTGGGTATGCATTAGCAAAAGGTTATTTTTAAATCAAACCAACTTGGTCTTTTTATTATTTACTTCTTGTTTTTCATTTTTATGTTTTCTGTTTGAAACAATCTGGAATGCACAGTTATTTATATGTCTAATAATTTCATTAAATTATGTCCATGTTTTTGTTTTTTTGTTTTTGATTTGGTCTACATTTTTATATGATGACTTTACTTCTGTTTGAGCCCCTATTTTTTAAGGTTTTAATTGTGGGAATTATGAAAGGTCTGGGTTGAGCATTTAGCCCTTCATAAAATATTTTCTTATCTTCACTGACAGTGGTCAAGATTTGCATTTTGATGTAGAATCTAGGGTCAAGCAAATTCTAAGAACATTTTGAGCACGAGTGATGAAAACGAGATGGCCGAGTCAGATATCCCTTGTCAAATCTCCCCCTCAAAAACAAAACTTTGGCATCCATCCAAAGACAGAAGTGCCTTTGCAGGGATTTGGCAGCATAGGCCGAAGGACTCAGGCAGAGTCCCATCCACCCAGGTACTAGGCAACGGTCATAAAGACCTTGGTCCTGACAGTGGAACCAGAAGTGACTGTGAGCTGATTTTAGCCCCTCTCAGCTATGGTTGTGGAGCCCCTGGAGAATACTGGCTTAGACAATCACCTAAGGACAAGAGAGCCATTGTAGAAGTTAGGAATCCAGCAGAAAAGTGCATGGATGGAGCAACAAAATACAAGATTGGGTGTATTGGAGAGGGTAGAAGGAACAGTTTGACTTTACCTGCATCACTCCTCTCTCAAGGTGGCACAGATCAATATCAAGAGAGCTGGTGTCCACCCATGATTTCTCCTGTGGGGAAAAGTGAGAGTCTGTGAATAATCTCCTGGCTTCCCAGGCGGTGTAGGACTCTGCAAAGAGACCCGATTCTTTCTCTTCCCATCCGGAGTACTGAGTCATGAGCTGCACAAATAGGGGGTTGGGATGTGGGTGCAGGAAGAGTGACTGGCGGAATAGCAGCCAGGGCTTGGAACATATCCAATGGATAAGGATCCTACTCCTACTAACTGCATCACAGACTCCATCAAGAGGCTCACCCATGAGCCACTGGGACTGCTTGCCTGCAGATTCCCTCCAACTGGCCCACTGACACTTGCAGCACTGTACATCCCTCCCCAAGCACATCACTCGCTGTTGGGCTCCCTGAGCACAGTCCTGATGGTAGTGAGAGTGAGCTTTGGAGAACATGCAGGAAACTGCCCAAATCTGCTGGCCAGGAACAGACTACAAACTAGAGCATTAAGCACCACACTTGGGAAACAATAGGGAAGCTGTCAGCACCCAGCCTCGTGCATTACTGGAGAGACAGCATATAAACTTTAAAATTCTGCTGCAAGAGGACGTAAGAAGTATGGAGTCGGCATATCCATGGAAGTTCTGAAACTTCCTTATTATACAATACTGATGTATAATATAATATTATATATAAACTATAATTGAAATATATATACGTATATATAGATATGTATATATATTAACATATCTATCTATATATATGTTATATATAACATTTATATGTGTGTGTGTGTGTGTGTGTATATATATATATATATATATATATGTATTTAAAAAAAAGGAAAAAAAAAAAGAATCCCTAACCAGGCTGATGGAAGGTATCTCTCTCCCAAAGACAATAAAGAATGGAGGAAGCGACTATTTCCAATGCAAAGACAGCAACACCTGCATCATTAACAATTAAAGTTATTCCATATTCTATGGTTTATTTTTATTACAAGATATGGTAACCAGCCTGCTCGATGGCTCCACTGATCCATATCTTGGCTTCATATTCTTGTGTATCCCCACCCATATTATACCGTGGTTGGTAGGTGTTTTTATTAACATATGATAGGATAAAAAAAAAATTCTTACAATCTTAAAGATAGTCATAAACGAAACTTGGAAAGCAAAATAGTGATCCAGTGATCTAAATATATAAACATTAACAGGTGTTACGACAAACCAAAAGTAATAAATGTAACCTTTTCCATAAAGAAAGTTAAAAGATAACTCCAATATTTGAAAAACATGTTTAAAAATGTGTAAAATGGAGCTAATATTCAAAATAGAAAAAATAATGCCTACACATCTATAGAGAAAAAATAATCAAAAGGACAGACTAAAAATGAGCAAGTGATTCATTGAAATAATATCAATAAAATAATGTTTAGATATTGATAATCATGATTGTTCAAATTCAGACAACAGTAATATGTCATGTTTGATCCATCTGACTAAAAAAAAATTGAAGGGATCATAGTTATTGTACTCAAAGAAATAAGAAAATAGGTTACCCTATAAATGGCAGAATTTTTAAGGATAAGTAGCAGAATATAGCAAAATAACAAATGTACCATCCCTTTGACCACTGATACTCTTTCTAATAACATGTAAAGTGTTTCTAAACACTACATGGAAAGATATACAGATGTGAAAGAAAGAGATATGTATAATGACATTCATTACAACAGGAATTATGTTAGACCTAACCTAAATGTCCCGTAGCAAAGGAATGCATACAATAAATTTTCTTATGTGAATATTGTCAAACCCAAATAAGAGTGAAGTGTACCTTTATACAGTTACAAGAAATTATGTCTATCATCTGTTATAAAGTAAGTTGAAAGCAGATTATTAATATGATACCAAGAGCACAGGCAACAACAAAAGAACAAAAAAATAGGACTTCATCAAAATTAAAAACTTTTGTGCATCAAAGGACACTATCAACAGAGTAAAAAAAGCAACTCACAGAATGGGAGAAAATATTTGCCGATCACACATCTGACAAGAGATTAACATCCAAAATAAATAAAGAACTCCTAAAACTCAGCAGTAACAACACCAACAAAAAACACCTGAATAAAAAATGAACTTGAAGTTCCAAGATGGTGAAATAGATAAATGCTGTGCTTGCCTTATCCCGTGAACACATCAAAATTACAACTAACTTATAGAACGATCAACTTGTAGAACCATCTGAAGTTTAGTTGAACAGGAGTTTTATAACTAAAGATATAAAGAAGAAGCCATGTCGAGACTGGTAGGAGGGGTGAAGATGTGAAACAGGCTGGTCCCACACCTATGTGGGGTGGTTGAAGCTAGAGAGAGATATCTAGGCTCAGAGTTTCACCACAAATGATTGAGGGACCCCAGCGCCCCACACCAGGCTTCCCAGCCCTGAGTACTGGTGCCAGGAAGAGGAGCCAATATAAATTCTGCCTATGAAAAACAGTGGGGATTCTGACCATCTGGGTGGGACAGAAAGCTGCAGGAAACCCAGACATCCTTTTAAAGGGCCCACGCAGGCACTCACTCTGGGCTCCGGTGAAGGGACCATGACTCTGGGGGCGTGAGAGCCATATGGGGAGAGACTGAGTGGTGTAACTTGGAGGAGAGGACTGGAGGGGCAGTCCCATTTTCCTTGTGTGCTTTCCTCCCAAAGACAAGCAGGCGCCATCTTTACTATGTTGAACCTGCCACCACAGGCCAAATCTGAATCTGATTGGCCTGGTGAGCTCTGCTGCTCCACCTTGCTGACTCACACAGACCTTGCCTCACTCAATTTGCTTACTGCCAGAGGCTTTATCAGCAGCTGAATCTTATGGAAGCTGGCAGGTGGCAGCAGGCCTCACAGTGTCCTATGTTTTTTTGCAGAGCTATTACAGACCAGGTACTGGTGGCAGCCATCCTCGGTTCACAGCGTGGCTTCTCCCACGTGCTTCCAGGTACAGCTCAGGCAGTGAACAACCATGGATTGCTTTGTAGTTCCTACCAGGTAGTCCCCAGCCAGTCACAGGCAGTCACAGACCTGAGCCTGTACCACAGCCCCTCCCAAGAGGTCCCAGAACCAGTGTACCTGGAGCTTGGCTTCAGACCACAGCAGAGCACTGCCCAATTAGCCCCACAAGTGGCACACACAAAGCGTGGTCCTCTACAGGCACCAGAGCCCACTAGAGAGAATTCCGCTTTGTGGGATAAGCCTCCCGCACAGCACCCCATAAGCTGTGGATATGGCCAAAACCCACAGCCAGTCAGTCTGAGGATCAATACCACTCAGTGACATGCCAACAGCAGTCAAGACTCAACTATAACAGGAAGGCACAAACAACCCACACAAGGGGCACTCCTATAGCACCCGGCTCAGGTGACCAGGAAGACTGTGCCACTGGACCTCATATAAGGCCCCCTACATAAGGCCACCAGGCAAGACTGGGAGACATAGCAACCCTACTGAGTGGAATATGTCAGACAGAGAAAGACAGATGCAATGTGGTTTCACTTATATGTGGAATCTAAAGAACAAAATAAACAAACAAAAGAGAAACAGACTCACAGATACAGTGAACATTTTGATGGTTGCCAGATGGGAGGGGCATTGTTGAAGGGGTTGATGAAAAAGGGGAAGGGATTAAGAAGTACAACTTGGTTGTTACAAAGTAGTCATGGGGATGTAGGCTATAGCATAAGGATTATAGTCATTCATACTGTAATAATTATGTATGGTGTCAGATGGATACTGTATTTGCGGGGTGATGGAAGAGAATGGAGGGACAGTGAAAACGGTGAAGGGATTAAGAAGTACAGATTGTTAGTTACAAAATAATCATGGGGATGTAAAGTAAAGCGGGGGAATATAATCAATGGTATGGTAATAACTATGTATAGTGGTAGGTGGGTACTAGACTAGTCTGGGGATCACTTCTTAAATTATATAAATGTCTAACCACAATGCTGTACACCTGAAATTAATATAAAATAATATTGAATGTTAACTGTAATTTAAAAAGGGAGGGAAAAGGTGAAGGGTAACAAGAGGTCCAAATTTCCAGATATAAAACAAATAAGTCATGGGGATGTAATGTACAGCATAGGGAATGCAGTCAATAATATTGTGATAGCGTGGTACGATGTCAGGTGGTTGCTGTACATTCTATGGGCTTTGATAAATCTATAAGAACATGTATTTGGTAATCATATTAGCATGTAGAACATTTTCACTGACATAAGAATCCACCATATTCCACTTATTTAATCCTCCCTCCCCTCCTATTCCCTGGAAACCACTGATCTTTATATTGTCTCCAGAGTTTTGCCTTTTTCAGAATGTCATGCAGTTGGAGTCAAATAATATGTAGGCTTTCAGATTGCTACTTTCACTTATTAATATGCATTTAAGTTTCCCCCATGTCTGTTTGTTACTTGATAGCTCATTTATTCTTACTGCAGAATAATATTTCATTTTTCAATTGTTCCAGTTTCTTTTTTTATCCACTCACCTACTGAAGGATATCTTGGTTGCTTTCAAGTTTGGGCAATTATGAATAAAGCTGCTATTAATATCCAGGTATTTGTGTGGGCAGAAGTTTTCAATAATTTTGGATAAATATCAAGAAGTGTGATTACTGGACTTCATGGTAAAGAATGTGTAGTTTTGTAGAAAATTGCCACACTCTTCCAAAGGAGTTGTACCAGTTTGCATTCCCACCGCAATTTATGAGAGTCTTGTTACTCCACACCCTCACCAGCATTTGGTGTTAGTGTTCTGCTATTTGGCCATTCTAATACATGTATAGGAGTATCTCATTGTCATTTTAATTTGCATTTTTCTGATGGCATATGATGTGGAGGAACTTTTCATGTTTATTTACCATCTCTACATTTACTCTGATAGGTGTCTGTTAAGGTCCTTGGCCCATTTTAAAAATTGGGTTGTTTGTTAAATATTCTTTGTATATTTTGGGTAACAGTCCTTTGTCGGATATGTTTTTTTGCAAATATTGTCTTTCAATCTATGGCTTGTCCTTTTATTCTCTCAACAGTGTCTTTTGCAGAGCAAAATTTTTTATTTTAATGAATTCAAACTTATCTATTATTTTTTTTATGTCTTTCAGAGGTCTTGCTTTTGGTGTTGCATCCAAAATTCTTCACCACATGAAAAGTCATCGAGGTTTTGTCCTACTATGCTATCTTCTAGAATTTTATAATTTTGTTTTACATTTTGATCTGTGATTCATTTTGAGTTAATATTTGTGAAATTTGTGAAGGCTTTAAAGTCTATCTAGATTCTTCTTTTTTTTTTTTGGCATGTGAACATCCAAATGTTCCAGCATTACTTGTTGAAAAGTCTATGTTCCAAATTTTTTTTTTTTTCGGCTTTGCTCCTTTGTCAAAGAGTAGTTGATTGTATATTATTTATTTATTTTTTTTTGTGGGGGGTTGTGTCTGGGATCTCTATTCTGTTCCATTGCTTTATTTGTTTTTTCTTTTACCAATACCACACTGTCTCAATTACTGTAGCTTTATAGCAAGTGTTCAAGTTGGGTAGAGTCAGTCTTCAAATTTTGTGCTTCTCCTACAATATTGAGTTGGCTTTCCCAGGTGTTTTGCCTCTCCCTATAAACTTTGCAATCATTTTGTTTATGTCCACAAAATAACCTGCTGGAATTTTAATGGGGATAATGGCGATTGCATTGAATCTATAGATCAAGTTGGAAATAACTGGCATCTTGAAAATATTGAGTCTTCTATCCATGGACATAGACTCTCTCCATTTATTTAGTGCTGTGATTTCATTCACTGGTGTTTTCTAGTTTTTCTCATATAGATACTGTACATATTTGGTTAGATTTATGCCTAAGTATTTCATTTTGGGGGCTGCTAATGTTAATGATATTGTGTTTTTAATTTCAAATTAAAATTATACTTGTTCATTGCTGGCATATAGGAAAGTGATTCACTTTGTATATTAACCTTGTAGTCTACAATCTTGCTATAATTACTTATTAGTTTCAGAATTTTTTTTTTTTTTTTTGTCAATTCTTTTGAGTTTTCAATGTAGATATCATGTCAAGGACAGTTTTATGTCTTCCTTCCAATCTGTATACTTTTACTTTTTTTTTCCTTGCCTTTTTATATGTGTTTTTCCTTTTTCTTTTTTTCTAATTCAAGTGGGTCTTTTATAAACAACACATTGTTGGGTCCTTTTGTTGTTGTTGTTCACTATGAAAATCTTTTTCTATTTATACATTTAGACCACATATGTGTTCAGTTTATTGATATGGTTGAATTAATATCTACCACATTTGTTGCTAATTTGTACTTGTTGCTTTTGTCCTCTGTTCTTATTATTGTCTTTCACTCTTTTTATGTTTTAGTGGTTCTACTTGAGCATTTTATATGATTTTAATTTTTCTCCTTTTTAAACAATTTTTTTTTTCTTTGTGGTTGCCAATGAGTTTGCCTTATACATTTAGAGTTAACACTTGTCTTCATGTACTGTTTCAAATAACACTATACCACTTCATTGGTGCGTACCTTACAATAACAAAATAATCTTAATATCTCTCTCATTTTCTTGGATCATTGCTGTCATTCATTTCATTTATACATGTTTACATAAATACATATATATGTATATATATACATATAATCAAATATATTGTTTGGTATTTTTTTGAAGAAACTGGTATCTGCAAGATCAATTAAGAATAAGAAAAATAAAAGTTATTTTACCTTTATTTCTTCTTTAATGGTCATCCTTTCATTATGTAGATCTGCGTTTCTCATATATATAATTTTCATTCACTTTATGAACTTCTTGCAATAGTTGTTGCAAGACAGGTCTGCTGGTGACAAATTCCCTCCATTTTTGTTTGTATTGAAGGTGTATTTTTATTCACTTTGAAGGAATTCAGAGGACACAGAATTCTAGATTGGTGAGGTTTTTTTTCCCTCTCAATACTTTAAATATTTCATTATGATCTCTTCTTGCTTGCATGGTTACTTAGAAGTCAGATATAATTCTTATTTTTATTCCTCTATAGGTGAGGTTCCCACCCACCCCTCTGACTTCTTTCAGGATTTCTTTCATTATATTTTATTTTCTGTAGTTTGAAATTATATGCTAGGTGTAGGTATTTATTGGCATTTTTTTGGTTGGTATTCTCTGAACTTCCTATATCTATAGTTTCCTGATTCTGTATCTGGGATTAATTTTGAGGAAATTCTCAGCCATTATTGTTTCAAATATTTCATCTGTTCCTTTCTTCTCCTTTTGTTACTCCCATTACATATATGTTACACCTTTATAGTTGTCCCAAATTTATTGAATATCCTGTCTTGTGTAGCCTTTTATTTTCATTGCTTTTTAGTTTTGTTGGGTTCTATTGAGATATCCTCAAACTCAAAGTGTCCAGTCTACATATAAGCCCATCAAAGGTATTCTTTATTAATATTTCCATTACAGTGTTTTTGATCTCTTACATTTATTTATGGTTCTTTCTTAGAAGATCCATCTCTCCGCTTCCATTGGCCATCTTGTTCTTGTAGGCTGTCTCCGTTGTCCAATAGAACCATTAGAATATTAGTCACAGTTGCTTTAAATTCCCAGTCTGATAATTCCAACATTTCTGCCATATCTGCATCTGATTCTGATGCTTGTTCTGTCTTTCTGTGTTGTTTGCCTTTCAGTATGTCTTAGAATTATTTTTCTGATAGACATTATGTATTGAGTAAAAGATACTGCTGTAAATATGTCTTTAGTACTGTGGTGGTGAGCTGTGGAGGAAGAGAAAGTGTTCTATAGTCCCATGATTATGTCTAAGTGTTTCATTGGTTCTATGCATCTGGACTGTGGATTTCAAAAGTGCTTCTCAGTTCTTCCACCCTCATTTGGTGGGGCAAGGTAGCTAGAGTGGTCTGGAGTTGGGTATTTCCCTTTCCCAGGTCAGTTAGGCTCTGATAATACAACAGTTTAGGCTCTCTGGTTAAATAGTTTCTTGTAAAGGCAGGTCTTGTTAAGAAAAACAGAAATTCTGGTGTATTTAAAAATGTTTGGTTTTTTTTTTTCCTTCCATCTGCCAGAAGCATGTGAAGATTTTTCTCTTATCTCCCTTGTGAGTACTTGGGTGTGCTCCAATGGGCAAAACTCACAAAAGTTTGGGAGCCACCTGATAACTAGTTCTCCCTGGAGTTTTTATCTCTCAGACATGTCCACAGTGAACCTCCAGCATTTTATGAATTATAGTTCAGGTTTCTACCCCGGCACTGGTTCATGTAGAATATTTGGCTTGTGGGTTTCTACTCCAATAAGCTATAATTCCCTGTATTCACCTATTGATCTCTCCAATTTGGGGGGCAGCCATTTTTTCCTGTCACCTCTATTCTCTTGCAGATCTAAGAGTTGTTTATTTTTCAGGTTATTCATCTCTTTACTTGTTAGGATCGAGTGAGACCTTCAAGATTCTTATGTGCCAGACTAGAAACAAGAAGTTATTATATGTATTTTATCACAATTACGTTAAAAGTTAAAAAGCAGGCTATGGAATAATGTGGAGTGTAAATTCCTGCTTTTACAGAAAATACTTACATATCTGCATGCATTAGTAAAAGTATATTTAATGCAAATAATCGGTGACCAATGTATTTCCAGGAACTGTACTAGGATCAGAAGTAAATTTTCCTTTATTTTTCAAAGATTGTTTGCATTTTTATGAGAATGTATTACATTTTACATTACAATCATGGAAAACGGAGGGGGGTAAAATATGTCAGTGGTCAGTAGAACTTCTCATGTAAAATGAGTCAATGGTCAGTAGAACTTCTCATGTAAAATGATAGCCTGATAGCCTGAAATTTGTAGAGTTCCTCACATTTATCTCCAACTAAATTTCTTTACTTTGGAAATTCCCAACAGCTGCAGATATAGATGTCACATTCATACTTGAGATGTAAAACAAAATCCCTTTTGTTGTAGGTGTGGGAACAGGACACCAGGAAGTTTGTATCCATAGATGATATTGATGGGCAGCCAAGTCTTCAATCCACTATCCCAGGTATCTTTTAGATATCTCTCTTCTTCAATATCTTTCAATTTGGTGTTCATTTTTGCTACATTACATTATAGCACTACATTAAGTGGCAAAGGGAAGTATGAAAGTCATAGCCCCATCTCTTGCAGTATGTAGTTTAGTCCTCAACAATGGCCCTGCTATGTGGAAACTTACTTCTAAGATGGGGAGAATGATACCACTTTCTTTCTCATTCAAGATACATTCCAGTCCCCAATTTCTCCAGCCTCTTCTTTTGCCAACTTCCAGCTATAATTTTGTGCCTCTTATTTTTGAATCAACAAGATTGTATGGGGTCTCCAAAGAACTATTGATTTTTATAAAGCCTGTCCTAGGAGTTCTTAGAGAGAAAAATACCAAGAGTAATAGTAATACCAATAGTAACTATTGGTTCATTACTATTGATCATTACTGGGTGTGGGTGTGGGAGTGGGAGGATGGGATTGGGATTTATCTACAAAGTAAATTCTCTTGTTTGTTAAGATGCTCATGATTATTCCTTCCCCACCTAATTTCACCACAGTCTCAAGAGAGCTTCTGCTTTATGGTTTATATTCCTAAGCGTACTTTGAAATTTTTTGCAGGTCAAGAATAATGTTGAAGGGATAAAATCCAAGAGTGGGATTTAAAATTAACTTTAAGGGATGAATATATTATTCATCTGAGTAGAGCCTTCAGAACCCACCAAATCACAGTAGTTATGTTGCAGCCAGGTCTATGTGAATGGGTGGTCTCCTGCTACATCAGTAGGATATAGTACTTAAATCAAACTGATAGTATTTATAAACTACTTGCTTTTGGCCTTGCACTGTTTTAGGTGTTGGGCTTTAGTGTTAGAAATATCTAGGTTCTAAATTCAGCTCCACCGTTTGCTAGCTGAATAAGTTAGGGCAGATTTCTGACTTCACTGATCTTTTTATTTCTAAAATGGATATATATATGTATATATATATATATATATATATATATATATATATATATATATATATATCTTTCACTAACAGAATTTTGCATGAATTAAATACATGATACATTTAAAGTCTTTAACATAGCATTCTGTACAAAGTCACAAATTAAACATTTGCTATATTTTAATTACTTCCCACAGACTGGCCTCAGTTTGTTTTTTTTTTGTTTTGTTTTGTTTAGTTTTGTTTCTATTCAAGTTTATGACTCAGAAAATCCAGCTAATTTGTTTCATTTTAGTCAAAGGATATGTTAATGGATTTTTATTTTCATACCCGCTCTAAAGCAATTATGTTTAACTTTGATTTTTTTTCATTTCCCCAGTTCCTTATATATTCCTTATTGGCTTTGGAGTCATGGAGCCTGACATCAAGGTGATGAAATTTCCATTTCAAAATGGGAGAAACCATGTAATTTTTAAGTAGCAAATAAATAAATAAACAAACAAACAAATAAATAAATCTCTCAATTTTGTTACAGCAGACACAATAAATCTACTTACTACTGTGTTTTTGATGAATGTTGTGTGCTACAGACTTTCATTATATAATTAACTCATCCTCAACCTTCTTTCATATTAAAAAGTAACTGCATATATGTGGGTATACGTGTGTGTATATGTATGTTGTGTGTATATATACTGGGGGTGCCAAAAAAATGTCTACAAAAATGGCCACTTTGGTCCACCCTGCTCAAGCAGTAGTTGCTGCAATCAGAAGTGTCTGGACACTGATGGTAACCACTTGTAGCACCTCTTGTCATTGCAGAAGTCAAACATGACTTGTATTCATCTTTTGTTATCAGTATATATTGAGTATTACAATTTTAATACAGTCTTCCTTCCTTAAAATGCATATACATTTTAAGCACCCTCTGTATATGTGTATGTGTGTGTGTGTGTATTCATTTTTTAATTGATTTTTCAGTAACAGCACTTCCACACACAATCAGAGCAGTAGAAGGGACATTAAATCTAACCTGAGGTCTCTAATATTGCTGCCAGAGTGGGCTGTATAAATAGGCAGAGTGAGTGGCTATCTTTATTGAGTGAACCACAGGGTGCTATTTAGACTAAAAATTCCACTTCATGTCTGGCTTTTTAAGGTCAGTATTTGAATGCAAAACTACTTTCTAGATGAAGGTGTCATGTAAAGAGAAATGAAAATAATATGATAGAGGAAATGTTTTCAGACTGTCAAGGCTTACAAATTTTGTCACCTTCAATATTAATGTTTTTGAGAAAGCAACTTTTTTAGGGTCAGAGGTGTACTTGTGGTCTGAATTAAGGACAGAGATGAAAGAGATGATGGACAATAAAGGGAAGAATGCCCTGGAAAAACACACCGCTTGGTTAATATCCCTGCCCCCTTTTTACTTTAATATAAATGATGAAGAGGGTGCAGGATGGGGTGTGTGTGGGGGGATTGTGGTCTACCTGGAAATACATATTTCCAAACAACATTTTCATCTGTTTGAATGAGGAAACTCCAGTTTCTGTGATGCCTTCATTAACCTTATCACAATGCTTTGCATGACCAGCACCTAAGGACACTGGCAGCTAAGTAAGGTCTGAGGCACTTACTTGAGAAAGTCCCTTTTTATAAATCTGAAGGCTAATTACATGGTGATGTGGATGGCTGATTTAGAACTGATGGTGTCTGTTTCAAGTAAGCCTTGTCACCACTAAAGGGAAACAAGGTTGGGTGATAGAAGTGTTTTTCCTTCATTTATCTGTTTGTAAGTGTACAACTGGGATTCTACAACATTTCTGCTTTTAGAAACATTTAAGAAATGCTTACAACTGAATAGGACAACAGGTTCCACAGAGGTGAGATCATGTTCGTAGTTGGTGCTAAATGCATCTTTATTAAATAAACAAATTAATACATACCATTGCTCGGTTCCACGGGACAGTGTATAATATATTAGAATCATGGTTTAATGCTATTTGTTCTTGTTATGCATTGAATAATTTTAATGAAGACGAAGATTGTATGAGACACAGTAGGCAGTTGTCCCATCCCCTACATTCTGACATATTCAATTGTCGCATTTACAAAAATCAAGAGAAAAATAACATTTTCTAAAATGATTGTCCTCATCAATATTTCACCTTTACACATTCATACATTTGAAACTTTAGAGTTCAAGTGTCTTTTTTCAAATAGTAGCTGTAAGTTTCATTCAGTCTCTAATTTCAATAACATACTGAATCATATGTTTAGACAGATACTGAAAAATATTAATATGTATGGTTCATGAAAATCAGCAGAGAAAATGATAATGCCAATATTACAGCTTTGATGAGGAAGAGAAAGGATAATGGAATATAATGTCCAATTATTTGGTCATATAAGGTTTACACAAAAACGGGAGCCTTGTTTACAGAGCGGTGAGGCTTTATCAGTCAGGCTTTATCTATCCATTTAGATTTAAATGGATTAATAATTGCACACTAACTCCAACTGATCAATAATGAGCACTGACAGTTTTGTATTTGGAATGATACTGAAGTCACATTTGGATGTATATTGAATGTCAATTATAACTGATTAATTAATGGAAAATGGCAGCATTGTGCATTTGCTGTTTTTATAACAAGGCATTTTAAGGCATGAATATGCAGTGTTAACAAAAAGATGACACAACCCCAGAACGATGCAATTGAAATGGTATAGAAAGGATAAGATAGGGAGGCCCAGTCTGATTCTTTGTCAGCTTTGCCCTATGTGCATCTCCTCAAGTAAATAACAGTGTTGCAGGCGACACCAGCCTGCAGCCATGAGACATATTTTCTGTGATGAATGGGAAGCAGAGCAGCAGTGATCACTGCATTTTTACTTTGACCTTTGGTATTCAATTGCACAAACTGAGGACTGAGACTCAGCTTTTTATCTGGATGTGTATCGGGGGTTTGCTATGTGAAATGTCTTTATTATTCTCAAATAACCTTTCCCTTGAATATGGAAACCGTCACCCTCCACAAAACATAGCAGTCCAAAGAGATCAATGTTCAGTCTCCCTTCCAGATGTTGTAAAGAAATGAGTGAGTTCCCAGAATGCTCTGGACTAATTTCACCACAGGATGTAAAAGAAATAAATTTTTTCTCACCCCAGCCAGCAATCTGTTCAAATTCTGAAGCATAAGGCCAGGTATTTCTTGCACAGTGGTGTTTGTCAATTGACTGTCACATGTGTACTATCCTTATTCAAGGAATGATTAAGGTGCATTTAACCAGCCAACCTATGTTCCCTATAAAACTTTGAAACTGCTAGTACCTGATGGTAAATTTTATACCACTGGCAGGATATTTGCTGTTATACTTTTGAAAATTGCTACAAATCTGTAAAGTATGTGGTAATTATAGTTTGGTGAGGGAATTTATCTTGTTTTCATCCCTGACTAGCCTCACAACATACTGGGCCTTTTTTGTAGGCAGTGACGGCATTGTCTGTCACTCTCTGCCACAGTCCCAAGGCTGGTGCCAACAAAGACCTTAGTTCAGCTTAATTGATTCATAAAGTTACCAGTTCCTGAAATCTGGGGAAGTTATGTTACTCTTAGCCTCATATCTAGCAGTTAAATTTAATTGCAGAGTAAGCATAATCTGCAATTATACTGGATCTATTTACTAGCAAAACGAGTTCCAAAAACCAAATCACCAAGTCAAATGTTCCTTCTATGCTATGGCCACTGCTAGTCTAACTCGTACCACCCAGTCTTTCTTTTCAAGGAGGCAAGTAAAAGGAAAAGACAAACCTATGATTTTTGTTGTGTGTATTTGTGATGAATAAAAACATTATGCTAAATATTACCGTACACATATCTATCCTATTCCTCAGAAGGTCCCTGAAAATTATCGATGACCATATTTATATTTCAGGAAAGTAAAAATCAGAGTTTTTAAGTTACTTTTGTCCAATGTCCAACAGTTACTAAATAGCCAAGATTCTACTTTGCACAATTCTGCTACCAAAGTTCAACTGCAAAAAAAGAAAAGAATTCCACTGGTTCTCTTGAAGGGACATCCTAAGTTGTTCTGGTTAAATACTGAGGATAAACACTGGGGTTTATTAATCTTCTTTGTTGTGCTTGTTTGTTTAACCAATGGTTTCCTCGCCCACACAAGTCAGGAAGAGAACAAAAAGCGATTCTGGGTAAATAGCCATGGAGGATGATTATGCCCTGCTTCCATGCCAGCTCTCTGGGTTGTCACTGTGACACTGTGGCTCTTACCTTTCACTTTGCTCCAATCCACTCTTCACAGTGTAGCTCAGCTCTTCTCCGGGCTGGTGTCATCCATGTGCTACAGGCTTGCTTTCCACTCATCACGGTTCTGTGGCAGGACCACATGGCTGGTTGTCGCTGCTAATAACCATAATAGTCCCCAATCAAGTGACTGCCAATGTTCTTCCTGCCTCCTAGCTCAAACCTTGCCAGAGTTAAATCTTGTCACCATGCCTACCTTTGTTGCCATCACTCCATCTGCCTCTGATAATGTTGTCTATTTTACTGGCTTCATTGGAGAGACATAAATGCTAACAGAAGTGAGAGAGTGTTTCTCTCTCTCAAATCCTTTAACGAGGATTCAAACAAGCTCTTCTCTTTCTCTTTCCCCTAAAACCTTTGGGGTCACAAATAATATGTTAAGCTTGATTTCTCAGTTTTAAGTAAACCTTACTGGATAAATTTTCAATACATATCTCAACATAGCAGAAAACACTAAACTGGTACCATACATTGTCTGAAAGAAACATTTTCTATCTTAGTCCTATGTTGAAGCACCTCATCTCTTCTTTATCTAAGGATGCCTTTTGTGCACTTCAAGGGCACCGTTTCTGAAGCCTGTAAAGAGATATTTTCCCGAATTTCATCTGGGAGACCCATGGTCCAGAGCTTCACTCCACGTTTCTGATATGATTCTTCATAATGTTTCCTTAAAAGCCCATTAAATGCTCATACAAACAGAATTTTTGCTGTATCACCTCACCTCTCAATATCTTTTAGGCTGTATATCTATTAGGATTCCATCTGGGAGTCTTACAATGGTCATTCAGGCCACAATGAAACTGTGCTATTTGGCTGTTTCTTGCTGCTATATACATTACTGAGTTGTTTGATTCAACCAGTACCTACCTCCACATCCTTTGGTAACATAGTGGCTTACCTTAGTAGCCATGAATAATCACCTTCTTAAGTGAACTTGAAGTTTAAATGAGATTGTTAGGAAAGCTTTTTGATTATGGGAAAGGTTAAAGCAGGGACTTGTCCAATGGTCACTAGTCTGCATGGATGTTATATGGTGAAATGGACCTTAGAAGAGAATAATATCAAAAAGCCCACCCAACCAAAGATAGAGAAACAGTCATGAATAAAGATATTGCAGGAAAAAGACAAAACAAACCCATAACACACCCCTAAAACCTAGTTCACAATATATATTAGTTTTAGTCCAGGATAATACTGCTCTGATGTGGGCATGGTGGTGGTCAAGGGACACCCCATTTAAATACTAATGAAGGCACAAAATGACAGTTTATTTTCCATCAGGGGAGAAAGCAAAACAAAACAAGTCTCTGAGGTTGTGTCAGATTTCCTATTTGTTTTGCCTCCTTCTTCCCTTCTGCTCCTGCTAGTGTTTGCTTTACCAAGTTTTTCTTGGTTTGGCTTATCTTTTCTATAGCTGCAAGCTATATCACACCTGGCACCATGAAATGGACTCATTTATGTGCCATCGTTTTATCTATTTTTAATTTTGTTCCCAATTTCCCACCTTCGGTCAGGATCCAGTGTCATCCAAATTATAAATATTTAATGTTTATTCACTAGTAGTAGTTCACCCACCACGTACGTCATAGAGGAGACATGATCCCAGCCCACGTAGATAATATGGGGTCAACTGTCCTCCTCCATCCTCCTTGGATGCAACACCATGCATTTAAGCACCTGTCTGTCATATTGGCTGTTCTTCTGTCCTGAAGCTGATAGAAACACAAGTGCATGCAGGTATGGCCTAGCAAAATAGGGTTGAGTGCTAATAACATGTGCCTCTTTGCTTTTGTTCATTTCCGGACCTCTCCTGAGAATGCCCACCAGGTCCACTACCTTCACCCTCAGTCCCACTTCTGGCAAATTTATTTCAGCTTTGTCTTTTCGTGGAATCCTATCTTGACAAATCAACTAGGTTGTATGTTTGTATGTTTATTCTTTGTTATCACAGTAACCTCAAGTAATGATACATTCAAAGTGTTTGGGAAAGGTCAAAGTCTTTTCTAGGAGCAGGAGAAGGAATAATACCCTGGATCGATATTGGGTTAACCCAGGGTAGGCCATAATATCAAGGACCGGAAATGATTGAAAGAATCAGAAAGATCTGAAATCAAATCCTGCTCTTCTACTTGCTGCCTGGGTAATGTGACTTAGATTGTGGGAGCTTCATTTCCTCTTTTTTAATACAGAAATACATGTTTAAGGCTATTGCAAAGACTGCTTGTGACAATGTGTGTGAAGTGCTGAGTGCAGGACCAACATAGATAACCACTCTTTAAATGAAAGGCATTATGATGATAATGATAAAGAGTTAGAAACATCACATTTCAGGTTTCCGTGTCTCTCTGAATAATTGCTTACCCTTTGCAAATGACTCCCTTGAATGTTGGTTCCTCCCAGTGGCTGGTGTAGTCTGACAGGACTGAAGGCATTCTCCTAACTGGGGGGTGGCTGAGTTAGAGGTGATTGAGCTCTTGTCTACAAATTAAAGAAGACGTCTTATCATTATCCCAGTGGTGGGATTTTCCCCAAGTCATTCTTTTATTGTTTCCTCTTTCCACAGGAAGAAATAAGACTAGAAGGGCATGAATGATTACTGGCATGGATAGAAAAGGCCAGAGAATTGATCATCCTGGATTTTAGGCAAATCTCTTTCTAGAGCTTCAGAAAGAGTTTGTTAGAATCATGGAGTTTTTATACAGTTTGCTAAACTACACTGAGTTTGTACTAATTCATACAACTGTTGTTTTAAGCTATAAAGGCTTCAGCACAATAAAGTTACCAGAGGATTGCTTTTGTGTTCTCCCTTAGGACCCTGTTGGGATTGGGTGAGGTTATAGTGTATGTTTCAACAAAAATTCAGATTTTTGGAAACTTGTCTAGATATACTCACAGTTCCAAAAGTCTATGATCAACAGATGCCAAGAAAAAGTTGTCACTGAGCAAAATAAATCATAGTGGCATAAGAACTTTTCAAGTCATTTGATTAATGGAAGTAAACATGTTTTATATAGTATTTAAAATCAAAGCAGACATCCATCATTGTCACAAATTATGATTTTTACAGGTTTTTTCTAAAAGTAACTTTTAGGCTGAAATATTTGGATTTGGTTTTTAAACTGAATATCTTTTGGGGAAATTAACAGGCATTATCTAAGAAGGTCTTAAAAAATTAAAATCACTTAAAGTTAAGCATATGGTTTGAGATCCAGGAGGGAGAAAATCATTATTAGGGCACATAGATAATACCAATCAAATTAAGGTTATCAACTGCTTAGTTTCAATCAAGATATTTCAAAATGAAAGGTCTGTGTCAATGTCTTGACTGACTTTATTTCTGAGTCAATCTTTTTCTTTGAGATTTGAAAGTTTGAATTTTGCTGTCATTCAACTGCTTTCTGTACTCACTGCCATGCTTAATTTTAAAGAATCTTATAATTTTTCTTTAGAATTGTTATAATAGGACAGCCTGATTGTCCTCTTCCCATCTGTCTACTGAATTCCTTACAGAACAATCTTTCTAAATTGCCCATAAGATCATGTTATTCTTCTGTTGAGATGATTTGATGACCCCAAATTCTCTTCACACAAAAACTTCTAAACCTTTTGAAATGTTGTTAATATAAGTCTTTCATTGATCTTCTTTATGTCCTGCCCCTTTCGCACATACATGTTCTTGTAGCCTAGACATTCCAGATTATCTTCAATTCATCACAGCCAAACGCAATTTCTCTTGCTGTTTCCTTTGAACCCAATATCACTCTTCCTTTCTTCATAAGCCTCTACTAACTCATAGGTTGTATGAAGGCAATGACAGTGTGGGCTGAGCTCACTTTTATGTCCCTTGCCCTTATTATAGTGACTGCTATATAGTGAGTAGTCAACATTTCTTTTCCTGAATAAATGACAAATTACCCGATTTAAATTTAACATACTCCTTTAAACTTCATTTAGTCTATGTGTCCTAGCTCAGTTTTTTAGAAAAAGTTAAAAGTTAACAAATGTATTTACTCAGTGATTACAACTTTGACTTGATATCATACAACCCCTCAAGAGCATGAGCTCTTTGAAGATGGGCAACATTTATTGTTGTACTCCAATTTCTAGCATGCAATTTGTTTTTGGTTCAAATATTTTTGTTCCTTGCCTTGTCTTTTTTTTTTTTTTTTTTTTTCAGGTCTATCAAAGTGAAAAAGAATTAGAAGCATCTTGCCATATCTGCAAAGTAGAATTTGCAGACAAGAAGAATTGAAGGAATAGTTCAGGAATGAAGAAGTGCTAGAGCAGCCTGGAACAGAAATTGAAGCCAGGGAATGAGTTGAGACAAGTATCATCAGGAACAAACAGGTCAAAAGGATATTCACCTATATAGGCTAATTCATCTAAACTACGAAACATGGCAGGCACTCCTCAGGTACAAGGGGAAAGCAGTGATAAGCAGATAAAAGAATCTCTGCTCTACTTGAGTCGACATTCATAAGCCTCTACTAATCACTTAGGCCATGAGAATGTGGGGAATACTGATAATAAAAAAATAATCATAATATGTGTCTTCAATAGCAACATTTCATCTTTTTTATGGTTGAGTAGTATTCCATTGTGTATATACACCACATCTTCTTTATTCATTCATTCGCCGATGGACACTTAGGTTGTTTCCACATTTTGGCTACTGTAAATAATGCTGCAATAAACATAAGGATGGATCTTGAGGCTATTATTATGCCAAGTGAAATAAGACAAACCGAAAAGGACAAAAACTGTGACTTCACTCATATATGGAATATAAAACAAAAACCAAACAAACACAACACTATCAAAAATCTCATAGATACATATGGCAGACTGGTGATTACTAGAGGGGAAGGAAGGTAGGAAGGGTGGCATGGGAAAAGGGGGTCAAATACGTGGTGATGGATGAAACTAAACTTTTGGTACTGAACATGCTCTTAGTGTGTATAGATGTTGAATTACAATGTTGTACACCTGAAACTTATATAATGCTATTAACCAAGGTTATCTGTATTTTAAAAAAGTGAAAAATATAGAGTGCCAGAGAGTGACAACTGCCATTGGGGGAAAAGAAGAAGAAGAAGGAGAAGGAGAAGGAGAAAGATGATAAAATAAACCTGGGCCAAAAGGATATTTATTGCCAGAGCATGGGGTTAATTTTTTATTTCATTTATTTATTTATTTATTTATTTATTTATTTATTTATTTATTTACTTATTTATTTACTGTAGTCAGGTAATTTCTTTCTGAGAAGGTGAAACTTGGTCAAAGATTGAAGGAGAGGTATATTATTCAGAGTAGTGCTAGTCTATGCTTCAGTAAAAAGTTGACTGAAATCTCAGTGTGATAATGCAACCAAAGATTATTTCTTGTTTTCTTTGCATGTTTAATGACGGTGGGTAATGTGCCGTGTTCCATGCAGTGATTGAGGCACCAAAGCTGATGGAAACTCCATGTTTGGACTGCACAGAAGCTCACAGTCTTGGGCATCTCTGTGCTGTGAGAAGAGAGATGAGACAGTCAAATATCAGGTTTTCAATGCTTGAGCCCCAAGGTCATACATATCTCATCTGCTCACAACCTATTAGGCAGAATTGATCACAGGGCTCCATCTTACACCAGAAAGGCTCTCAAGAAAAACTTGAAATTTCTATTTTTTTATGACTGAAACAAATTACGACAAACAGTAAAAATGTATTATTCCCAATTCTGGTGGCTGGAAGTCTCAGATCAGGGTGCCAGCATGGTTGCGTGAGGACGTTATTCTGGACCTCAGACTTCTCTTTGTATCCTCACATGGTAGAAGAACTGAAGTATAATGTGGGGTTTCTTTTCTAAAAACACTAATTCTATCCATGAGTTTTCCACCCTCATGACTTCAATCACCTGCTAAATGCCACCTTACTAATGCCGTCACCTTTGGGGGTTAAGATTTCAACATATGAATTTTGGGAAGACATGAACATTCATACACTGCACCTAGCTTCAGAAAAAAGAGATTTGATTTTAGAATCTCCTCTTCTTTTCCTTGTTTAACAGGCAGTGTTTCCATGTCTGTTTGCTATCATGCTACCCATAACAGGAAGAGAGTGGTCATATTATGAAAGACATGTGGCCTCATATCCCTGACCTGGCCTTCTTTGTTTGTTCGAAAAACTTTTACATTTGCAGAACAGAAATGCTCTGACTCAAATACACAACTAATTACTGACCTCAGCACAAGATACAATTGCTTCTCTAAATTCCATAAATAACATAAGGGATTCAGGAAACGAATATTTCTGTGAATTAACTGTTGCTAGTATCAGGAGTGAGAATAGAAGCTGATACAGTTAAGATGAAAGATTATCACTCTTCAAAAGCAGAAATAGAAACAAAAACAGAAAGTAGTTTAGAACTTGTGGCACTACATAGAAATGGTGATGAGGAACCCAAGGTTCTATGCAATAAAAGGCTATAATTTTAGCCTGAAAAATATTAAATTTTAAGTGTACTTTTATAAAAAAAATATTGAAAACCTTTCATGATTTTAAAAGAAATACTCCTTTTTCTTCATCGCATTCCCCATTGGTTTAGAAAGCAACATAAGCATCCGAATTCTGAAAATATTAAGTCCAGGAGGGTATGAGTAATTGAATAAAATCAAGAAAGAGAGAAAAGGAGATAAAGGATAAACTTGATCTCAAAAACCCTAAGATGCCAGAATCATTTTAAATTTAGGTCAAATAAATTTAGTATTTTGTACGGTGAGAAGCAAAATTAGGATGCTTGCTATACCCAAGTGGTTGAAGAGTCTAGGAAGAAAAATATCTTCAAAAAAAGGCTTAGATAAAATTATGGGTAAAAAAGTTTTAATGAGTTTCAATTTGAAAGCACTTTATGTTTCTATTACAATTTACCAAACAGCTTTATAAAATATATGACTTCTTTTACAGTCTTAGGTATTTATATCAAAGATTGTAATGGTCTTTATTAATTGAAATCATTTTCTACCAGTTTAAGATTATGATATGAGCATCAAATACCTTTGATAATTGCAAAATGAATAATTTGTTAATTAAATAATACATAGTTAACTAGACTGTGGTGTTTTGTTATAGTAGCCTGAATGAACTAAGACACTAGGAGAAGCATTGTTTCTTTTGGGTTTAAATTAATATATTTTCTCGTACTTAAAGAGCAGAGGCCTGGGGTAGTTATTTTTCCTTTCAGCAATCCAACACTGAGTAGAAGAAGAGAACAATCCAAATGGAAAGAATCAGAGGTGACAAATAGTTATACCCAAATTACTTCTCAATGTTTTCCATGTGGGAAACATAGATACTGAAATGAAAAGAAGAAAACTTCACAAGTTCACTCAAGTGAGGGACAGCTGCCCCTACTTTGGAAGTGAGTGATGAAAAGGGGTAAGTTGAGCAATGAAAATAAAGAAAATCCAGGCACTGAATTAGCTGTGCAAAGCCCAACGTTGAAGATTAATAAATTGCATGATAAAAAGCACAAGAAAAATGATATATCTAAACTAAAGCCCTATTTTGCAAAAATATTAGAGAAAATTAAAAATAAGCAGGATGAGAAAATGAGAGACAATTGCTGGAGGGCTCGTAACTTGTAAGACAAACAATTCTGTGGCAGAGCAAATGCAAAGGATTTACAAAATGTATGGTTATGCATCTCTAATCTGTACAGGAAATTGAAAGATTTGGTAGAGCCTAAAAATTTATATAGTAAATTATCTTTTACAGTGTGTTTGCTGGGTAAAGGGGGTAATTTACTTAATATTAATTTGTGTGTCTGTGTATTAGTCAATGTTCTCCAGAAAAACAAAACTAACAGGATGTATGTATGTATGTACATATGTATGTATGTATGTATTATAAAGAATTGGCTCACATGATTATGGAAGCTGACAAGTCTAAAGATCTGTAGCATGAGTCAGTAAGCTAGAGACCTAGGAGAGCTTACGATGTTTTTCCAATATGAGTCCAAAGGCCTAAGGACCAGGAGAGCTCATGTTTTAATTTGACTCCAAAGGTAAGAAAAATATTCTCTTACTTGAGGAAGGGTCAGCCTTCAACTGATAGAATAAGGCCCACCCATATTAGGGGAACAATCTCTTTTACTGATTCAAATGTTAATCTCATCCAGAGACACCCTCACAAACAAACCTAGAATAATGTTTAGCCAAATATATGGTCATCTGTGGCTCAGTCAAGTTGACACATAAAATTTACCATCACAATCTCTTATTTCAGAAACATATATATAGATTTAAAAATAATAACTTCATGAAATATTAAGATGACAAACTCTACAATTTGCTTTTGCTGTCCATTCACTATTTGTTATCCATTGTGTTGTTTTTTATTTTTATTTTTTTGCTTTATAGTTATTAATATATAGCAGTATAGAGCACCATCAAATTCTACTGAAAATGTCAAAGAGCATGTTATTAAAAAAAAAAAAAAACAACTATTACTTCAGATTCTTTTAAGTTTTGTAGTTATGAAATTTTAATTTATTCTTCTATTTAGAGAAAGCCTTTGACTTGAACTTGTTTGGGATTTAATACACCCACACTTCCATAAAATTGCAACAGATGATCCAGTTGCTGGCAGGATAACACTAATGATGGTGTTGTTTGTTTGTTTGTTTGTTTGTTTCAAATTAAACATTACTCCAGTTGCCCATGAGTTGTGCTGAATGTAGAGAAAAACTACGAGCACTGAACGCCAAGGGATATAAAAATTAAATATTTATCTGATTGAAGAAAAGGCTGATATTGTATTCTCTTAGCACTTAGCCATGGGGACAATTTATTTGGCACTTAGTATATAGAAGTATAAGCAGTGATTTTATTGTTACATATTTTCACATACATAAGCTGCCTAGACAAGTAGACTGTAAGGGCTACAAAGCCAGGGAGTATATCCCATTCTTTAAATGGCATACATTTAGTAGAAGGTAAGTAAAAACAGATTCTTTACATTAGGAGAGAAATAGTTTATTTATAAAATACTTAGAATAGAAATTATTTGGAATATGTATTTTAAAATATATATAATAAAATAATGCCCACAGCTATTTAAAAATAATATATCTCTTATAAAGTAATTTATTAGCAAATATGGTGAAATGGACATTTCTGCCACAGAATATCCTGCCACTTAACTACCAAGATATGCTGAAAGTGCTATACAGAAGCAGTTAGAAGAAAATGTATGAGGACCAAACTAGAAGAAAGTGGGATTGAAGCAGAAGTGAGATTGAGATGGGATGAGAACTGGGTCAGAGGGAATCTTCTGGGAGTTGACTTCAAAGCTTTCTATGCTATCACCCACCAGTAAGGGAAAGTGGGACTTGGAACATGGGAAATGAGAGTTCTGTATTAAGCAACAACCCATGAAAGGTGTACAACCTCAATAAAAATGGAAGACAAGAAAATTAATCTGTATCACAGGAAAAAATAAAATAGTTTCTCTAATAAAACTTTGCATTTAAGTACTCTCTGTCATCTATATTACCTGCACAGAGAAAAACTTTCCAGTGTCTTTGGGAACTACAAAATTTTGCTTTCGTTTGTGTAAATATGGTAAGATATATTTTATTATAATCTATATCTATTAATATTAATATAAATATCCAAGGTCCTTATGTTCTAATTTTGCTTTAAACTTTATAAAACAGTTAAACATAAAATGAAAGGTATAGGCAAGTTGGAAATAAAACTATGGAAGAATGAATATTACCTGTACAATAACCAAAAAAAGTTTGGTGTTGATCAATTGGTAATAGACTAATAAATGTTTGACAATAAAGATCTACTAAAAGTAAAAGTGATCAAAATACACAAAGAACCAATTTACCAAGAAAACATAAGCCTCCAATATTGTTATATACTTAATCATATAGTTTCAATATATATAAAGCAAAAATACACGCAATTGTAAGAAGAAATTCCAAGGGAAAAATCATCGAATCCATCAATACAGTAGAAAAGAGATTTTGTTTGTTTGTTTGTTTGTTTGTTTGTTTTGTTTTTCAAAAAGAAGACAAGAATAATTGATAACACAAACAGATAAGAATATATAGAAGTTTCTAAAAGAAGGATAACAAGCTTTATGTAATAGTCATTCTAGAACACAGTACCCCTAAATTAGAGTCTGTTTTTTTTTTCAACTTATGCATCGATGTTTTTAAAAGTGGGACATGAAATAGTCCATAAAAGCTCAATACATTTCGAAAAACAGGTATAATTCAATTAAATGTTCAAAAACCATAAGATAATTTAAAAGCTTTTATATTTTAGAATTATAAAAGTACTTTCTAAATAAGTCTTGGGTTAAATAATAAATCATGTTACAGAAAATGTATAAATGTAATTTTAAAAGAAAGAAAATGAAATACTATCTAATGATCATGTAAGATGCAGTTAAAGTAGTAGTTTGAGGAAATTGTACCTTAATGCTTTCTGAGGTAATCATTTGAGTGAGAAGTTAAGAAAAGTAAAAAACACAAGAAGAAATAAAGACAATGGTAAATATTAATAAAATAAAAAAATTCATATGAGGTCAGACAATTAAGTTCACAAACTCATCCTAGAAAAACGGCTACATACCTCATTGCTGAATATCAATATGGTCACCTCTGAAGTACTCCCCTTGGGAAGCTACGCACTGACGCCAGCACCTAGTCCACACTTCAAAGCAATTTTGGAACTCTTTTTCTGGAATGGCCATCAGAGCTGTCATCCTATTACCCTTCATGTCCTGAATGTCATCAAAATATCTTCCTTTCAGTATTTCCTTTATCTTTGGGTAAATAAAGAAGTCATTGGGGGCCTGATCAGGTGAATAGGGAGGGTGTTTCACTACAGTTATTTGTTTACTGGCTAAAAACTCCCTCACAGACAGTAGCATGTGAGCTGGTGCATTGTCCTGATGCAAGAGCCATGAATTGCTGGCGAAAAATTCAGGTCGTCTAACTTTTTCATGCAGCATTTTCAGCACTTCCAAATAGTAAACTTGGTTAATGGTTTGTCCAGTTGGTACAAATTCATAATGAATAATCCCTGTGACATCAAAAGAGGTTAGCAACACCGTTGCAACAAGTTCATGAACTTAATTGTCAGACTTCATAGACTGAAAAGGAAAATTAGCTATAAGTATAGTATATTTAAAAATGACTAAATAGAAAAGCTCCTGGCAGTATGATTAGGAAAAAAGAAAAAGACCCCCATAGTCATAATTATAAAATCATACCTATAGAGAGAAAGAAACATTTATTAGAAGGAACTGGCTCACATGATCATAGATGATAACAAGATCTACCTAATACATAGAAACAGAGAGGCAGCCAAAATGAGGAAACAGTAAAGTATGTCCTAAATGAAAGAACAGGAGAAAACTCCAGAAACAGAACTAAATATAAAGGAGGTGAGCAACCTACCAGATACAGAGTTCATAGCAATGATTATAAAGATGCTCAAGGAACTTAATGAGAACTTAAACAAAGAGATAGGAAGCATAATGAAAGGCATAGAAACTATAAAAAACAAAACAAAACAAAAACACTTCAGACATGAAAATACAATAACTGAAATGAAGAATGAACTAGAAGGAATCACCAGCAGACTAAATGAAGCAGACAATCGAGTCAGCCATTTGGAAGACAAGGTAGCAGAAAACACCCAATTGGGAACAACACAAAGAAAATGAGTTTTAAAAAATTAGGATAGTTTAAGAGAACTCTGGGAAAACTAAAAGCATAACCACATTTGCATCATAAGTGTACCAGAGTAGAAGAAAGAAAGCATGGAAATGAGAACCTGTTTGAAGAAATAATGACTGAAAACTTCCCTAATCTTCTGAAGAAAAAAGACATACCAGTCCAGAAAGCACAGAGAATCCCAAACAAGATGAACCCAAAGAGACCCGCACCAAGACACATCATAATTAAAATGCCGAAGGTTAAAGACAAAGAGAGAATCTTAAAAGCAGCAAGAGATAGGTAGGTAGTTACCTACAAGTTAGTTACCTACAAGACTGCCAAATAATTTCTAAACAGAAACTTTTCAGGTCAGGAGGGATTGGCACAGAATAATAGTCAAAGTGTTGAAAAGCAAGGAACTACAACCAGATACTCTACCCAGTAAGGATTACTCTACCCAGTAAGATTACTTTACCCAGTAAAGATTACTTTACCCAAGTAAGTAAAATTGAACGAGAGATAAAGTGCTTCCCAGGTATGAAAAAGCTAAATGACTTCATCACCACCAAACCAGTATTACAAAAAATGTTAAAGGGACTTCTTTAAGGACAAAAAGGGGGGGGGGGAGGAGGACATAAATGTGAATAATAAAATGGAAATAACTATGTATCTATCAATAATCACTTAAATGTAAATGGATTAAATGCTCCAATCAAAAGAAATAGGGTGGCTGAATGGATAAGAAAAAAAGATGCATGCATATGCTGTCTACAGAGGACCCACTTCAGATCAAAAGACACACATAGACTAAAAGTAAATGGGTGGGAAAAAGATACTTCATGAGAATGCAAATTGAAAAAAAAAAAGCTGAAGTAGCAATACTTACATGAGACAACATAGACTTTAAATCAAAGGCTGTAAGAAGACATAAAAAGAGACATTGCATAATGATAAAGGGATCAATCCAACAAGAGAATATAATTCTAGAAAACATCTGTGCACCCAATATAGGAGCACTTAAATATGTAAAGCAAATATTGACCAACACAAAGGGAGATATAAACAGTAATACAGCCATAATAGGGGACTTTAACGGTCCATTGACACTAATGGACAAATCTTCTAGACAGAAAATCAACAAGAAAACAGTGGCATTAAGTGACACACTAGACCAGATGGATATAATTGATATTTTCAGGCATTTTACCCCAAAGCAACAGAATATACACTCTTTTCAAGTGTATATGGAACATTTTCCAAGATAGACCATATATTAGGCCAGAACAATTCTCAATACATTTAAAAAACTGGAATCATATCAATTGTTTTCTCTGACCACAATGGTATAAATCCAGAAATCAATTACAAGAAAAAAATGAAAAACACACAAACACATGGGGGTTAAACAACATGCTACTAAACAATGAATGGGTCAACAAGATCAATAAATAAATCAAAAGGTATCTTGACACAAATGAAAATTAAAACAAAATTATCCCAAATCTATGGGATCCAGTTTAAAGCAGTCCTAAGAAGGAAATTCATAGCAATACAGGCCTACCTAAAGAAACAAGAACAATCTCAAATAAACAATCTAACTTTATATTAAGTTAGTAGAAGGAAGGAAATAATAAAGATCAAAACAGAAATAAATGAAGCAAAGTTAAAAAAATACAAATGATCAATGAAACCAAGAGCTGGTTCTTTGAAAAGATAAATAAAATAGATAAAACTTTAACCAGACTCATCAAGAAGAAAAGAGAGAGGACCCAAATAAATAAAGTCAGAAATGAAAGAGGAGATGTGACAACTGACATCACAGAAATACAAAGGACTATGAGAAAATATAAGAACAATTATATGCCAACGAATTGGACAATCTGGAAAAAAATGGATAAATTGCTAGAAACATACAATCTTCCAAGACTCAATCAGGAAGAAACAGAAAATCTGAACAGACCAATTACTACTAACAAAATCAAATCAGTAATCAAAAAACTCCCAACAAACAAAAGTCGTGGAATAGATGGCTTCACAGATGAATTTTACCAAACATTCAAAGAAGAATCAACACCTATCCATCTCAGACTATTCAAAAACATTTAAGAGCAAGTTCATTTTATTACTGTGTTTCCCCGAAAAAAAACCTAGTTGGACAATCAGCTATAATGCATCTTTTGGAGCAAAAGTTAATATAAGACTGGGTCTTATTTTACTATAATATAAGACTGGGTCTTTAGTATAATATAATATAATATAATATAATATAATATAATATAATATAATATAATATAATATAATATAATGTAATATAACACCCGGTCTAATATAACATAACATAACATAACATAACATAACATAACATAACATAACATAACATAACATAATATAATATAATATAATATAATATAATACCGGGTCTTATATTAATTTTCACTCCAAAAGATGCATTAGAGCTTATTGTCTGGCTAGGTCTTATTTTCGGGGAAATAGAATAGGCCACCATTACCTTGATTCCAAAAACAAAGACATTACAAGAAAAGAAAAGTATAGGCTGATGAACAGAGATACAAAAATTCTCAACAAATATTAGTAAAACAAATTCATCAGTACATTAAAAAGATTATGCACCATGATCAACTGATATTTATTCTTGGGTTGAGACATTGGTTTAATATCAAATAATGTGTGATACACAACATAAACAAAATGAAAGATAAACAAATCATATGATCATGTCAATAGATGCAGAAAAAGTGTTTGATAAATTCGGCAGCCATTTATGATAAAAACTCTCTCAGCAAAATGGGAAGAGAGAGAACATACCTCAATATAAAGGCCGTATACGACAAACCCATAGCTAGCATCAGACTCAATGGGAAAAAGCTGAAAGCATTCTCCTTAATATCAGGACTTTCACCACTTTTATTCAACATAGTGTTAGAAGTCCTAGCCACAGCAGTCAGACACCCTCATGAGACATTGAGCCAGAACCACTCTCTTAAGGCTTTCCAGACTCCCAATTTTCACAAAAATGTGTGAATTAATAAATATTTGCTGTTTTAAGCTGCTAAGAATTGGGATCATTTATTATGTAACAATAGATATTGACATGGCATAATACTCAAAATAGCTCAAGCTGAAATCATTCTGTTGAACCGTAAGCCTGCTTTTCTTCTTGAATTCTCTGCATGAGAATAGTAGTCAATGGTGCTACTATCGGCACGGCACAGCGGTTCACAACCATCCTAAAATTGTCTTTCTCCCTCATCATATTTAATTAGGCTCTCCAAGTATACTTAGTAATATTAGGCTCCAAGTATACTAAATTTAACCTCTTTACTTTTTCTTAAATCTCTTTATCCTCTCTGCCATTGCCTTAAGGCCCAGGACTGAACCATATGAAATATCACTTGAATTCTCATCACGTTAATAATTCAGAACTTATTGTGCTATGTTAGACACCTTCATGAGATTCTACCTCACATTTTTTCACCTTATTAAAAATAATTACCTTCCTGAATTTAAAATATGCTTTCCGTGGTATTTCCATTATTTGCCAAGATAAGAAATTCTGAAAAATAGAAAAATTTAGAGTAATCTTGATATTGATCATAACTTACCCTTGTACAACATTCTATAACATACAAAATGGTTTGTGCCTGTGGTGAGTATAGAACTCAGTAAAATACCAGGGTTTAAGCAGGTTTTTTTAAGTACATTTTACAATGCAGGACACTAAGCTTCAGAGATTTTATAGACAGTGGTTACACAAAAATAACATTTTAATGAACTCATGCTGAAATTCACTAATCACTCTAATTTTTAAAGATTCATTCAGTGTATGAGTAAGTCCCAAAGGGCAGGAGATTTGTACGTCTTCTTCTTTTCTATGCTATTGTTGCCTTGGACCCACCCTGATACACAGAAGAAATTAAATATTTGTTTATGAGTAATTTCTCAATATAACAATTCGTGTATAGATGAAAACTTAAGTTTAGATTATAGATTTAACTCTTTAAGGCTTACACAGTTCTTCTTTGTAAGTAAACAATGTTGAACAACAGGATCATCAAAAAAATTGTATCGATAATGGAGAAAGAAAATAGTCTTGCTCTTTCCCCAACCACTATGATCCTTTACATAATCTATTAAGCCTCAGATGAGAACGGGCTCCAGGAATCACTTAGCCAGGGCCACTTCATTAGACAGCTACACATTGACAAAAGCTATACTAAAACACAAACTGAAAAAATGATCCTGAAATAAACTCATTTTCAAACGCTTGAGCACAAGGTCACAAATCAAGGGGAAAGACACCAGATAGCCCACAGTCACGTCCCTTTATTTTTTTTTTCCCCGTAAATCAACCACTTAGACTATTATTTGCTCCTCAGATATGTGCTTACCATTGTCTGTGTGTCTATTTATAATTTTCTCTTCTTGGAATGTTTCTTACCTCCTATCCTTTCTCTGCTTCCCTTTCTTCTGTCTTTGTTAAAATTCTTGTGAGATTTTCTCAGTAAAAAGAAGCTCATTTTCCTCAGTGCCTCAATATCATTTCTATATTAGAGGATTTATTAGACAATATTTTCCTTGTTTATTTTGTTCTTTAGATTCCACATGTAAGTGTAATCACATTAGATCTGTCTTTGTCTGAAACGCTCCACTCAGCACAATACCCTCCAGGCCCATTCATGGCACTAGAGATGGCAAGACCCATTCTGATCAATGACTAAGCAATATTCCATTGTATATATGTACCACCTCCTCTTTATCAGTTTTTCCATCGACAGATACCCAGGCTGACTCCACATCTTGGCCACTGTAAACAATGCTGCATTAAACATATAGATACACACATCACCACGAAGTAGCATTTTGGCTTTCTTCAACTAAATACCCAGCAGTGCGATTACTGGATCCTTCTTTGTCTATAGTTATAGCCTTTGTTTTATTTAATAGTCTGGTGTAAGTTTTACTACCCCAGCTTTTTCTGTTTGTTTGTTTGTTTTTGTTCCCATTTTCATGAAATATCTTTTCCATCCCTTTACTTTCAGTCTGTGTGTGCCTTGCTATCTGAAGTGAGTTTCTTATAGGCAGCATATGTATGTAAGGGTCTTGTTTTCTTATCTATTCAGCCACCTTATCTCTTGTTTGGTACATTTAATCCATTTACACTTAAAGTAATTGTTGATAGATATGTAGTTATTGCCATTTAATACTCATATTTTTTTTTACCTTTTTTGTTTTCTTCTTCTTCTTAAAGAGGTCCCTCTAATGTTTCTTGTAATACTGGTTTGGTGGTGACAAACTCCTTTAGCTGTTTCTTGTCTGGAAAGCTCTTTATCTGTCCTTTGATTCTAAATGATAGCTATGCTGGGTAGAGTAATCTTGGTTGTACGTCCTTACTTTTCATCACTTTGAATATTTTCTGCCAGTGCCTTCTGGCCTGCAAAGTTTCTGTTGTGAAATCAGCTGATATACTTAGGGGAGCTCCCTTGTTGGTAACTAACTGCCTTTCTTTTGCTGCTTTTAAGATTTTCTCTTTGTCTTTAACCTTTGGCATTTTAATTATAATGTGTCTTGTTGTGGGCCTGTTTGTATTCATCTTGTTTTGGACTCTCTGCACTTCCTGGGCTTGTATATCTATTTCCTTCACCAGGCTAGAGAATCTCAGACTGATTGGTTGTGAGGACTGGCTGTGACTACAGTGGAGGTGCTGTTCTTCAGGGTCTGACCCTACAGAACAGTGTTTGCTTTAGCGGGGCTCTGGTGCCTGCCCACTCTGCTATTTGTGTTTGTCATCCTTGGAGGCAGCTGAGTCATGCTCCAGCTTGGTCCAAAGCTGGTCACCAGGTGTGCCAGCCCTGGGGCCTCTTGGGAGGGAACCCACTGCAGGCCAAGTTTAGCTGCAGCCTATGCTCTGCCTGAGGCCACCTGGTGTGAGCCACAAAGCAATCAACAGACGACTTCCACCATCACTGCGCTTAGAGGTGCCTCAATAGGCCCATTTGCGAATCAAGGCTGGCTGTCAATAATTCTGGGCTTAGGGCTGCTCAGCCAGAAGTACGGGGCATACCAAAGCCAGATGCTCCTTGTTTGGGTTTTGTCAACATTTGAGAGATTTTATGAAAGTCTGCCGCATGAGCTAAGACAGGTTGCTTGTATGGGAAAGCCACTGGAAGTGGCTTGAGTATGCCCGAATATTGGGTTGGGCAGAGTCTCCAGGAATCACTAGAGCAGAGCAGACAAAAGGTGATAGATGGCTTGACGGAGACTCAGATATGGTGTCTACTTGCATCTGCCCACAGGGAGGAGGGAGGGCTCAACATAGAAACAATGGCTTCCATCAGCCTCCTCCTCCCCCTGGAAGAAAGCTTTCCCTTCAGCCCTCACTCGGTAACCAGACAATTCAGTTCCTCCCTATATGTTCCTGGCACCTTTCAGGCCACTGCCCCAGTGCTGGAACTCAGAGCGGGTGAGTCCATCAGTGAGTAATTTTGTGTGTGGTCCTTTTAAGAGGAGTGCCTGGGATTCCAGCCTCCCTTTGTTTCTCATCCACAATCTCTACTGGTTTTCACAACCGGAAGTAGTGGAGATTTCTCTCCTGACACTGGAACCCTGGGCTGGGGAGCCTAACTTGGGGCTGGGACTCTTTGCTCTTCTGGAGGGTACCTTTGCAGCCGAGATATCCCTCCCAATTTTTAATGGTCACACATTAGTGTGGGACCAGACCCTGCCATGTCTCTGCCCCTCCTACCAGTCTTGAATTGTCTTCTGTATCTCCACAGTTGTAGGGCTTCAGTTCAGTTAGACTTCAGGTGATTCTCAAGGATGGTTGTTCTCTAATTAACTTGTAATTGATGTGATTCTGCAAGGAGGTGAGTACAGTGTTTACTTACTCCACTATCTCTACTGGAAATCTTCAGATAATGCTTTGTATTATAATTGTTTGAATCACGCTTTCCCCTACTAAAAATATAATGATTTGGAGAGAGTGGCTATGCTCTATTTATGACTTTAGTCTTTAAGTGGCTATCATGGTATTTGATATAATAGAAGTTAATTGCTGGATTGAATGGAGTTGAATGCTGAGAAACTTCCCAGTTCAGGGAAGTTCTTGTTTTGTTTGTTTTTTGTTTGTTTTGTTTTAAAATAAGTACAATCCCGGTAACAAAGTCAGTCTTTGTTCCTGAGAAATCCTCAGTGAAGCAACTTGGTTTGAAAAGGCTGATTTAGGACAAGAATGTTGGTTGACTTTTAACTTTCATTACATCCATCCTTTCCTGGGAGGATTACACTTTTGCAATGACAGCAAGTAAAAAAAAAAAAAAAAGAATATGTGGCCATAATTTATGAGGTATCTTCCTTTCCTTATGTTTAAGTTCTAAAAGTAGCTCAGTATAGATATCTGAAAAAAAAAAAATGAACTTGAACAAAAACTAAGGGGTGGATGGTAGGTGTGAAGGGGAAGTCACGCTGTGGGGATGTTTAGCACAAACATCTAGTAAAGCTCCAGTAAGACCTGAAGCACTGAAAGTAGAAAACTTCTGAATCTGTTTTAATTTTTCAGAAATAAAGGGACTAATAGCAAACAAAGTAAGGTATGCCTGAGGCCAAGGTTTTGAGTTGCTGCACCTACATCTCCTATTTATGGTGGTGGAATGGTCTGGGTCACAGAAAGTGAATCCAGAAAGGAGCCGCTCATACCGTCACATCTGAATATCAGACATATCAGCCCATGGCTACAACTCTATTCTCTTTAACAATTGTTGCTCTCAAGTCTAAGCTGTAAGTGGGGCATCATTATCCCATTGCTTTGACAAACTCCTCATTTGGTTACAAAATCTTATATTTTGATATTCCTAGATTGTTTCTAGAGGATCACCTACTTCCTTTGATTCAAGACATTAAAGTTATGGCATCTTTGTATTCTCCATGAACCTGGCACACAGTCTCTGGGCAGTTGACCAGGGAAATTTGATTGACATGAGCTTGGACCAGCTGTACACCAAAATGACCAACTTTATTCCCACAGGTTCAGCAATAAAGTTCCCTTTCAATGCTTTCTCTTTCTGCATTCCATTGCTTCAAGTGTTTATCTATGGAAAACCTCCAAATCCCTGTTCATCCATATTTTTCACACTCTTTGTGCCTTATGCCTAGGTTAGTAGGGATTTGGTGTTTTAGATTATTTCTTTTTTACTAAGATGGGCTCCTGTGGAATCAAATATTGGTTTGTCTGCCGTATTCTCTAAATCACCTTCTCTTTTCATACCCACCCAGTCCATGTTTCATTCTGAAGACCCAATACCTAATGTCATCTTGTTACAACTAATTGCCTAATTTATAGAAAAGAGAGAATGGTAAACATTGCATTGTGTCATATTCAAACTTATGCTTCCTTGATGCCTCTGGAATAGACTTGTGTGCATGGACTCTTTAGAAGGCCTAATTCCTTCTTCACATATATCTTCCCTGGGAACTTCATGTATCACTGATTTTTCTCATCTCTGCTATAATTATTCCTTCTCCTGGGTTTCAGTGAGAAGCTCCCTCAGACACCTGCCAAGAATAAGCACTGTGATATTCAAACGTGTCCATGTGGTCAATACACAGCTCTGATAGTCATTTCTCTGGGACTTTGTTTTAATGTATATGTGTAAAATGTGTTACATGTGCTCACATTTTCCATATACAGATACACACACACACACACACACACACACACACACACACGTCTTAGAATCACATTCCATGATTCATTGCTTAGCACTGTCACTCTCTAGCCTTGTGACCTTTAGGCAAATGAGTTAACTTTATTGTGCCCATTTCTATGTCTTCTAATATGTGGTGGGGAAGAATAGAAATTCAGCTTTCAATACAGGTCTATCTGGGTGAATGAAAAGATGGTGAAGCAGATGAACCCCAGGGCAGAGAAGCCCAAACATAGCATGGAAGAAAACCTCTGGTCAAGAGACTCACCTTTAAACTACCAGGAAATAGCAAATTGGGAGGTGGTGAGTGGGTGGTAATCTACCTGAACCTTCTGAAAAGCTATCGGTTTTCTTGACATAAGCTCGTGTCTTTGGAAAGGAGTGCATGGAGACCATCCTGAGTGAGTGGTATTAATTCCTCACCTCCACAAGGCTTTTGCAAGACCCTAATTCTTTTTGCAAGACCCTAACTCTACCCAATCCAAAGGACTATCCAAGCTATTTTTAATGATTTCTATGGCCTGCACTGAGTCTTGTAAGGCAAATCTAGGAAGTTGTAAACTTAACAACTTTCTTCCAAACTCACCTACTGTTTGCTCCAGATCTTGGCTGCAGCCATTCCTCCCCATCTCACCTCCAGAATGTATACTAAGACAAGACAGACTTCAGTCTTTTTTTTTTTTTTAGATTCTCAAATCCAAGTTCCTCTTTTTCTTCTTCAGTTCTGTTGGAGTTCATTGTGGGAGGAGGAGCCAGCAATCTATACTGTTTATTCATCTTGACAAGAAATTACAACTTGCTTCCCTAATTCCAAGCACATGTTGCCCTGCCTATCTTATCTGTCTCTTTTGCTTATTTTCCCCTTTTGCTTGGCAAATTGCTGCTCATCTGTGCATCTCAGGTCATTTGTGACCTAGTCCTTGAGAGATTTTCTCTCTGCGGATAGAATAAGTCTGTCCCTTTTCTGTGTTACTGTACTACTTAGTACAAGATTCCATCCTTGTTCTTTTGCCTTGTGTTGCCATCCTTTCTTCACTTCGTGTGCCATTAGCTAAGGGAACAGTTATTTATCTGTGTATCCTGAACTCCAAGTACAGAGTCTGACTCATTATACACATATATATTCAGTAAGTGTTGTTGGAGTGAATTTGAAAGAAAAATAAAAACGAAAGTAATCTATGATGGAAAAACTTAGAATAGAATACAGATCTCCTGATTCTCTTGTCCATTACCCTTCTCAGCATAATTTGAAAAGTCTCCAAAATACAATCTTGAAACAATATTAGTTCCCTAGTAGAGGATAAAGTGTCAAGTGCCATAAGAGTACTTGAGTCTGAATGGGCAAGCTGTGCCACACTGTATAATTAGATAGAGCATCATTAATATAAACAAGTATTCTGAAGATGCTTAAAAGCTTATCTAATAAAATTAGAAGTTTAAATAAATGGCAACAGAAAGGATGAAGAAATTAAAGGATAGTAACCAGGATGAATAGGGCAGAGGTAAATGGCTTCAGGCTGCTAACTCAAAAATAGTGAAGAGGTAGGTGGGACAGAGAGTTTTAGAAAGGCCATTACAGAGTACAATAGCTTTAGAAAAAAAGGCAGCCACCGTAAATATGAAGAAAATGTGTGGGCAGACGGAGAAAAGGTGAGCTCAAAGACAAAAGACAGGATGAGAAATATCCTTAGGAAGCAAAACCAGTGAACTAAATTCAATGTGGTTTTAATCTCTTTCTATTTTAAGGTCAAGTTTAATATCAAGTATGTGGAAGCTAGTTTAAGCAGGAAAAATCCTGTGTGCATTTTTTTCAAGTTTCTTTGACTATACTGCAATGTAGACAGAGCCCTGTCAACTCAAGGAAATAGGATATAGGCAATACTACTTCCTGGCTCCCATTTAGGGTAGTAAGTGGTCTGATCCCTCTGGGCCTGCATTATTCTCAGATCACTAATAATCATTCAAAATTTACACTCATTCAGACTCAGTTTTATTAGTTGCTTGTAAATCCACCTATCAAACTGGTCAGAAAAGACATAAAGGTCACGCCCTACTTTGCAAGTGAAGATTCTGAAGTGTGGATAATATAAGATATTGCATATTTTTGCACTGAGAAATTATTTCTATGTGACTTAATCTGTTGACATTTTGCCTTGTGTTCATCCATATAATATAAATCAATCTCTTGGCATATTTTGACATTGATGAAATGGAAATTCAATGGCCCAAAACCATACCCATTGACAGAGATTTAGAACTAAAATTCATCTTAAGGGGTAGTTATACTAAAATACTTAATTAGAGATGAAGGAACTGAGGCACCAAAAAGTTAAATACATGTTTATAAACAAGTAAAGAAAAGTTATCCCTAACATCAGGGTTAATTCAAGGTGCAGTCAGAACTAAAATACAACTCTGCTCATTTCCAGTACTGTTTTGTCTCTTGGAAACAATATTACCTCTTATGTCCTGATGAAAGAAATTATAATTCATGTTCTAATGAATCCTCATCACCCTCTAACATTAACAAAGTCACTCTGGTGTGATATGAGGGGTGCAAAAGGATCTTTCCACCACTGCAATGAAATAAAATAAATTATAAATTAAAAATAAATAATATAAAATAAAATTGCTTGACCTATCATCTGCATGGAATTTGGTTTAATATTTTCAAGAACTCTTCAAAAATAGTCCTTTCAAAGGAAAACTATTGCTTTTCTAGAAAAAGAACCCATTAATAACTTAGGACAAATTAATTTATCATACCTCGGTCATTGACCCCAAAGAAGACTGAAGAGATGGGATTTAGCATTTAATAGAAGAGTGGAATCAAGAAATATGAGGCATTACTGAGTTATTATTGAGGAATAAGTATTTGTTTGGTAGCAAAGATTGTGAGGTTCCCCTACTTCTGTGGTAAATAAATCCAATATTCTGGTTTCTTTTCTATTTTTTATATTTATCTGAACACCGATATTTTGGTTTTCTACTAATACTAATACTTCTCAAGTATCTTATATTTGAAACATTATTTCATGAATCTCTTATTTTAGACTGCACAGAGAAAGATCATAACATTGGAAGATGTAGTAGCCAGCCTCTAAAATGGTCCACAATAATGTCACCTCCTGCTTTTCACAATTTCATCTCATCCCCTCTCACCTGTATCCAACCACACAGAGTTGGTATATGTGACCCGCAGCATGTGGCAGAAGTGAGGGTGTGTCTCTTCTGAGATTAGGTGATAAAAGTCTATACTTTCATCTTGGGCTTTCTCTCTTCCTCCTCCCCTTCTTCTTGTCCTTCTCCTTCTCCTCTCCCTCCTCTCTGTTTTCCTTGTTCTCCTCTCTCCCTCCTTCCCTGCTCCTCCCTTTTCCCTCCTACCTTCTTTCTCTTTTATTTTGAGGAAAGTAGCTGCCATATCTTGAGGACACTCAGGCAGTTCTGTGAGCTCTGTGGAGAGGCTCATGTGGAGAGGAACTGAGACTTCTAGTCAACAGCCAGTGAGGAAGTGATGAGTCCATTCAACTGCCATGTGAGTGTGCCGTTTGAGTAAAACATATGCTACCTGAGTAAAGGCTTTAGAGATGTTACAGGTGTAGCCAATAACTTGACTGCAACGTCATGAGAAGCCATGAGACAGAACCCCTTGGGATTCCTGATGCTCAGAGACTGTTAATAAGATTTTGTTTTTTTGTTTTTAGCCATTACATTTTGTGTTATGCATTTTTTAAATAAAGCAATAAGTAACTACTATATATGCATACTGAATTTTAGGAAATCATTAATATAAACAGAATTCTTTATATATATTAACATGTGGTAAAGACTGCTGGTTGGCCAAGGAAATCTGTTCTAACCTTAATCTATAATGATACAATTGTACCTGGAAACATGAGTTCCCAGGAAAAGACAATATTCCCTTGACCACCCCTCCACACCCTAATATGTTAGGGTATATTTGACTAAATACCCTAATATTTAGTCAAATGTTAGGGTATTTGACTAAATGTTGGTCAATGGGATGCAGAAAGGCTTAATGTTTGTAACTTATCATGAGTCATCAACTTAAAAGTTGTTATGTGGCCTGATGCACCCTATCTTTCCTTTCCCATGAGATGCAACATCCTTGGGGATAGCAGTTTCAAAATGAATGGAAACTTGTCTCTGGATTGTGATTAGAAAACTGGCCTTGGGATTGTTTTTGTTTATTTTAACATAAACTCTAACTCATTATGTTATTGAGTTTACTAATTTACAACAGTTTAGTCTTCACTCTTATTAATGGAAAGTATTGAAAAACTACCAAACAGAAGTACCAGTTTTTAATGTAGTTTTCAAAATGATGGAGAGAGTAGATAGAAGGAGACATGAGACAACTGGTTAAGATAAGCAATTGAAAAAGAGAAACTGAAAATAAGAGCACAGTTCAAACTAGGCACATGGGAACCCCACTGAAGTGTAGGACAAAGATAATTTAATCATATATTTTAAGTTAGTTATTTCCCACTGCCAGTGAAGGGCACACTTTCCATTATTCCATTGGGAGTTTACCTCTAAAATAAGCATTAATTTTTTCTTGCCACCATCGCAATGTAAGACCCAGAAATAGTTTTTTTTTTTTTCTAGATTCACCTCATTTAATTTGAGAAATACCAGTCAATGTTTCTTAAAGCTTCTGTTCTTTTCCGTCATTGCCAACTTATTCTGATCTTACCTTATACATCTAAAATATTATTTATTGTCAGTATTCAGCTCTTACTTTAATCTTTTGAGGCTGGCTAATTTGGTGGCTATATTTTATTGGTGAGCTAAGAAAGAAATTGTGAGGTGGGTTTCTGGCCTCAAAAACCAGCAATTCTATTTTTCTAATTTCTTTTGTGGCCAAGATAACAATATAGGGATGGGTAAAGATGTCTTGGTGATCTTTACTAAAAAACAGAACATAATTAATGAAGAAGAAAAGGTGGAAAATGCAGGAGAAGAAAGTGACAATAGTAATTTGAGGTGCTATATATAGTCAGGCAATAAGAGGCACACATCTTACATAACAATGTTAATTGACAATTTTTTCTCAAGTAATGTCTCAATTTCTAACGTCTGTTGATAAGTCAACTCTATGATTCCTCTAATCATTTGGTGTTCATTGTTTGAAACAATGAGACTCAAACCTACAGCTGTTACTAAGTAGTAAAATCTACTGACATAACAATTTAAACTTTTTTCTTCAGACAGTGGCCCACAATTCCAATAGCTAATTTAGAATTCAAAAGAAACCTACATCTCCTGTTTAGTGATTCTTAATATTTCCTCTTTATCTTACCTTAACAGCAGGATAAGACACAATTTCTTCATAAAGAGTAGCTCAGTTTCATAGTGTTCTTGAATAAATATGGAGGACATACTAATGTCTGCTCCAATTGAGAATCACTGTTCCAGGACCTCCATTCAACTAAATTATGAGCATGATAGGCAATTATGAGCATCTTAGGCATTAGTAGAATTACTTCTTTCTGTTTTTTTGTTTTTTTAATTTTTGGGGGTGAAAATTGTTAGTAAAATTACATAGATTTCAGGTGTACAATTCTGTATTACAACATCTGTAAATCCCATTGTGTGTTCACCACCCAGATTCAGTTCTCCTTCCATCACCATATATTTGATCCCCCTTACCCTCATCTCCCACCCTCCGCCCCACTTACCCTCTGGTAACCACTAAACTATTGTCTGTGTCTATGAGTTTTTGTTTCTCATTTACTTGTCTTGTTCTTTTGCTGTTTTTGGTTTATATACCACATATCAGTGAAATCATATGATTCTCCGCTTTTTCTGTCTGACTTATTTCACTTAGCATTATACTCTCAAGATCCACCCATGTTGTCACAAATGTTCCTATATCATCTTTTCTTACTGCTGAATAGTATTCCATTGTGTATATATACCACAACTTCTTTATCCATTCATCTATCGAAGGACATTTTGGTTGTTTCCATGTCTTGGCCACCATAAACAAAGCTGCAATGAACATTGGAGTACACATGTCTTTATGGATAAATGTTTTCAAATTTTTGGGATAGATACCCAGGAGAGGGATTGCTGGGTCATATGGTAATTCTATTCGTAATTTTTTGAGGAACCTCCACAATGCCTTCCATAACGGCTGCACCAGTGTGCATTCCCACCAACAGTGTATGAGGGTTCTTTTTTCTCCAGAGCCTCTCCAACATTTGTTCCTATTTGTCTTGCTGATGATAGACATTCTGACTGGGGTGAGGTGATATCTCATTGTGGTTTTTATTTGCATTTCTCTGATCATTAGTGATGTTGAGCATTTTTTCATATGTCTATTTGCCATTTGTATGTCCTCTTTGGAGAAATGTCTCTTCAGGTCCTCTGCCCATTTTTCAATTGGGTTGTTTGTTTTTTCGTTGTTGAGTTTCATGAGTTCCTTGTATGTTTTGGATATTAGCCCCTTATCGGAGGCATTGTGTGCAAAAATCTTCTCCAATTCAGTTGGTTGCCTCTTTATTTTGTGGATGGTCTTTTTTGAGGTGCAGAAGCTTTTAAGTTTCATATAGTCCCATTTGTTTATTTCAGCTTTTACTTCCATTGCCCTTGGAGTCAAATTCATAAAATGCTCTTTGAACCCAAGGTCCATAAGTTTAGTACCTATGTTTTCTTCTATGCAGTTTATTGTGTCAGGTTTTATGCTTCAGTCTTTGATCCACTTTGAATTAATTTTGGTACATGGTGACAAATAGCAGTCCAGTTTCATTCTTTTGCACGTGGCTATCCAATTCTCCCAGCACCATTTATTGAAGAGGCTGTCTTTCCTCCATTGTATGTTTTTAGCTTCTTTGTCAAAAATTGTCTGTCCATATTTATGTGGTTTTATGTCTGTGTTCTCAACTCTATTCCATTGGTCTATGTGTCTGTTTTTCTGCCAATACCATGCTGTTTTGATTATTGTAGCCCTGTAGTACAAGCTAAAGTCAGGGAGTGTGATACCTCCAGTATTGTTCTTTTTTCTTAAGATTGCTTTGGTTATTCGGGGTCTTTTGTGGTTCCAAACAAATCTGACGATTTTTTGTTCTATTTCTTTTAAACAATGCCATTGAGATTTTGATGGGGATTGCATTAAATCTGTATATTGCTTTTGGTAATATGGCCATTTTAACTATATTGATTCTTCCAATCCATGAGCACGGAATGTCTTTCCATTTCTTTGTGTCTACTTCAATTTCGTTTAAAAATGTCTTATAGTTTTCAGCATATAGGTCCTTTACATCCCTGGTTAAGGTAATTCCTAGGTATTTTATTCTTTTTGTTGCAATTGCAAAAGGAATTGTTTCTTGTATTTCTTTTTCTGAGATTTCATTATTAGTATATAGGAATGCAATGGACTGTTGTACGTTGATTTTGTGCTGGCCACATTACTGTATTCGTTGATTGATTCTAATAGCTGTTTGGTGGAGTCTTTAGGGTTTTCTATACATAGCATCATGTCATCTGCAAAGAGTGACAATTTAACTTCTTCATTCCCAGTTTGGATGCCTTTTATTTCTTTCTGATTGCTCTGGCAAGGACTTCCAACACTATGTTGAAAAGCAGAGGTGGTAGGGGACAGCCCTGTCGTGTTCCTGAACATAGAGCAAAGAGCTTCAGTTTCTCACCATTAATTATGAGATTAGCTGAGGGATTATCATATATGGCCTTTATTATGTTAAGGTATTTTCCTTCTATACCTATTTTATTAAGTGTTTTAATCATAAATGGATGTTGCATCTTGTTAAATGCTTTTTCTACATCAATTGATATAATCATATAATTTCTGTACTTTATTTTGTTTATGTGATGTATCACATTGATGGATTTGCGGATGTTGAACCATCCTTGTGCCCCAGGGATGAACCCCACATGGTCGTGATGAATAATCTTTTTAATGCATTGTTCTATTCGATTTGCTAGAATTTTGTTTAGGATTTTTGCATCTGTATTCATCGGAGATATTGGTCTGTAGTTTTCTTTTTTTGTGTTGTCCTTACCAGGTTTTGGTATCAGCGTAATGTTGGCCTCATAAAATGAGTTAAGAGTACTGTCTCTTCTTCAACTTTTCAGAAGAGTTTGAGCAGGATTGGTATTAGGTCCTCTTTGAAGGTTTGGTAGAATTCACTAGTGAAGCCATCTGGTCCAGGACTTTTGCTTTTGGGAAGGTTTTGGATGACTGATTCAATTTCGTTACTGGTGATCGGTCTGTTTAGATTTTCCAGTACTTCATGGTTCAAGCTCGAAAGGCTATATGTTTCTAAGACCTTGTCCATTTCTTCTAGGTTATTGAATTTGGTGGCATAAAATCCTGCATAGTATTCTTGGATGAACCTTTGTATTTCTGTGGTGTCCGTGATAACTTCCCCTTTTTCATTTCTGATTTTGTTAATTAGTGTCTTCTCTCTTTTTGTCTTAGTGAATCTAGCAAGGATTTGTCAATTTTGTTAATCTTTTCAAAGAACCAGCTCTTTGTCACATAATTTTTTTCTATTGTCTTTTTCTTCTCTATTTCATTTATTTCTGCTCTGATTTTTGTTATTTCCTTTCTTCTGCTGACCTTACGTTTCATTTGTTCTTCTTTTTCTAGTTCTTTAAGGTGTAACAAGAGGTTATTTATTTGATAATTTTCTTGTTTCTTTAGATAGGCCTTTAATGATATATATTTCCCTCTTAATACTGTTTTTGCTGCATCCCAAAAATTTTGGTAGGATGTATTTTCACTGTCATTTGTTTCTATGTATCTTTTGATCTCTCTTCTAATTTCTTCTTTGACCCAGTCATTCTTTAAAAGTATGTTGTTTAATCTCCATTTGTTTGTGTTTTTTCTGCTTTCTTTTGCAGCTGATATCCAATTTCAAAGCCTTGTGATCATAGAATAAGCTTAGTATGATTTCAGTCTTCTTAAATTTGCTGAGGCTGATTTTATGTCCCAATAGGTGGTCTATCCTTGAGAATGTTCCATGTATACTAGAAAAAAAATGTACAGTTTGATGTTTTAGGATGAAGTGCTCTATATATGTCTATTATGTCCATTTCACCTAATGTGTCATTCAAGGCTGCTATTTCTTTATTTGTTTTCTGTTTGGATGATCTATCCATAGCTGTCAACGATGTATTTAGGTCCCCTAGTATGATTGTGTTTTGGTCAATTTCTCCCTTTAGTTCTGTTTGTAGTTGCTTGGTATATTTCAGTGCTCCCTGATTGGGGGCATAAATATTGGTGACTGTTATGTCTTCTTCTTGTATAGTCCCCTTTACCATTATGATATGTCCATCTTTGTGTCTTGTTACCTTTTTCACCCAGAAGTCTGTTTCATCTAATATCAGTATGGCTATACCTCATTTTCTCTGGATACCATTTGCATGGAGTGTCAATTTCCGCCCTTTCACTTTGAGTCTATGCTTGTCCTTGTAGCAGAGATGTGTCTCTTGGAGACAGCATATGGTTGGATTCAGTTTTTTGATCCAATGTGCTACTCTGTGCCTTTTTATTGGTGAGTTCAGTCCATTTACATTTAGGGTGATTATTGATATGTGAGGATTTTCTGTCATTCTATCTTTAATTTTCTGGTAAGGCTGTGTTTCCATTGTTTCTTTGCCTTTTTGTTGTTGTCTATTATTTCTGTGTGGTGGTATTCTATGATGTTTACCTCTGTTTCTTCTTTTATTAAAGTATATATTTCAATTCTGGATTTTTTTTTTTTTTGAGTGGTTACCCTTAAGTTTATGTAAAAGATAGTTTGATATTTAGAGTATTCAATTTTCTTCAGCATGCTTACTTTCTCCATTCCCATATTCCAGTTCAGGGCTTTACTCTCCCCCTTTTTTATGTTTTGGTTGCCAAAAATTGTCCCTGTTGATGGTGGTCGAATAGCCACCTTTAGTATTTCTTGTAGTGCAGGTCATGTATAAGAAAATTCCCTCAGCTTCTGTATGTATGGAAAGGTCTTTATTCCTCCTTCATATCTAAAGGATATCTTTGCTGGACATTGTTTCCTTGGCTCATAATTTCTCTCTTTCAATAGTGTGAATATCTGGTTCCACTCCCTCCTGGCTTGTAGCGTTTCTGCTGAAAAATCTGATGATAATCTAATGGACTTTCCTTTGTAGGTTACCGTCTTCTTTTCCCTGGCTGCCTTGAGGATTCTTTCTTTGTCGTTGATTTTAGAGAGCTTCAATACAATGTGCCTTGGAGAAGACCTGTTGGGATTGAGGTAATTAGGTGTTCTATTTGCTTCTTGGATTCGAGCATCCAGTTCTGTCCACAAGTTTGGGAAGTTCTCATCGACAATTTGTTTGAATATATTCTCTGTTCCCTTCTCTCTGTCTTCTCTTCTGGTATGCCTATTATTCTTATATTGCTCTTTCTGATGGAGTCAGAAAGTTCTTGTAGAGTTCTTTCATTTCTTTTAAGTCTCAAGTCTCTTTCTTCTTCCATCCATGTCATTTCCAGGTTTCTATCTTCGATGTCACTGATTCTTTCCTCCATCTGGTCAACTCTACTACCTAAGCTGGCTATTTCATTCTTAATTTCTTCTATTGAGTTCTTAATCTCCAGAAATTCTATTTGGTTCTTTTTTAAAATTTCAATCTCTTTCGTAAAATGCTCATGTTGTACTTTGATTGTGTTTCTGAGTTCATTAAACTGCCTTTCTGTGTTTTCTTGCATCTCGTTTTTTCAGAACTGCAATCTTGAATTCTCTGACATTTAAGTCACATATTTCCATATCTTTAAGTTCCTTTTCTGGAGACTTTTCACTTTCTTTCTTAGCTGTCTTGTTGCCTTGGTTATTCATAGCAATTACTGATTTATTATTTCTCTTCCTAGACATCTACAGGAGTGGCTTCTGCAACAGGTTGATAGGAAGAGGTCTTTCTTTTGTTTTCCAATACTTGTTGGTAGAATGTTTTATTTTCTCTCCGACTGCAGTCTTTTTTTTCTCTCTCACACGGTAGTGCTATGTTTTCTCTGCACTATTCCAGCTTCTCACACAATCGGGGGATTCCCTGGGAGATGGGATTCTCCTCTGTTAACAGTTCACCTGTGTCACAGGATGCAGTGTCCGTGTGGGTATGCAGAAAACTTTTGAAGTTCCAAAGCTCTTCCAGCACCAGATTCAGAGCCCATATGTTTCAGCAGTTCTGTTTACTACTACAGGGATCCACCCAGATAGGTGCGCCCAGGGGCGGAGTGAGTTGTGTGAGGTGGCCCAGAGCAATGGCGGTGATCATCACCATAGCCGGTCCTCCTTCCACAGCTCCTTCCCCTTGGCCGGAACTGGTTGGGCTGTGAATCTGTATCTGCGGTCCACTGTTCTCAGAACAGCAAATAATCTGTTCTTTTGACCTGACACTGCTACTGTTCTGCTTCTAGCACGGGGCAGGTGGGGGTGGGGCGAGCTCTGGGAGGGTAGGGAGGGGGCACCTAGTTCTGAGTGCCTAAGGCTTCTGTTCTCTTCTTGGCAATGAGGGCTTAAACCACTGTTTTCAGCTTTGTTCCCCCAGTCTTTTCTCCGAGGTCTCTGCCATGAGCATTGGTTTTAGCCATGTTATATGCTGCCCCCTCAGCCCTGTGGGCCATAAGCAGAGCCATAGCAGTCCGAGTTCTTCCCTCTTCCACAGCTGCAGTAGTTCCAGATGCAGTGATCTCGGAGCACTGAGCTAGGTCTGCGTCCTGCACCTGCGTGGATCCATCTCCTCACTTCTCCCTTTCCTCCTCCCCCACTCACGAGATTCGCCCACCTTTATGTGAATTCAGTAGTGGGCCTCTTCGTCTTGCTTGTCTGCTCTGCAGGAAGTCCTTTGTGGAGTTATAGTTGTTCGATTAGTTGTAAATTCCAGGGTAGATTTACAGAGGCTCACCTCACACTGCCGTTTTGACTACATCCCCAGAATTCCTTCTTTCTTAATTTAAATTTATCTCAGCTATTCAGTGATTGACCATTTTTTTATAGTTAGGGACAAGCTATACAAACTCTGTGAAGTTTGTACCACCTCCTGCTATGTCTCATTTGCATTTCTCTTGGACAAATAATTATTTTAATGGTATGGATGGCAGAATTAATTAGCTCTATGCTGTTTCTTGTTTGCCTCTCATCTATCCAGGGTGACAATGTCTTCTCACATTCAACCTTTTTGCATGACAGGCTTTGAAAACACTTCACTAGGATGAAGAAAAGAAATATGACTTTGGGATAGAGATAAACTAAGTAGCTCACCTTCAGGTGGGAGAGAAGTATTAATTAGAATCAATGAATTCGGTATTGGTCTCATTGGCTCTGCTTCCTAGGTAGTAAGTCTACTGGTCAAAGACAAGACACTTATTAGATGAGTCCATTTGGTAGTACCTCTCTAAGAAATTCTTAGAAGCTCAAGACAGCTTTTGACATTTTTTGTTCCTGATGACTGTGTTAGGAAAGGAAATTTCATTTATTCCAGATAGAATGAGAAAGTATTAATCTTCTGAGGCTTTCTATGCTCTGGACTCTTTGGATATTCACTGCCTATTCTCTGACACACCTGTTTGGAAATACAAACTCTTAATAAAGAGGACCTGTGATATAATCTGTCTCTTAGCTCAGCTCTACCAAGTTCAAATATATTAATACTCACAAGCCCATCCATACACTCTCATCTCATTTCTGTTATGACCAAATAAACATATTTCATCTATTTGAGTAGGGCATGCCGGATCAGCTCATGACTGTGCCAAATCAATGAGCTTTTGTGATCACTGACTCTTGTTGGCTTCATTAGTCAATAACTGAGCTATCCAGCCATAAAGAAATTGGACTTTCCAATTTTGAGGTTACTTAAAATATTTTCCATATCTTAGACAAGTTATATAGCATCTAAACAAGTACTCAGAACATGAGGGAATCATTTTCATTAAGGACACATTAAAAATAAAACTATACATAAATAAATTATGACAAGATAACATCTCCAACACCAGCAAGCTCCATAAATGATGGCAATCGTGCTCAGCCACCAATCAGTCTTGTCTTTAGCTGAAGCTTATTTTATTTTTTCAGAAACATCTCTAGTTAAACTGAAATGAAATCCCACAAACAAACTCTAAATTACATTTGACAAACTAGAAATTCAATTCCAAATATCCTGCATGTTCTAATATACAGCAGAGAGTCCAGAGAAACATGTCCAGCATAGTAAGTGATGACAGGGGACATGAACAGAAAGCATAATGCAAAATCCATACACAGTGGTTAGCTTTTTTTTTTTTTTTTTTAATAATTAATGAATACTGGAAAATTCTGTTTGTGAAGAAGTTGGATTAAAACCATAAATTATTATTGAAGCAGTCAGGTACCAGTTTGACATTATTATGCACAGTGAGAGATGCTTAAGCATGAAACTGTTTAAGGCACTATCACCAAAACAACAACAACAGCAAAACTTAAATTTGAATTATTTATATTTTAAAGATCCAGATGAATCATAGTATTTCTTTGGAGTCCACCCTTGTATAATATTTTATATTTTCCTTAATCATTTCAAATATTATATTGCTTATATTACTTAGAATAATAAATACTTACATATTACTTATGCCGATATTACTTAGAGATCCAGCTCCAAGGTTTCTTCCTCCTAAGAGCATCCATGGGCTCTACCCACAAGCAACTCCTGCCTTAAGGCATTGGTATTGTAGAGAGACTTTTGCTAGTTGGTATCTCAAGCAAACAGTGCGTGTTTCAAGCTTGGAGGTAACATGGTTGAGATAGAACTTTCAGGGTGTTTCATATCATGCCATGTAAATAAATAGATTATTTATTGGCATCTCATGATTTGGAGGAATGGGATTTGATCAGATCAGGAAAAACATTATGTGCATTATGGAATTTTGTGACTCTTCGTACACCTCACAAGGGCAGTACTTGGTAGAATATTAGCTAGGAAACAAAAACTACCAAAATCTTTAAAGTAGTATTTTAAACTTTTAATTTGTCTCCTCCTTTTTACTATATTTAGCATGTACTTGCTATGTGCCAGACAATGTTCTCTGAAGTAGGGATAAAGTGGCAAGCAAGAATGATAAAGTCTTTGCAACTTACATTTTGGAGGGTAAGACTGAGAATAATCAAGGAAATAAGTAAAGATTGTAATTTTAGGTACTTGTAATAGTATAAGAAAAAAATACAACAAGTTAAGAAAATGGTGGAAGTAAGCATCTATTTTATAAAAAATAAATAGAATAACTTGCAGAGGTGATATTTACAGAGATCCGACAATTAACAAGATAACAAAGACAAACTCTATATAGCCACTTTTTCCACTTCACCAGTTTCTAAGCACCTTACACAAATAATTTAAGCCTTATCATAACTCTCAGAAGTAGGTACAAACATTATAGTCATATTTCAAGTTGACTGAGAGTGTCAGGAACTAGATGACTTTCCAATGGCATGCACCTAGTAGGTGTCAGAGCTAGGTCTTTAACCAGGACCTCAGATTTCACAGTTCCTATCTTTAACCACTGTGCTGCCTCGCTGAGAGATGTCTTTAGGCAGACAACACAGCAGTTGTGAGATTGCAAATATGCCACAGCCATAACAGGTAAGGGCAGTCAATGAGCAACATGCATCTCCATGTGCCTGGAGAATAAGAAGTAGGGAGAAGAGTGGCATCAGATGAAATCAGAGAGGGAAGCAGAAACAATAAAGGTTAGCATGTTTGAAAACAGAACAACTAGAGGGCCATCGCTGCAGTCCAATGGTGATGGTTAGTGTTTGGTCTAATGGGGCAATGTTAGAAGCTGTGAAATGTGATAACATTGGGATATATTTGAAAGCTGAGCCATCATGATTACATATAAGGTGTGATCAAACAGTACAGTGAGTGTTTAAATAAAATAAAATTTCTTACAGTAAAAGACACTTTGCCATTAATCCCCCTCAAAATATTCCATCTCACTTTCAAACACATTTATCCCATCATTCTTGCCACTTTCTGAAGCAGTTCTGGAAGTCATCTTCTGCGAGTGTCTTTAGTTGACCTAGTAGATCATATGTAGGAGAGAGTCAGTTAAAAAGACATGAAAGTGGAGTGTTTTAAACATATTGACATGCCAATTAAACTTTAAGACCAAGTTGATTCATTAATATACCAAAAAAACACATTTATAAGTGTTACAATATAAATATTAATACATCTTATTTCATCACCTCTAATATGTGTACTTTTTCACATTTTAATAAGTCTAAAATTGCTATGCTTCTTATTCTTGATAATAAGTTAGGTTTAATAAAATATTATTCATTAAACTCAGTTTTCTCATGGGAAAAATTATTAGCATTTCATTATTTGCTAAGTTTTACCTTTCACTGATCTATACACATTAATAGTTCTCTTTTCTATGAGTCTCTACGAGAATATTGGTAATTCTTTAACCATTGTTTTTTAAATAAGCACTCTATATATGTCATGCTTTCTATACTAGAACATAAACTATTTTAGAGCAGGAGTTTCTCTGTGTATTTGTGATATTCTAGAGAGTACTCAGCCCCGAGTTAGAAATGGAAGAACAAGCTCAATACGTTACTCTTGAATTGATTTAACAGGTGTCAGCAATGGGGTGATGCACCATTCAGAGTTTCTTTTTATAAAGCACAATCCAGCTAAATGTCTGTTTCTTCAACCTTATTTTTTTTGTTGGCTAATTGACTTTGAGAGTAAACAGAAATATCTTCTGTGTAATCAAAATTCCAACAGAACAGCTAGGGACAAGAGGAAATATTCTTTAAGGAAATGAAGAAGGAAGATCTAAAATGTTACTGGTGAAGGGACACAGAGAAGAAAACCTTTCATTAGAAGTACAGATCTTTAAAGGACACTAACAGGGGAATAATTGCCTAAATAAGGTTTATTGTTTTTCCTTTTCCACATGAGCAATTTCTTTAACATTAATTTATTTCATAACAAGACTAAACTGGTAGAAAAATCACAAAATATGTAAGAGAATTCAAAATACCCACATACCATAATTAAGAGGAGTTAAAAAATACATTTTGAAATCTATGCAGGGAAAACAAACTTAACAAGATGTTATACTGACAGTGTTCCACTGAATAAATAAGTGTGCTAATTTAATATCTATCTATCATCTATCTATCTATCTATCTATCTATCTATCTATCTATCTATAAAATATATGTTGTCCTGATTCTAACATCAGTATAATAAAATCAGGAAGGGAATCTGTTGAAAAGATGAGAACATGTTTTTCCCATAGTGGCATGGTAGTCAATTAAGGTGATTTGGTGAAAGAAATTGGAACAGATAGAAATTAATAAATCAAGAAAGAGCAGAATGTGGTCACAGTGAAATAGCAGTAAAAAATGCATAGACATGAAACAACAGAGTTCATTAGGTTGCATACTTAACAAGTTGATTTAAAAATTTAGACTCTCTGACTTTGATGTATACTAGCGTGTCCTAGTACTGGGCGTCCTGGAATTTTCAAGAGTGTCAAGGTAGATAGACCTTGGTACATTCCAGGCCTTGATAATAACAGACAGCTGACATCAAAGTCTCTCCTTGAAACAACCACGTCCAAAGTTAACTTCACCCATTTAATGTGTGTAAAAATCACATGAATTATCTTAAAATAATGGGCACCTCTTTTGTACATAATATGCAAAAACATACAATGAGATTTTCCCCACACACAGTTATTCAGACCTGTTAAAACCAATACATCTTTGATTCAAAGGCCACTGTAAAATTTCAAGAATGTTAAACATAGCATATTCAATACTATTAGAGTGTTATAAAATGCAGTATGTTGAATATCTAAGCATATAGTCTGGAATATCACAATATGGAATAATCAGAGTAAAGCATCACAATGCCCAACATAATTCAAAGTAAAAGGAATAAATAGAATGAATGGTGAGTCACACTTTTTTCTTGTTCAGAATTTATCTTTCAAAAGTCTCAACAAAGACACAGACTGGTTTAAGTCATACAGTGTCTGGAATTTTTATTAAATTATTATGCATGCCATAGTTTATTACAGAGACTATTGCATGGAGCAAAATACAAACTAAATATGGAGGCTGCTCTGCACAGAACTCTGTAAATTTGGGAACGCCGCATTAAAAGAATTCCATGACGTCTGTCTGGTCTTCTTCCCCAGTAACAGTCTGCAGTATACAAATTACAATATACAAACTCAGTCTGCAACATACAAATTTTATTAATGAAGGGTATCTGAGGAATTTAGACAAGAAGGATGAAACTAGGGCCAAAAAGAAACAAAAAGACTCAGGAAAGAAAGGAGCAAAGTTCCTGAATGACTTGCAAACTGGTAACTGGAGGAGTTGCCACACAAGTGGATAGGTATAAAAACACATGTTCTCTTAAGGTCAAGGCAAGACAAGGTTCAGAGAAATAAGAAGAGCAGAGGCTTCAGGAAGAAGCACCTTTGAATTACCCCCTTCCTGAAGTGCACTGATATGTGTAAAAAATAAATAAAATCAAAGAAATAAATCACTAAATATATTAAAAATGGTCACAGTTTCACATCATATGCTCTGAAAAATATTACCTGGCAGATACAATAAAATGTAATAAATGAGTTAAAAGCATCCTTAACCTCTATGCAGGCAGGACCAGGCTGTTGAGTTCAGCTCACTATTGTGAACGGCTTGGCACATAGGGGGCTTCAACTTCTATTTGTTGAACAAAGGACAGCATGATTTGACTTAGATCTTCCACAGCTCCAGACAATGTAGCATTCTAGAAGTAAGTGAAATAATTTTGAAGGGTTCTCATAGATGACTTAATATGATGTATCAGAAGCAGGTGTGGCATCAAGCTAGGGCAAAAAGATGTTACTAAGTGAGGTCTGTCTCCACTAAATCTAAATGCAGACAAAAAGGGGCTATAGGTGAGACCAGGCCATTTCCCCCCACCTACCATTCAAGTCAGTTAGGGGAGCCTGCAGAGAAGGTAGGTACAGAAGAGACCTGAAAGAATCAATTGCACCTAGTTTTACGTTGCTGCTCAAAGTTGATTGATGCACTGGGACACTACAAACAAAACGTCCTTTCATTTTGTTATAATGTTGATGGGGAAAAAAACAAAACAAAAAAACAAACAAAAAAAAAACCCTCTATTCCCAGCCAGGCCCACTGTCTGGAGTTTGCATGTTCTTCCCATGTTTGTGTGGGTTTTCTCAAGGGACTCCAGTTTCCTCCCACGTCCCAAATGTGAACATGATGTGAACCTATGTGTCCACGTTGTCCCAGTCTGAGTGAGTGTAGGTGTGTGTGATGTGCCCTGTGATGGAAGGGCATCCATTCCAGGGTGGGGTCCTGCCCTGTGCTCTGAGCTGCTGGGAGAGACTCCAGTCAGCCACCATCCTGAACTGGAATAAGCGGGTTGGAAAAGAATTATCTTGTTTTTATGAACTGTTCTTAAAGGTATATAAAGCTCACTTGATTTCAATATTTCATATTAGAAATGTTTTGGGTCTTTATTTAGAAATTTGGTGGTGTGTGTGTGTGTGTGTGTGTGTGTGTGACCAGAATATGCTGTAGGAATGTAACTCTTGTTTGTATCAATTAGCCTATGGTGAAACTGGTTTCATTATATGTCGTTTTGCTTTAAGGTCAGTTTCCAAGAACCTATCAACGACAATAAGTGAGGACTTACCGTAGTGTATTAAAACAAGAAACACATCCCAGAAATGTGCAACTTAGCAGATCCTTGCTATTAGGGCATAGTTTCAGCTGGATTCTGAAGAATGTGTGGTATTTCAATGCATGGAGATGAGCAAAATGACTCATCGATTCCAAACATCCTAGCAAAATCCTAGCAGGCAGGAAAATCAAATAATAATTTGAGAAACACTAAGTCAGTATGAATAGAGCAGGGAGTCATAGAAGAGATTAAAATGAGAAACCTGGAAAACAGATTAGAGCAATATTATCAAACCTTCAATTCACGAGAGCAGGACTTTATCCTTTAACAATGGGAGTTAAGGATATGTTTTGAAATAGCTAGTGAGGGGATGAAATGATTTTTTTTTTTTTTTTTAATGCTACCTCATTTCCCACAGTAAAAATATCAGTGATAAAGCAACAGAGTAGTAAAAGATCTTAAATTTTTCTTTTCACAGAAGCAGCAAACATATATTGTAGCCACCCTGGAATGGACCCCTCTTCCTCCTTTGACTCCTCTCCACCTAATATTGTAATTTTCTTTGGTAATTGCAAAATAAAATATCTTTAGATCCTAGATGAACTTGCTGAATAATTGAAGTATATGCCCAATGGCTTGCAGCTAAAAAGGACATGGCCTAAAAATCCGGTTCCCCACTCCCAGTCCATGACTCTTCACATGTTGTTCCCAATTATCTTCACACAATTGAGTAGTAAATGCCTATGACCAATTTAATACATAATAATGAAAAAGACATTTATGCACTTACTGCCTATCATAAGCAATAGAAAATGTATTGCTATAGGTGTTCCCTGCATGATTTAACTAGATCAGTTTAATTCATTCCTGCTTTCTGAGGAATTATACCCTCGGCATTTAAAAAATATTTTAATAAAGTATTTGAAGTAAGTTTTTATATAGTTTTCACATAAATACAAATATACAAAAAAATTCATGATGTATTATCTCTTTTATATATCGCTACATGTAGCTTACTGGCTTTACTTAATATGTAGTTTACATGTATGGACATTTATTTTTCCTTGTACTATCCATGGTTTTGGTGTCAACATTTTACTAGTAATGTAAAGTGCATAGAATAGTATTTCTTTTATTTTCATTCCTATTATCTAAAAGATCTTGTTTAAAATTGGAATTACCTGTGAATATGTAGTTATACCTAACTGTAAAGCAACTGAGCTTGATAGTTATTTTGTAGGCATATTTTCTTTTTCTGAGAGCATTTTTTTCTTCTTGTGTCAGTGGCAGGTAGTAAATTTTATTTTTCTCACAATCTATTTATTTCATCTAAGTTTTCAAATGAATCAGCATAAAGTTTTGATAGTATAGTATGTTTAGTTCTTCCTCGTAATTGCTAATATTGTTTTGTTAACTTTTAGGTTAGTACTTTCCTGATATAACTTTTTCTATATCCTTTCTTAGCATCTCTCTTCTGTTTATATATCTTAGAAAAATTCTAGTTCACAGCATAAACACAGCATGTTTAATTTTTAGAATACAGTCTGCTATTCTTGTCTTTTAAATTAATATTTTAATCCATTTATATTGCTAGTTAATAAATGCAGTCACAATATAGTGGTTAAAAAAAATAAATGCTGGAGGCATGCTGTTGGATTTGAATTCTGGATCTGTCACTTCTTAGAAATGCATGACACTGGTCAAGTCATTCACATTTCAGTGCCTCCTTATTATTTGTTAATTTAGATTTATAGCAGCAGTTCTCTCATGGGCTCTTTTGAAAATTAAATGAGGTAACATTTGAAAATTCTTTCCAATGCTGGCTGGTATATAATGGGCACTATGTAATTATTTACCATTATTATATTTGAATTAAATTTCCTAATTTTTTTATTTGTATCGTTTTTTACACTTTTTTGCATTTTTATCATTTACTGTATTTTTTATTGTTTTATTTGTTCCCGTTTTTCTCCCTCCTACCTTTTATTGATTCATTTAAAAAATACCTTTTAATCACATCATATTTGCTTTATTATCTTTTTTAAAATCCATCGTGATTTCCCTAGGAAACAGTAAAAAAAGCTATTGAAAAATTAAATATTTTCACAGATTAAATAACAAAGTAAGTAAGTTACTGATTAAGCTCCAACTGAACCCATGGTTAACAAATATCTTGTCTGGAAATTTCCAAAAAAAACTAAGACTATGTGTGTAATCCTTTCTGTTTTGCTAAAATTTAGTACAAATATTTTTTTCAGCTGAATATTAGTAATATAAACATTTAAAATATGAGTTAGAGAATTGGGAAATAAGCATAGTTTACTACGGGAAGATAGGCTGATTCAGGCAAAAATTGATTGATAATGAATAAAAAAACTTCAGACAATCTATTAGAGGTCACCTTTTTTGGTTGAAACACTTTAATTACAATGCATTGAAATAGGGAGAAAAAGGCTAATTCTCAGGAGCTTTTCACTGCTGTCAGTGAGAAGGGATAACATTTTTGGTGATTTATATCTTGGGCTTCTTTGATTTTTAAGAACAAAGAGCTTTCTTTCTCTCTCATTTTAACATGCCATTAATACATTCTGTTTTGTGAATCATGCCCTCATCAGTCTGTGTCGTCTCTGTGCTAACTACAGAGGGTGAGAAAAAAATGTACACACATTTTAAGAAAGGAAAAAAGCTGTATTAAAATTATAATACTCAATATATACCAATAACAAAAGAGGAATGCAAGTCATATGTATACATTGTTTCGCACCTCCGGTATCTTTGTGCTTTAGGTTTCCTCTAAGCATAAGTCACTTTTCAGGGGTGTCCCCACATCAAGATACTCTGAGTGAAAGTAAATTTACCTTCTATGTGCAAAACCAAATGCTGAATCTCTAGATTCAGAGCTAATACTGGGGTATCCTCTATGTCAAAATGGAAAAATTGAAGCTTGGAAGCAGTTTCAATTGTGGATCATTTGAACGAATTCCAAAGAGAAATATTAGTACCAGCATAAATTTAGTAATTCAGAATTACAGTTTCTCAGAGTTTGTGGGAATCTTGGATAATATTTGGTCCAATCTTCTCATTTTACAAACATGGAAACTGAGACTCCAAGAGAGAGTACCAGGAAGTGCAATAGAGACTGATGTGTCAGTACAGAGAAATGATATTCCATGCCGTTTCTCATTTGGCGTTACTACTAGTTTGATATATTTAAATATATTGATTACTGTTGTTTTGTTTGGGGTGGAGTGGGGTGGAGGAGGGCTTATTATATCTAGATTTGCTTTCCCACTAGATAGTAAACTATTGACAAGAAGAGCTACACCCTGTTAAACTCTGCACAGCAGCCCCAAATCCCTTCTCAAATTGAAGTCTAATCCCAGGCCTGACACTTATTAGGAATTCAATAAATTACTGAATAATTTATCCCTGGAGGAGCAACTGTAGAAACCTTACTTTTTGTAAACTGAAAAGCAATGAAAATGGATAGTAATTTTATAAATGCTGGTGACAGAGATGAGCGATTTGCACCACAATTTTATAGAATGATGCAAAATATCACCTATAATGCCATTTTGTGTATGGAGAAACCTACTAGCACTCACCCTCAAAGGCATATATACCAAAAATTAAGGAAAGAGCATGTTAGACTCTTTTTATGAGTTATAAGCAAAATCCTAGCTAAGAACACCTGAGGCTTCAGTTAAGTAATTTTCTCGCAAGATGGTATTAAATTAAAGTTTTTTGTGTGGTGTTTTTTTGTTGTTGTTTTTTTTTACAATAATCCTGGTGTTTAGTTTAACTTGTCATGCACCAGCTCTTTTAGAACAGTGGCATATATAAGGGAAAAGAACAACTAAATCTACTCAGTTCAAAAGGATGAGTCATTGATCACCTTTCTTAAAGAATGTCTGATAGGCAGGAGAATAATTCTGGAAGCTGCTAGAGAAAGTGATTACATAAGTCAGGCTTAGTTTGTCTATCCCATGGAAACAAGCCAACCTTCAAAACTGTGGTGATTCAGAAAATAAAGGCTCATTTTTTTATGTTTAGTCCACTGTGCATTCAGCCACCTGTCCAGAGAGGCTGTCCTGCATGGGAAGGCACAGCAGCCCACCTCCACATGGGCACACACTTCCTTTATCGCAGCAGCCCTTCCACTAAATACTTAACCGTGGAAGTAATACACTCACATTCCCACTTACATTTCACTGGTTGAAGCAACTTATGACCACATCTATTTTGAAGATGGAGGAAAGTATCTTTTTTCCCCTGGGCTCTGAAAAAGAAGAAACAATGTAAATGAACAATGTATTATCCGTGAAAGAGATGCATCTATATCACTGATTTTACTTAAACAAGAAGATGAAAGTCCAAATAATCCTAAAAGGTAACCATGGCCTTCACATGAATAAAAAGAAATTTATCTCCCACAGTGACTTCAAATTTATTTTGAAATAAAGAAACCTCTTTGTTCTCAGTCTCAGTTCAAGCATAACTATAATTTCATGGCATTTCCCATGAAGTTAAAAGTTACTCAGAATCAATGGAATTGTAATGGCTATATACAATGTCAGAGAGGTAATAGATTGGGGGAGGGGGGTTATCACTTTATGAGGGGTGTAAATGTCTAACTATTATATTGTTTTGTGCATCTGAAACTAAAAAAAAGAGTTACTCATTGCATGTCAAAGAAAAAGACTATTAGTCCTCCTCTGGTCTGCCCTCTCTGAACAACTTAGAAAATGACAAAAGTAGTTTCTTTGGCAATTAAAAAAAATCAAGTTTCTTAGGTTTTCTAAAGAAGGTCACTACAGCTAGAAATATTCAACTGTTAGACATCAAGTGAAGAAGTAGTGGTTTTAAAGTAAGTGTGTGTGTGTGTGTGTGTGTGTGTGTGTGTGTGTGTGTGTGTGTGTGTGTTAGCACAGCCCCTAGATTAAAAAATTTAAAAAAATAAAATGGAAAAGGGGCACAGGGAAGGAGGAAGGAGGGCCCCTTTTTTTTACTTTTGGGAATTGCCTTTTTTTTAAATATAATGCTTATCTAGCACTAATGCAATCAATATTAATAACCAATTACTGATTAGTGGAGCCTTTGGTGCATCTAGAACATTTAGTTTAGGTGTTTTTTGTTTGTTTGTTTGTTTTCCTTCTTTGCCATGTAGTGGCCTTTATAATGCACTAAATATTTTCTAGGGTCTCAAATAAAACTGTTTTATCTGTAACAGCAATAAGGTTTTCTAGGGCTTCTCTTACTGAGGATTGTAGTCTCAGCTCATAGTACAAATTTATGTAAGTAATATGTGAAATATTAACAAAATACTATGTGAAATTTAAGGCTCTAATGGACTACATAACTTGGCAAAAGAGCATAGGAAGTAAGTGGGAGAATTAGGATTCAAAGTCAGATATTTAAAATCTGAATCATGGAAATGTATGTGTAATAATCACTTTAGCTTGTTTTTAATTTTGTCTGTTACTTTTCTAACCCAAGAAGTGATACTTTCTTTCGTTAAGATAAAATTATGTATTTAAGAATTTTTAAAAGATATTTTACTTGTCCAATTGGATGATTATTTTTGAGCTGCATAATCTCAGATCCTCTTGTCTATGTAATAAAAGTAATTTTATTTCATTTTTTGCTAAGAATACATGTCTCCAAAGGATATGCAGAAGAAATATGTATGACAGGAATTTCTTCAAATTCCCTACTTGTAGCCATCAGAGATTTTTGAATTTGCAGAACAAAACATCCTAAATTAGTAAAATTCTCTATCCAGTTGAATGATTCGCCTGAAGAATTGTAACATAATAATTTTTTCCCAAATAGTATATTATATTTGCTTCAATTAAATAAAAATGAGACGTTGAATTTATTTGCCCTAATCCCATCATTATATGTTGAAATAAAGTGAAGTAATTAAAAGAGACCTGAATTACATTTTTAATATATCATATGAAAAGAAAATATTATAACTATTTTTGAATGACAAAAGCAACTTGACAAGGGAAAGGAACATTACTTCATAAGGTTATTTTGTATGTTCTTTACTGAGAAAAAGACTGTAGGCAGCACTTATTTATGTATTTGAAACTGCATCTTATTTCTCACCTCAGGTATCTCTCCATAGGTGCCAACTGTAATATATCAATAGCTAAACAGCTAGCTCACTGCCCTAAAGTATTCTTGTACGTGCCTGACTGAGCTATCGAAAAGGCTGCTCAGATTTCAAGTCCTTATAGATCATTGGTTCTGGCAGATGTAACTTTTGGTTTCTTCTCAACTCTTACTTTCTTTCATCAAAGGGCCACTGTCGGATAGTTCAATAAAAACAAGTGAATTTGTCAATTAACAATCTTTACTGTCTGTATGAAAAAAACAAACAAACAAAACAAAACAAAAAAAACAAGTCCTATTATTAGTAGGTAGAAAACACTACCATTAATTTGAATTGAGGGATTGAAAATCCCCAATAAGTTATAGTGTATTATTTCTGAAAGAAAACACGTTGGTATACTAATCTGAGTGTGTTCACTTTCTGAACCATTTCCTATAGTATTTCACTTCTCTGCTCTCTTTGAAGGTAAGCATGGCCGTATGACTTGCTTTGGCCAAGAAAAGTGGTGTAGCTCACTCTTGAATGGAGGCTTTAAAAACTGGTATGCAATTCTATATATTCTTTCCTCTTGTTTGAGTAATCTTGGAAATATACATCAAGATGGATCCTCTGTTATCCTAGATTCTAGAGTAACTATGATGAGCAAAATCCCCAGTCGGGTGTGAATGTGTGTAAGAAACACATTTTTGTTGTATTAAAGCACTAAGATTTTTTTTTTCCTCCTTACCTCAGCTTAACCTACTGTCTAGACAGACATACTGTGTTCGCCCAGTGTTTGCACAACGACAAATGAGTTAAAGAGTCATGAAGATGCATTGGAACTCTGCTGAAATGTAGCCCTAAGTATGCCTCAGGTTTTATATATGAAGAATCAAATTCAGAGAAATGGGTTGTTGCCACTAGCAACTTGGTTCCTTATTAACTACCCAAATGATGTTAAGAACCAAAAACAATTTTACTAGACGGAGAGCCAGATAGTCTATTAAATATGTATGCTGCTTCTGTCTTCTCCAAGTCCTCCCATACCTCTGACTACTCTTTCTCACAGGAAGCTTTGTAGAGCTAGAGACTCTATGTGTGACCTACCAAACAGCACTGATATTTTTCTGATGGTGCCCAGTGAATTCTGACCCCACTCTTTGAAATGTCACCTTATTGTGATTTTGTCTAAGTATTATCTCAAGCAGGAAATATCTCCTTTTGGGGGTAACTTTCTCTTGATCTCTTATTTACACATGTCCTTTATCCCAGAAAAGAACTTAAATGCAGTTTTGAACAATCTGACTCTGGAGCTACATTGACTAGGGCCCAATCTTTTCTCTGCTATTTGCTAACTTTAGGGCACTGGACAATGTAATTAAACATTTCTGTTTTTCATCTTTAGATGAAAATAAGGGTACAGTACTCCAACTCATAGGGCTATATTGAAGATCTACTGAGATAATCAGCATTAACAGCTTTGCTCATTAGGTTCTCTAATTACCACCCATGCCAATTCATGGCCCACCCACTGAATTCTGGGAGTACCCCATCGGATAATTCACACTATTGAAAATATGTGTTATTTTGTCTCTTTCATAAAATTTGAGTAAGAGCTCCTTAATTATAGCACATAGAGATTTTTCAATTCTGCCTCAAAAGTTTGTAACAGAGCCCCTTTTCCAAAGTTTACTGACTAATAACAGAACAGGTTAGCCCAGAAAGCTTTTGACATGGATACCTCTGGTGTGGTTACATGTCTTAGGCTGCATTTACTCAGAAAATTGAGATCTAATTGTGTAAACTTGCTTTGTTTGACCAACCTCTAAAGAATTAAATGAAAATTAATGAATTATTTTATTATTTTGTTATGGTCTCTGATGATGGCATGATATCTCTAAATCTTTGGTTATCTAACCAGAACTGTGCATTTCAGTGGAGTAAACATAGCCCATACCACTGCAGCATTATTTAAAATAGCCAAGATATGGAGGCAACCGGGCTGTCCATCAATGGATGAGTAGATAAAGAAGAGGTGACACATATATACAATGGAATATTACTCAGCCATTAAGGAAGAATAAAATCTTTCCATCTGCAACAACATGGATGGACCTAAAGGGTATAGTTCTGAGTGGAGTAAGTCAGGCAGAGAAAGACAAATGCCATAAGATTGCATTTACATGTGGAATTTAAAGAACAAAATAAATAAACAAACAAAACAGAAACAAACTCATAGACAGAGAGAACATTTTGATGGTTCCCAGGTGGGAAAGGATTGGAGTGTGCGTGAAAAAGGAGAAGGGATTAAGTACAAATTGGTTGTTACAAAGTAGTCATGGGGATATAGGGTATAGCATAAGGAATATGGTCAATAATAGTGTAATAACTATGTATGGCATCAGATGGGTACAGAATTTGTTGGGGTGATAGATGGGAGGGGGTTGGGGGCAGGGTGAAAAAGTTGAAGGGATTAAGAAATACAAATTGGTAGTTACAAAACAGTCATGGGGATGTAAAGTAAAGCATAGGGAACAAAGGTCAATAATATGGTAATAGCTATGTATGGTGCCAGGTAGGTATGAGACTAGTCAGGGGGTCACTTCTTAAATTAAGTAAATGTCTAACTACTATGCTGTACCCTTGAAATTCATATAAAATAATATTGAACGTCAACTGTATTTGAAAAATTAAAAAGGGGGACAGGGAAGGTGAAGGGCAATAAATGGTCCAAATTTTCAGGTATAAAAATCAGTCAGGGGTATGTAACTAATGTACAACAAGGGGAATATAGTCAATAATATTGTGATAGCATAGTACGGTGTCAGATGGTTGCTGGGCTTATCATGGTGATCACTTTTTTAGATATACAACTGTTGAATAACAGTTAAAAACTGTTAAAAACTGAAACTTACATAATATTGTGTGTTAGCTATAATTTTAAAAAGTCTCGAAAAAGAATTTGAATAAAATATCAAATACATATATTCACCTAAATAAGCTGCATAGAAGTATATAATATTGTCAATAGTCTTGTATAAATACTGTAAGAAAATGTAACATTATAACCACACTGATATCCTGTGATAGAAGTGATTAGATACAGAGCCATTTTTTTCACCATACGGAAGTCCAGAATCACGAAGAAACCAATCTAGAGAAGAAAGTACCAAAGGGAGTCTCAGGGAAATAGCACCATGGACACAGGGTTGAGTAACCCCTAAAGTCCTATTGACCTCTCGACTTACATTTACACCAACCCGTACATTTCCATATGGTTTGGTCAGTTTGATGGAGCTGCCAGCTTCTTGCACATCATAGCATATAAACTAAATTATAATCCTTCTATGACTTTGACTTCCTTTTGATTTTAAGCAAAACTCTAATAGATAATAATTCATTATCTACTTTTCTTGTAATTCCTCCAATTTCCCATCTTCTGTCTCAACTCATGGCTTTTGCAAATGCCACTCTGGCCTGGGACTCTCTTCTCGATTGGTCTATTATTAACTAAGCCCCACCTGACCTGATTGTTTGAGCTAAAATGTGTCTCTAATGCCCCAACTAACTCACGTTTTCTATAGATTCCCAATAGTATGCTGACGTTCTCCTTATCAAAACATCTAACCAACAAGATTATATAGATCTGCATTTTTACTCTGTAATTTCCTGCAATGGGCTAACACCAAGCAAAGTCATCATCAACTCAGTGTCCCTTGCTCCAAGCACTGGGGCTAGAATATTACAGTATCTGAATAAATAATATTGAGAGAAAATATATGTCAGTGAATGAATGGATTATATGCACATTAGAGATTAAATTTTTTGAGTTGTTAGAGCTTAAATCTATAAATCTGTTATTATTAATAAATAAATTCAGAAGGAGAATTGCTCCTTGCTTCTTTTGCGCAATTTTATACACTCTGCTCTCTCAGTCCTTGCCAGATAATGATTTTGACAACAAGAAAACCAATGCAAAACTTCATTCTCAGCCTTTTGGTAATCTGTCTCCAATGGCAACATAACTGGTCTAAAATTCTTAGGACAGTCACCGAGATTGTATGCTGATAGATGTTCAGGAAGATGTCACCACTAATATCTCCCAAATCTTCAGCAGTGACTAGCAGCTGCTCAAAACACAAAATAAGTTATGTGTATAATTTATAAATATGTATGTGATTCCTCTTAGATATCTTTAAATAGCAACTTCATTTGGCAGTAAGTGCTTTCATTGAGTGAAGTCCTACATTATAGGTTGATTTGTAAATGTTTATTAGGGAAACATTGGAGTAAACCGGGTAGAAGATAGAAATTAGAGCTAGACATTTCTCAATAGGAACTGTTTTCTGCACAGCAGGTAGCCTTGGGCATATTAATTCATTTCTTCTTCTAAAATATGAGCTTGTGATTACTACAGAATTTTTCTAAGAATTACAAATAATATATGGGAAATATTTAGGACAGTTCTTCTACACAATAAACTTTTGATAAAAAGTGGGTTTTGTGGTTGTTTTTTACTAAGGATTGCCATTCAGTAAAAAGGCTGCCAGGCTTATAATATTTAATATAATCCTTCCATATGTTCATAAAGAAAATCTTAGCAGAACCAAACATCTCAGCTGTCAAACTGAAACCAAAATTTGTCTTTGTTTTATTTCATCTACTTGGAAACTGAGGTTAGGAGTTAGGAGGAGTAAAGAGTTTTCAAAAAATATGACAAAGAGAGTGAGGTGTGGTTAGGGGGAAAGAGATGTAGTGAAGAGGAACAGGAGAAGAAACTAGCATCCAAGTTACTGTGTGTTTACATGCGTTTTCTCGTGACTTTCTTCCAAGTAAGAATCATCGGAAACATTTTATGGGTGAAGAAACTGAGGCTCAACCATTAAAGTAACTTTCCCTAGATGAAACAGCTAGTCAGTCTCCATGGCACAAATTAAACCTGGGTCTTTACAAATCCCTAAAGCTGTGATTATCCTACCATGACATTTGTCTTCAAACTAAATACTAGAGATAAGTATCCATTAAATTTTAATGTCAAATGAATAAAGATATATCAGAAAATGTTAACAATTTTCATAAGTTAAAATGGGAAAGAAATGCTAGTGCCCATTTTGGCTAACTTCTTACCTAATGTAAAAGTAATATAATTTAATACACATGAATTAATTTTATTAATACCAAGTTTTTTGTTGTTGTTGTTTTGTTGTTGCTTTTTTAATGTGTCTCTTGCATAAAGGCAAGAAAATTCATGAAATAATTATTAACTCAAATCATAATGCAAAATAATAAAACAAACATACACTATAACTACAACAATGTAAGTAAACAAATTCTAAAAAGTAAGACAGAAAGGAAATGCATAAAAATGAAGGAATTGGTCAAGTAGGATAAGAGATTATGATTTTTCTTCCAAAATTTAAGTACTATTGAGATATTTCTTTCAAGATACAAAAATAATATTGAAAACAAAGATACTCTATATTCTAGAATTTAAAAGGAAAAGCAGAAGACAACTTATCAGACAAATTTTCAAGGAAAAAAATGTCTAGCTCTTATAGGGCAGTGTGTTTGCAAATGTCATGAAAGATAACACTTGATGGTCTTAATTTTTGTGTCTTTTTTTTTTTTTTTTACTCATTCCAAAACAATGAAAAATAAATTTGGTCAACACAGTTTTTAATCCTTACTGCACAGAACATTGGAACTTGCAGCTATTTCCAAATTATTCATTCATTCACTTATTCATACATTTCATAATTGATTCTTCTCTGCACTCAGCACAGTGCTAGGCTCTATTAGAAACAGAAACAAATACAAACTTGGACTCAATTCCAGGAGTCTATGAGCCCATTAGAGCTGATATCTAAGGGGCTTAAATACATAAACACATGGGTCCTCTGGATAATTAGATGAGGCAGAATATTGCAAGTGCGAAAGGGTTAGTGCAGCTAATAAGTTCCAGAGTAAGCCAGGAAATCAAGATATTATTTTGGGCTAATGTTTTCAAGAAAGTCATCAAAAAAGTGAGGTCACTTGAACTGAACCTTGAAAAATAAGCTAGATTTATATCACTTACTTAACCGTAGTTGTACTGGTAGTAGTAGTGGTAGTAGTAGTGATAATAATAATAATAATAATAATAATAATAATAATAACTTCATTATCTTTATTCCACAAATTTATAAACCTAGCAATGACCTCTCTGCAACTTTATTCCAAAGTGAATTATTCAATTCATTATACCGTTAGCCAACATTAAGCCATTTAGTCATTACTTTATTCAACAAATATTTATTGACACTTGTTTTGTTTAGGGCATTATGCTAGGGGAGAAGGACACAAAGGTGGGCTAGACAAACTAGTTCCTGTCTTAGAATAGCTGACAGTTTATCAGGAAATACACAATTAAATACATTATTAGCCCAAAGCATACTTTAAAATTTTGATAAGGACTAGGAATGAGAGTTGTTATGCAGTGAAAAATGGCTTTTTTTTCAGTGGTGCATGAACTAATGGTAATGGTGATAGGCATGGAGTCAAAAAGAAGTGGATAAATACATTTAAAAGATGATTAGTAGGACTTGCTATGGGTTGTGTATGGGGCCTGAAAAGAAGAATGCAAAGTTCTTCAGGTGTTTTTGTTTGTTTGTTGTTTTTTGTTTGTTTGTTTGTTTCACTAACAATGGCCTCAAGGTTAAAGAAACAAATTTGGAGGGAATATTTAAAAAGAAATTTTTTCTTTATACTTACTTTGTAAGATTTACCACAAATTCCTTAAATGGAAATATTGATTAGACGTCTGGATATATGTATGAAAACACAGAAAATAGGTTAGAAATATTCATTTGGGAGTTTTTGATGAGACTGTAAAAGGTATCCTAAATGGTATTGACAACAGAAACTAGTATTAATTTATGTATTAAAGCACCCGTTTTCTAAAAATCATAGTAGTTAAGTGAACGTCATCAGTTTTAAGGCATTAGTTTGATTCCTCAGCTCACATTCACTAACCTCGTGGCTGGTAAGGAAAACTTTCCCTATCCTCAGGCTTTTCACTTGGCTCCGGGTATAGCGCCGGGGTAGATTTCTGGAACAATCACACCAGTCACTGATCATCATCAGGTTACTCGATTTGCCCTCACGAAGTTGTAGTCCTCAGCTGATGAAGTTTTATATTCTTCTATGTATGTAGCAGAGGAAGACTCCCAGTGAGCTGCTGCTCTCTGGCTTCTAGATTTTTATTTCATTTATCTGCAATGATAAATGAAGAGACACCATGGAGTAGTGAAAAGAACAGGTGTTCAATAAACAGACCCGATTTAAGTTGTGGCTCTCCTTGTTCTAGATGAGTGACTCCATCAGTCTTACTCTTCTACCTTGTGAATGTTAAATGTGGAGACATATGGAAGTATGCCCAGCATATATTAGGTGCATAACAACTGTTGCTTTCCATTTTCTAATAATGAACAATCCTTATTCTGTTTTTATTTCCTTCTCCTCTAAAATTCTGTTCAAGATCTTCCTTTCCTCCCAGTCCTAGGATGTCTATTGCTCCAGCTTGGGACATTCCCTGCATCTAATTCCAGCTGATTTTCAATTGAGGAAAATCCACTGTGAGATCAGTATATGCACATAGATTGCGGTTTGTTTACCTCGTAAAGAGATACAATTACAGTGTACAAAGAACTGGGGAGGGTGTAGTAATCAAAACTCAATTTAAGAAAATTGAGTGGAATAATGACAATCTGTGATTCCACAGGAAGAAGTGGGTTCTGGAAAGCCCTGCACTAATAATATTGCATATTAGTATGGAAACTTTTCTTATCAGAATACTTTATGTTCATGATATTGTTTATTACTTACAATAACTTTATGAGGTAAGAACAGATGATATGACTCTCATTTTAAAGATAAGGAAACAATGGCTCAGAGAATTGAATAAGCTTGGAGATAACCCGTGGTTCCAAGACATCTGAATTTCAGGGCAGACTCTTATTAAACCAGCTGTTTCTACTTATACTCTCCAAGGTGCTCAGTCTTCTCATTGGGAGGAGACAAACAGGACTTCTTTAAGATCTTTTTGATGCTTAAAAGTATGAGACACTATAACTTATTTAAAATAAAGAGATAATTGGCAAAACTGAGACAAGAATTCTGCTGTTTAATTCAAAGCATATCCAGTGCATCACTTTGCTCAAGGCACATATTTGAGCCCTGAATACTTAGGAATGGTGATTTGGTCCAAAAAAAAAAAAAAAAACATCTCAGCAGCTGCAAGGAAAAAATGGAAGACAGCAGACAAAGCAGCTAAGTCTTAAAATATTCTTATGGTTCCTACAAGTATAGGGGCAGGTGATTAAGATGCGAGTATTGTGTCAGTAGAATGAAAGTTCCAAGTGAAAGACCATGGCGCATGTGTAAATTATAATGGATAAAATGTAAGAGTGGCCCAAATCAGTAATTTTGAGATATTTGAGACTGGTGTCTGGAAGTTGAGTATATACATATTTTAATAATCCAGATGGATTAGAAAGAGTACTGGGATGGCTAGGAAGGAGTACACAGAGATGTGGTGGCAGGATCATATAAGGACTTGACTGGATGTAGAGGGTTTATAGCCTGAGCCTCAGTTTCCTGGATTGGTCAGTAAATAAACAGTAGTGCCATTCTCCAGGTGTTCTCAGCAGGCACTGCCTCAGCAACTTCTCACTGGGTATCTGTTAAATAAACAAGAAACTCTGTTGCTCTCAAGTTTGGACTACTAGTGCAGCTTAGTGGTATAACTTAGTCACTATGAAGCTAGTGAGCCCGTCAAATCATCTAGGTGATAACATGTGTCCACTTTTGCTTTTGAGTAGATGGTACATATCAGGAAAAGACATTCTACTTCAGACAATAAATATATGCAGAGCTATTTGGGTAACGTGAATGGATGGAATAATGATAGAAATAAAATGGTATAAATATTTTCTCGAGCTCCTGAAAAACTGTTATAATAATAGAGGATATATATGATTTTATCATATATTTCTTTTGATTAATAAACCAACAAAAACAGGGAACTCTGAGGAAAGTATCAACGTAGACAATAAATGGGAGAAAATAACTATATTTGTTATCTAATTCATTTAGCAAATGTTTAAGAAGTGCTTATTATACCTCAGGCATTATGCTTGATAACAGATTTAGTATATATCTATATCTATATCTGTATCTATAGAATCTGTATTATATCATCTATATCTATATCTACATCATTTATCTATATATGACTGAAGGTATTACAGTCTAGTGAAGAAAACATAAGACAAAATAATTCTGTGAGAAATTTTTAGATGCAAATTTATCCCTTAAATGAATGCATAAAAAGATTTAGCTGTGCCTAGGGAAGTCAGGTAAGACATCATAAAGTGTAGACTTCATAAAGAGTACTTGAAGAATGAGCAGGAGTTTTCAGAACTACAAATGTGTGAGCTCACATATTATAGAGAAAAAAAGAACGTGTCAGAAATTGTTCAAGAAACTACAAGGAGTTCAATATTTCTGTAGGTTGGAACAAGAGTTAGATTGGTATAATAAAAGTCATACATACAGGTCAGACCAAGACATGAAGTGTCTTATAACATGTGCAATTAATTTTAATAATATATCGGAAGCCATAGAGAGATGCTGATGACATTTAAGAAAAGGAATAACATTCAAAGTATCTCAAAAAGCTCATTTTTATAGTGATAAAAATAGATTAGTTTTGGGATGACGTGAGCGTAGTAAAGGCAGGGATGGGGTTAGGGAGTCTTTTAGTCTAACCCAGGTGAATGGAGGTAAGTGCCTGAATTGAATACCTGGCTATGAAGCTACAAAGCAGAAATATACGTATGCAGGTGGGGACAATCAGAGTAGACTGATTTCTTTTGTTCTGTCTTAGGAAATAAAGACATAAGTAATACTACTCAATAGATTCAAGGTACCTGAAGCAGGCATGTTGGAGAGATGAGGCATTTATATTTGCAGCTGTGTGGATATAACCTGAACCTCCTTTCTTGGTTTTCTGGACCCTAAATCAAAAGTTAAATTCCAGAGTGAAGAGATCATTGAAGGAGAAAATCAGATTCATTATTTACTACTGATAATTGCTCATTTTAGTTTAAGGGCAATCGATTTATCAACTTAAATTTAATTTAAATTGCTTTGCTAAATTATTAGGATATCATCGTTAATGCAAAAGCGCCATTGCATGATGTTGGTAATCATATTATTGTGTCAAAAGAAAAAAAAAAAGACATTGTTTCCAGTATTATAATACAAATCTCTTCATTTCAGGGGGATTATTATATATTGCTATTTTTAACTACAATTGGGATGTGATTCAAGATGTAGGTGAGACATACAACTGTTACCATCAAGGGAATAAATAAACAAAATTCTTGTCTTAAAGCTCTTTATACAAAAGATCAAATGTCATAATGTTCTGGAAGTGTCTTATAAGCAAGAACCAGAGGAAGAGTTACTGAGTTGCCATAAGGCTAAAGAAGTTTACGTGTCAGCATGCCTCTTACACGAAGGCCCCTTACAAGAAGTTTTAGCAATGTCGTCACTTAGTCATCATTTGTTGTAAAATTTGATTGAATGTACTATTTTAACCACAATCAGTTAAGAATGGGCTCTCACTATATTGAGGTTCCCCATCACACTTGTTCTTCTTTCAGGTGGTGTGGTGGCTACTGTCACTAAGGGGTGAACTAAAAGAGGTCGACATGAAATACTGAGACCGAAGAAGACAACATAAGGTGTATAATATGCCACTACAATAGGCAGCAACAAGAAATTTGCTAACAAGTGACATCAACCCAAAGATTATTTATTCACTGGAAGAAAATTTGAAATACCCAAAACTCTCAGAGCTCATCTGTGAATGAAGCTTAATAGATATTTTTCTAAATTTGACAAGAATCCTAAAAATGTGTATGACATCACCAGTAGTGAATTGTAAAGTGAAAAGAGAAAACTATAATGAATGAATGGATTAAAAAATGATAAATGAATGACAAAATTTTATTTTTCAGTATAGACAATAGTAAAAAACTGTCGTCACAAAAAGAGGTGATTTTGTAGCCAAAAAATTGTAGGGGAGAAAGAAGTAACATAAAGCACTGTCAAGCTATTAATGAATACAACTATATTAGCAATGAAATTTTTATTATTGGTGGCATCTGTCAGCTTTTATAATTTTCATAATTACTAATTACTAGTAGATATTGTTTCATAACTAAGTTTATAGTTATCATTTTATATAAGAAAGGACCTCCAAAAAATATGTAAGTTTCAGGCCACACAAAACACTGCAATAGTCCTCTTTCTATCCCTAACACCTAACAGAAAGTTGTACAGAAAATTATTCACTAAGTGCTGATGGTTGAGTGAACAAGAGTGAGCACTTAGTGACTAAATGTTAGGCTAAGTGAGGAAAGATAGGGAACATAGTGTCTTCATCCTGTTTTAAGAGTAAGGTAATGTGAATTCAGGGAAAGAGAAATCTCAAAACATACTCTAGTTTCTGCTCGATTAGTGAACCTTTGACTTGTTTATGTTTGGCAAATATACCTTCATAAAGTACTTGGGCATGTTTTAAGTAGGGATAGAGCCAGACAAATATTGTTTGATGACTGCTATCATGACATTTTTTTAAGTCAGAGTAGGGGGATCAAGTGACAAGCAACTCATAACTTTAAGTGGCTTCACACATTAATGTTTGTTTTTCACTGAATTTAGAGTCTAATGGGTCCATGTGGATTGAGAGAAGTTGGAAAGGGGTTCAGCAAAATGTAGTCTTTGAGAGTCGTAGGGTCCATCCATCTGGAGGTTTACCATCCTGTATAATCAGATGGTAAAGCAAAAAAGAGAAGGCATACCTGCTTTCAACTGCCTTGGCCTGAAGGCACCCAACATCACTTCAATTCACAGTCTGTTGCTGAGAATGAAGCACATAAGCTCACCTACCTGCAAGGGGCTGAAATACAGTCTATTTATACACCCCAAGATGATGGGAATCCAATATTGGTGAGTACTCACATCTTGATATGTGGACTTATTTAGACTCAGGCAAAGTAGACAAACACAATCATAGACCCAGGCCCAACTACGTAATTTGGCACAGAACAAAATGAAAATGGAAGGCTTCTTTTTCTAAAAGCAGGAAAATGGTGATAATCATGCCTTTTTCATAAGGTATTTATATTTTTATACTAATAACATAAGAACTACTAAAATACAAAAATTTTCTTTCTTACTCAGACTCTCTCTTGACATAGCATGGTATTTTTTATGTGTTATTTAATGTCATCCTCCCTGTGACATGAAGATACTTGCAGGGCATGTGCAGTGCACCACATGCACCCAGAGTGCTGGCCCAGTAGCCAGTGGACATACATGACCCGGAAGCTGCTGGGTTCCCCCCACTGCCAGACACTGTTCTGAACTGTCTTCCTGGCCATAAGTGGGGAAACCAATTTCCCCTTCCCTCTGCTTCCTATTCCAAACCATGGCAGACAGGTGAACCCCCCACCCCCCCAAGCGATTGCAACCCAGCACAAACTTGTTACTTGGATCTGGGGTGGGCCAGAGTTTCATTTCCACTGACTCACCCACCCAATGGCCGTGGAGCTGCCAGTCTGGAGCAGGGATGGTTTCTGCATGCCCTGAGGCACCCTGGTGTGTGCGTGCCCAACCTTGAGTCTTGTCATCAGTGCACCCAGGCTCCTACTAGCTGCAGAAGGTGATGGTGGAAGGCAGGTCTCCCCCTGAAAAAAGGACCTGGTTGCCTCTCCAGGTGGAGAGTTGTAGCAGAACTGGAGTGGAGGAGAAAAGGGAGAAGTTAGCAAGCCCAGACTCCAAGGGACTGGGAGCCTGTGGTTGAGAACCCCATGCTGGGGAAATCTGGAGGGGATAGGAGACCATACTGCCTGTGAGCTGAGCCTCCAAACCACCAGTGCTTGTTCTACTGTCCCTTTGAACTTCACTTACAAACAGCAAATTCAAAGATAAAATTATTAATAGTTTCAAGACAACTACAGAGTATTAAACTTCCTTCCGGGGATAAGTCCCTGTACAACTCCACTGGTCACATGCTCTTGAAACTAGCCCTATGTAAACCACATTGGTTTAACCAACACAGACTCCCTCACAGATGCCTTCACTGGAGAAGTGGCCTTTAGGTATCCTTCCCCTTTTCACATTCATCACACTGAAGTGTCACCATGTTGAAGGTAAATCTACAAGGGTTTTTAACATGGCTGTCTTTCCAAAATTATGAATCATGAACTTTGTGTTCCATGCCTTTGAAAGAAATAATCTTTCTTTTTTCAAAATAATTTTTTTTTCTTTCAAAGGTTTTTGTTTGTTTTTAACAATTTAAGGAATTATTTTTATGCTACCTCTTCCTGAATGCTATCCATGGTCACCCCAGAGGGAAAGACTCCTCCTTTCTTTCTCTAATTGGGTGATTTACCACAGGTAGCAGCATACATATCAGAATTCCCCTGAGGCATTTTCAAAACTATCTATGCTTACCCACATCCTCCGCACTGAAGATTTAGACATAAGAGATATGGGCAGATTGAAAACTTTCTCAATATTTTCTTGATATAATAAAGTCCCTACTTCCACTGAGGTCTATACTTTACATCCTAGACTTGATGCAGACAGCTTTCTTCTATTAAATATTATTTATGTTTTCCATGACATTTGGGCACATGCAAATCTCCCCTGGATTGAACATGACTTCTGCACAAAAGGAAGTCTTATTTAACTTTTTTCCCCCAGGTCACATGTATGAGTATACTTATCTGTTACATAGTGGGTACTCAATAAATATTTATAATTTGAATCGATTAATTTAGATTAATATATATTTTGGCATATAAAACTTAAAAATGGAGTACATAAATAATGACAGCACAGTCTGACATGTCAGATGTCTGATATTGTTTTGGGGTGACTATAGATCCTAAAATTATTTCTATATGGGGAAGAAAGACAGCCTGGACATCAATATTTGGGGGAGTTTGGCACACTTCACAGTCTGTCTCCTTTAAAGAGTCTTGAGGTCGTTCCTGTGTGTGTTTTCTTTGTTGTTTTCTCTCTCAGCCTGTTGCCAATGAATGAGTTCTTGGTGTTTCTCACAGGAAAAAGTTGAAGGACACACCGAGTAAGCCACACAGCAGTAGATTTCTCAAAAAGTATAGTACACTGTCAAAATGGCGAGAGCGGTCAGGCTGGGAGAAGAGCAGCTGCCTCAAAAAGAAGTGGGTGTAGGAATTTATTGCACTTAAAATGAAAGGGTGGAATATTTAGGATTTAAGGGCAGCCCTCCTGACCACTCCTTGCCTTTGGGAGGGGACGTTTTAGTCCTTGTTTGGCTCTCTCGGAACTGTCATGGCAATAGAGGGGGTGGAGATTTTTCTTGGCTGCTATGCTAAAAGCATTATCATCTATTACAATCTTCTAAAATTCACCTAAAATGGTGAGATGGCATCCTGGATCCTCCCCAGCTGCTGAAATTCAGTTCTGCCCAGGTTGTAGTGAGCTTTTTTCTTAACTGCCAAACTTACCTCTCCTTCCTTGCAGCCCTAATTTTCCTACCTACTGTAACAAGATCACTTTTTATTTGCTTTTATAGGCTTGGAAAGGTTACCTATCCACTTGACTAGAATGGTGATCTTTACGTTCTTGAGGTCCCCAAAGCCAGACTGCACAAATATTTCCACATTTTCCTGAGTACTGAGTCAATTGACTATATATAGTTTCTACCTTAGATATGGTGAATTCCCTCTGGTTAGCACCAGATCCTGCAATTCTTGCAGAAGCCAAGGTGTTTTTGTTGTTGTTTTTACCTCCCATTGCATTATGTCCACAAGGCATCCATCACCGACAATGTTGGACTGAAATTACATTGCCTTTTAATTACTCAACTAACTAATACGTGCACATGAGACAGAAACTTAATGACATGAGATGGTTCTTGAAAGGAATTACTCAACAATGATAAATTACAGTATTAGAATACCTTGTCATAAAGTCGTAACTTTTTATAAGAATAGAAAGGTGATGTGGCCAAGTTATTCAGTTACGATGTTTTCACTTATTGTCAAATGTCAGTTTTATTTGCTATTTCATTTTCCTGCATATTCAAAACCCTTTAAAACTCACTAACACAGTGAATATTTCTTTAATTAACTCCATCTGACCTTGACTATGTTTCTGCATCCCTTCACTTATTCTTAAGCTGCTTTTTAAAATGTTTTGCATTCACTTGTAATATAAAACAATGCAATATCACATGATATGACATTTAACATATGTAACTTGGCTATCACTTACTATGTACCTGGCACTGTTAAGTGTTTGATATAAATTTTACCATTTCACATCATAACAAATGAGTGGTTTTACTATTGTTATTTTGTATGGAGAGCATTGAGGCTTAAACACTTGACTATTTATGGCATAATCACCACCCATATTCCAGGAAAACACAAAGGGAGTACTAGACCATAAATCTCAAAATAAGGCTTAGGAATCTGAATTTTTTCTAGCATAGTAGGTGGTTCATAGTCATCCTAAAAATAGAAAAACACTAGAAAACATTGTTTAAATGTGTGTTTGGTTTCCTCAACTAGACTGGAAGTTTCTAAAAGAAAAAGAACACCACTTTTAGCTGTTCCCAGTCTCTCAATTACTACGAGATGTTGTATACCGTCAACCTGTTTGTAAAGAAAAGGTATGGCCTTTGGTGTAAGGAAAAAAAAAAAATCTCTTAATTTCTTTGAGCTCCAGTAAATGAGGATAATTTGTTCTACTGCATGCCACTATGGAAAAGATGAAGGAAATACCATGTAGCTCAAATACACTTGGCAATTGTATTCTATTCATTGACTGCTTAAAAGAAAAATAGATTACTGACCATTAGAGGAAAAAAAACACCTATAATTAGGTCTATGTAATCAAATTTGGAACACATGTTCTGTAAATCATTTCTCACATGTCCTTTTATACAGAAAAACAGTAAATGGATTAATCCAGTGCTAAGGAAAATGAAGTACATGATCACGAATCAATTACACAATCTCTAGACAATTCATCTCAGTGGAGGGGTGTAACTTACGGAGATGGTAGAGAATTGGAACAAGACGTCTTCTTTGGCTTTTCTGCCCTGACTAAACACCACAGACAGAAGATAGAAACGTCTGAATTGGTCTCTGAAAAGCCGTTATTAGCTGAATGTTTCCATAATGGATGCACATGGGAATCATCTGCAGAGCTTTAAAAGTTACCCATGCCTGGGCCTCAACCTCAGAGGGTCTGATTTAATTAGCATGGAATTCCTCCTGGGCATGGAGATTTTATAAGTTCCCTAGTGGTTTTAATATACTTATGAGCCTGGAGACCACTGTTGTGAGATTTTCATTTCCTTGTTGTATTATAGTTTTAGCCAAGAGGCAAAGCCAAGTCTTTTCACTCACAATACTTCTCAACACTGGGTAGACACTGGGCATAGATGAAAGGTGTATTCTCACTGTCATTGACCTCATTGGGCTCTGCTGGGCTCACCTACTTTTCAGGGACCTGGAGTGCCTTAATTCCCCTTGTACCCACTGTCCTTGGAGTTATTTCCCTAAGAATATAACTCTACTTGTAATTTTGCCTACTGATCTCTTTTTTCAGTGGCATGAATGAGACTTTTAAGCAAGAAAAAAAATATCTGATGGGGGACTGAAAGTATTGAAGCTGCGTACCCATATTCTCATTTCCGATCATGTTGGATCTTTCCCCACCCACCTAACAGCTCCTTTGCCTGTAACCACCAAATGAACAGATTCATCTCTGTCTTTCTAACTTGGTGTTCTTTATTGTTTCAGAATGTGTCTAGCCACGTGAAAAGGGAAACAGACTAAAACCTAGCTAATCTGCTTGAAGATGAAGGGGTTTTCAGGAAGATGCAAAGCTTTTAAGGAGTTAAATTAGAGTGTGTCTCCAAAGAGAGCCTTGCAGACAGATAACGGGTCAATTCCAAAGCGCAGTGTCTGCAGAAAAGGCCATGCACACAGAACAGTGGGTCACTCTCTTTGTCCAGGTGTACATACAAGAGCTTTGTAATTCTTAATAACCAATCAATTTGGTAAAAAAAAAACCTCTAAATTAAATAGCTAGTTATTCTAATAATAGTGTAGACATGTAGTGATTACTATGCAAAATAAATAAATGCTTTGCTCTAAATGCTTTGCAAATACTTGTTTCATCTTGGCATTGATTTTATGAAATGAATAGCAATATTTTTCTTCATTTTACATATGAGGAAAATATATAAACAGAGAGATTAAGTACCTCACTCAATGTAAGAGCTATGAAATGGGAAAAGTAGTATTTTAACACAGGTGGTTGAATATGTGCTTTTTACAAATCAGTATAATTGCACTCAATTCTAACGCTATGTTTGTTTGACTGTGTAGTAGAATCTATAATGTTTCAAGTATATTATATAGTTAAGTCAAATTACATTCAAAGCATTGAATTTCTTTAGTTTTAGTTAAAAATCAAACTAGGCATTTAAAATATTTTTGTAGTCTGGTTGTCATATATATTTAAAATTTGTGATAAATTGAATTAAAATGTCACATTACATGACTTAATATTGGTATGTCAATGTGTCCTCCTAGCTACCAATCAATCTAGTAATAAGAAAGAGTATCTGGTCAAAAGACAATTTGGAGAAAGAGACACATATTATTTATCTGTGCTTCATAGATACATAGATACCCAAGGCTTTATCCATCTAAAGATCAGTCCCAAGGGGAAGAGGCCAGGATTTCAATGTGAAGATTAAAACCTAGACCCTAGTTCCAAAGAAAGGACCTGTCGTGCAGGGACTCTAGTTCTGCTCCCCACACAAGAACACAGGATATGGTGAGGCCAAAAAGGCACACCAGCAGAGCCATAGATAGGGGAGTCATACCACTATATTCTCACTGGCGGCTGGGTTGGAGACACAGGAAGCAGGCTCCACATGATGAATAATCCGCTGTTCTCTTCTCTGCCAACCAACCAAGCAACCCCCCTTGCTGGCTGCAATCCACGCTTGCTAGCTTAGCCACGACAGTTATGTTATAACTGGTTATAGCTGATGGCCAACTACTTACAGCTGATGGCCATCTAGTATCCAAGCCAGCACCTTTCCAAGTGAGGCTGACAGCCTGGAAACTGCTCTCTGGAACTCTGTCCCCATAGGACCCTTGATCAGACACTGGAGTATAGATTAGTTCTCAGAAGCAGCCATTTTCAGCTCCAGGATACTTGACAAAACAATTGAGCAACAGTGATCAGCAAACAAAATAAAATCCTTTTGGGTTGAACTAATTTGTTATACTAATATGCAATTAGCTAAATTTACTAGGAAAGTAGGCATTCATTTTATTCAATTCTGGTGCTTGGAATAGTGACACATTGCTTAAACAGAAGTCAATCATAGACATGTTTGGAACAATGAAAATCCTGGGGGAAAAAAAGAAGAGACAATCTTCCAAGCTGCTAAAATGATGTCTAGGTACCACAGTGCCATTGAAGACTTGGCAAGCCATTTGTTCAGGTTCAACTGAATTTTATCAACATTAATAAAATGAGTTTTCTGCCTGTCTGTTACTGTATTGCATGAAATCAGCACAGTAAATTTTTACCAAAATCAAAGATTATGTTTAAAATGGTGTATTAAAATAGGTTATATGCTAAGCAGAATAATGTCCCTCCAAGATGTCCATGCATTCATTCCCAGAAACTGTGAATATATTATCTCACAAGGCAAAGTATGATTAAGGTAGAAGATGGCATTAAGTTTGCTAATTAGCTAATCATGAATTTAGCCAGGTGTGCCCAATGTAATCACTAGAATCCTTGATTGGGTGGGTCCTCAAGATCTTTACAAGGGAGACATAAAAGCAGACTCAGGAAGTCGGAGAATGAGAACATTTCCTGGCTTTGAAGATAGAAGGCGGATATGAACCATGAATGTGGACAGTCTCTAGAAGGTAGGTGTGGGGGCAGAGCCCCAGAAAGTAGTTTCCAGGCTCTCGGCCTCACATAGACAGGTGCTGGCTCAGGTAGTAAATGGCCATCAACTGTGATTGGATGGCCATCAGCTGTGGCTAGTTGGCCGTCAGCTGTAACCAGTGAGCCATTGGCCACTAATATAACTGCTGTGGCTATGCTAGGAGAGAGAAGAGAAGAGGGAGAAAGAATGGGGGCTAGCAAGAAGATGGCGGCTGGGCTGGCAAGCGTGGATGGCGGTTTGCGGACAGTGTGGATCCAACCTCCAGTGAGAGTATAGTGCCGCCAGTGAGACCGTAGTGATATGACTCCCCTACCTATGGCTCCGTGGGTGTTCCTTTTTGGCCTCAGCATATCCTGCGTTCTTGTATGGGGAGTGGGAGCAGAGACCCCGCAGGCCGTCCTGCACGACAAATGGCGCAGCGAGCCGGTCTCCCGCATGACAGTAGGAAAGGAAAGAGATTCTCCCCTGGAGCCCCCAGAAAGAGATGCATATCTACCAATACTTTGATTTTTAGTCCAGTGAGATACTTTTCAGAATTTTGACCCCCAGAACTGTGAGTTAAGAAATTACTTGAGGTAATTTACAGAAGTGATAGGAAATTAATACAGGTTATTTCGTTCATGAAACATTCAGTTTGAGGAACTTGATGAGGGACCCTCCAAGAGAGATCAGCAGCCATCATTTGAAGATTGATTGTTGTATCATTAATTATCCTGTTTGTGCTCATATCCATTCCTCACCCTCTCTTTGCCCCCATTCAGTGGGGCAAGGTGGTAATCCTGCATGTTTAATTTCCTAAGTTCCTGTGTGAGCTGATTTCCTGCAGGGTTCAGTCAATGAGGTAGCAGTGAGAATTTGCTAGTGAATGCAGGAAGAAAGGAGAAGCCAGAGCATCACTTTTCACTTCTCTCTGCTTTGGTTGGCATCTCTGGAGGTGATTCAGGTCTTATTTTTGCTTCAGGTACAGTTATATGGGATACTTGATTCACCTCTTCTGTGGCCTTAACGTGTCCTGAATGTCCCTAGCCTTGGTTTAGCCCTTGCTAGATGGCCTCAGGGTCTTAGCTCCAGAAATACGTTCTTTAGTTCTTTCAGCTTGTCATTAAGAAACTTATTCTCACCTGTAGGCTTCACAGCTTTAGTGTCTATTATCTGTGTAACCAAATCCTTTGATTTAATTCCCTCTCTTTGAAATACCTTGAGAGGTTTTGTTTTCATAACTGGAAACTGTGGTGAACAATAGGTTTACGAGTAGTATGAGGTTTCTTAGGTAACGTTAGATATACTTATAACAGTCTTGGTACTTGCTGAGGGAGCTTATCTTTTAGATGACTATCAGAAATAGGACTCCTGAACAGAGAAAAAATTCAGGAAACAGTGCTCAGTATAACATGACAAAATGCAGTTGATGATAATACTGCTGCAGCTGTTGTCACCCATTATGATGATGACAACAATATCAACAGTGATGAAAGAATTCTAGAAGTAGCACATTACTATTGAATGGAGGTTTTGTGCTCAGCCTTTGTTGTCAAAACCAGGACTCGCTGAGTAGGTGATCTGCCACTTAGTAGCTGTGACACTTAGATAAGCCACTTCACTGCTCTGTCTCAGACACGGCATCTATAATGTGAGGATGATAACATGTACCTTACGAATTTGGGGATGGAGAGGATATTAACTAAGATCTAAAGAAAACCTGATAACTTGGCACATAGGAAGCTCTTAATACACGGTAGCAATAAGGCTGACCTTTTATATTAATAAAGATTCTGCCTTTCCCCAAGATGAATGCTCACCTTTTAAAAGTTGAAGTCCTCTAACATTTGTCTAGGATTCACCTTTGCACATTTCTTTTTACTTCTGACCCTAATTCACTGCTTTGCCTACCATCAGAAACTCCAAATATTATTCATTCCTAGCTCTTGTGTTGCCCTGCTCCATCTGCCTGATGGATTTCACTTTGCAAATCCGGACTCTAGACTCCTCGTGCCACCTGTCACTACATACTCAGTACCAAGCTCTGTCTACCTCATTGGACTCTCTCCAGTTATTAGCTGCTGGGCTGCTCCTATGCCAGGAAAGCCCTCTTGCCTCATTTAACCCTTCAGTGCCGAGCTATAGAAGACACCATAGGAGTCACTATGCATTTTATTGTTAGCATGCTGATATGTTTGAGGACAATGAGATATTCTGCTTCTAGCACAAAAAGAAAGACAACTCCCCCAGACACTGGAGACAATGGAACAAACTGTTGTGCCTCTTTTCTATGAAACAATGACTAAAGCCATTTTCTGAAAATGAGTATTGCTAATCATTGGATCATTAGCCTTTCCAATGTTAATGCGTTCTCCGTATCAAATTCAGTTAAATGGCTGCCAGAGGTAACAGTTAAGGGAACATTTCACATAGATGGACATATTAATGCTTTACTTAGTTCTAAATGCACTGTGAAGGATTTAGGTGAGAGCTAATCTGTGGTAAGAAAGCAATATGCCTGAAAGAACAATTTCACAGCAAGAACGTGGGTGTTGGACAGGTAAAATATAGCCTGCTTTTTAATTCTTCACATTTCTTTCTTCCTTACTTTTCACTGTATCTCATATTTTGCTTTCTTGCTTTCTTTCAAAAGAGAACACACACTAACCAGCTTGTACACAGTGGAGGAAGGATCACCGTGAGAGTGTGTGTGTGTGTGTGTATGTGTGTGTGTGTGCACGCGTGCACATGTACCCTGAAGTCCATTCCTGCCATGCTGGGTGGAAATGACTTATCTATGGCTTTATGACTTCTACTTGTAGGCAAATGCCACTTGTTTCCTCACTCAGAATCATACTTTACACCCTTCTTTTCCTTGTTCCAATGCTCCACTAATTCAGATCACATTGGAATTAATGAGTAGAAGTTTAAGAAAGATTTTGTGTTATAACCGTTTCTTGGATTCACTCCTTACATTCACATTTTCATCCAGGGTGTAAGTAACTTTTCTAAATTTTAATATATTTCACCAAGAGTATCCAGGTTGAAAATCAATTGATAATAAATGTGTATTAAATAGTTGGTAGTTAGCTTTTTATTAGTGTATGAGCAACATATTAGAAGTCAGTCAAATATATATGCTATACCAACTCTGAACATTGAGAAACACACCATGTAGTAGCAAACCAGCCACATTCACACAAGGCAGCTGGTGAAAAATTTGATAATACTGAGTTAAGACGGACTACGCAGTGTAATTTCTCAAATCGAGAGTGGAAGGTAACATGCTTACATGGATTTAACAAGATTATGAGTTTTCCTCTCTCTCCATGAGCTTTTCTCTCAAGAAAGAAAAGGGGGGAGGTAAAGAGAACAAAGCCATCTTTCACAAGGAATAACTTGAATCAGATCTAATTATATAACAGCATATCATTTGCATACTTCTTTGTTTTAACTAATGCTAGTTGCTTGCCTCCAAATTGTTCTTTGACACTCTGTGTGTCTAATGTTTTCACTGAACACCTCTGCTCCAGGACCCAGCAAACACACATACCTTGAGGATAGGGATCACTGAGTGAAGCTTCTGAGATTTGGTATTTCAGGATTCAATCATCAAATCCTCTCACTGTATGAACACCATCAATCAACTCTAATTTCTCCTGCCACATGCACATCACTAATGTTAGACGGTTCCTGTGTGATGCCAGTTCAACCAGTCAGCTTCATCAAGCAGATGAAAATGTCTGTCAAACTAATCACTCCCAGCTGTGTACATATGATAAGTTGCTGATTCAATTAATATTTCACTCTTCACAGTGCTCCGCTTCTATCATGAGGACAAAGTCATTGATTATGTCTTGGTTTGAAAACCTCTCAAATGGAAGACTATGCCCAGACATGTTGGTGCATGGACAATTTGTCTTCAGCTGGTGTCACTTCAAATTTTACACCCTATTGGCCACCTGTGGGGTTAACTGAGGCTTCTATTCTAGTTTTTCTTTAAAATCTGATTTCAAAATTTACCATTATTACAAAAAAATCAAAATTATACTGGTCAAGATGCATACTAATAATATATGCAACTGAAAATCATTTGTACAAATTCTGTCTGATGTATTGCAATAAATGCCTTAATTTTTAATATTATGCCTCAGATACCAGAATGGGAGAGATATTTCAGAGGACTGAGGAGTCTGCTCAGTAGCCCTGGAAACATGCATGCAGATGGCAGCTGATCTCACCTGTCTTAAAATCCCTCATGCCAGTAGGTTTACGTGATCTTGCATTATTCAGAGCATTTCCTCATTTGAGCCTCTGCAGAGCTCTAAACAGGAGTGCAGTAGACCTGTGGAGAAGGAAAAGAAAGAAAATCTTAGAAAAATTATGGCTTGTCAAGTCTGCATATCTAGCTAGTGAGTGAGTTGGGACTGGAATTCAGACTCTGCAGTCTCTAGCCCAGATTTGTTTTAATTATTTCACGTTTACATCATTTTTGGAATAAATTGGAACATAAACTTGCTTATATACCTAGGCCCTTAGTAAGGTGGTTATGTCTCAGTTTACCTGGGGCAATTGAATTTATGTCATTTTCCAGTGTAATTATTAATAACACCCCTTTTCACTCTCAAAAGTATTAGGCTTTGGCAGCTAAAGTATGGAATTAGCTGTTAAAGTATAGAATTGTCTTAACTTTAGGATTTTAAGAAAGTTCTCTTTTAGAACAAGGTCTTAGTTCTTTAAAATAATTAATACCATAATACTTTCCAAAATTGTCCCTACTGTAAAACCTAGTTTTTATTTATTCCTAGTCTTTTTTTTTTATTATTAGTTTCAGGTGCACAAGACAAAGTAATACTTAGACATTTATCATTTATATCCCTCAAACTGTGTGAACCCCCCTCCCCCTATCCACTATCCCTCTGACAACGCACAGAGCCGTTACATTTCCACTGTCTCTATTCCTAATGCTGTACTCCGCTTCTTGTAAGTATATACATATATATATATATATATATATATATATATATATATATATATATATATATATAATTACAGTTGTCATTCATTATTGTTCAGCTTCAGGTGTACAGTGCAGTGATCAGGCATCTACATCTTCCCTGAGGTGGTCTCCCAAATGGGACACATGTCCATCGGATACCCTACAAAATCTTTACAACATTATTGATTACATTCCCCAAATTAACTTTCGTAACCCAGTGACAATCTTGTGGTTACTGACTGCTTTCTAATCCCCTCACCTTCCCCCTTATCTTCACCCCCACCTCCCATCTAGCAACCCTCAGTTTTTCCTCTATGTCTCCGAAACTGTTTCTGATTAGTTCATTCACTTATTCTCTTCTTTAGATTCCACATATAAGTGAGATCATATGGTATTTGTCTTTCTCCGACTTATTTCACTTAACATAATGTCTTCAACCTCAGATTTCCTTACAAATCCTGGTTATACTTACTATTTTGGACTTGGACTATATAGTTATGATAAACTGATATTTATGTCTGGATATGACCCTACTTTTGTTTTGGTCTTTAAGTTTTGGTGTCTTTCCTAACTGTCTCTCCTGTCTTTGAACCTCTTTTCCTTTCCAGGGTTTAATTTTTCTTCTTGTGTCTCAGCACCAATAGCTGGGAATATCTTTCTCCTATTAGAAAACCAGTTAGTATGGTGTTTTATTTTTATGAACTTCATGACTATTAGGAAAATTTCCAAGTCCTCTGAAATTCTATAACATTTGTTTTCTTGTACCTCAAGCTATTCTAACTCTAGTATGAACAGTCACCTCCTCAGTTTCAATTGCTACCTCTTTATGGGTGATGCTTTCATCTCTGCTCCAACCCCTAACTCGCACTTAAAATTCAAGCCACCTGCCCACTTATGCACAGTAAAATTCCGTTGAACATATTCTGAAGGTTTATCAGGCAATTCAAACTTACTAATTCAAAATCTGCAAAATATTATTTCCAACTGTTTAGCTTTATTTCTTACTGAATGAGGTAGACACTGGGATCCTGAGGTTTTGAACCTAAAACGGTTTTCCAAAAGATGGTGCAGATTTTCTTGATGAGTGGTAGAATGCAAAAGTTAAACACATCGATTCTAGAGCCAAATGTTCATGCTTCTAATGTCAACTGTTCCACTTGTTGACTTCTCTCAGGAAAAACACAATTTTTCAGTTCCTAAATTTTCTCCTCAGTAAAATAGGTATAATTATAGCAACTACTTTATAGTTATTATGAGAATTGATCAAGTTGCAAGGTATGATCTGCTAACGTTCCTATTTATAGCATATGAATTATTTATCTGGGATTGGTAAATAGGGACATTATGTTGCGTCATACATGATTTTCCCCAATCTGTTTATATTTTATATTAGTGTGTAACAGCAACTTAATAATGAATGCAAAAGCACCACTAAACATAGCAAGCTATACAAGAACTCAAGATTAAAGAAAATTCGCTCAATTTTTCCTCCTGGATCATTCAACTGTAGCCATGTGCTTTGTCATGGAAGTTCTTGATTTTCACTGATTTCTTTACATTATTCCCTTCATAATTCAGTAGACTCAACCTTTCCTTTTACCCTGTTTCATCAAACTACATTCAGCTTTATTTAAATATAAAATTCTGTATTTACAATGTTATTTATTGATTAGTTATTTAAAATATATTTTAAATTGTTCTTGTGTATTTACCTGGATCATTATAATTTTTGTTAGTACACTGGTTACAAAGTTTCAACAGTTTTAAGTGATCTACTCTACATAATTTTTTTTTTTCCCTATGACCTGTTAATTTTATGTACAAGTGTGGGGACAGAGCCCCAGAGAGCAGTTTCAAGGCTCTCGGCCTCATGTGGAAAGGTGCTGGCTCAGGTAGTAGATGGTCATCAGCTGTGGTTAGTTGGCCATCAGCTGTAACCATTGTGCCATTGGCCACTAATATAACTGCCGCAGCTACATTGAGGGGAGTTGAGGAGAGTCGGTCGGTTGGCAGAAAAGTGGACAGCAGGTAGCACGTCGTGTAAATCCAGCCTCCAGTGAGACTATAGTGGTATGACTCCCCTACCTAAGGCTCTGTGGGTGTTCCTTTTGGGCCTAGACACATCCTGCGTTCTTACTGTGGGGAGTGGGAACAGAGACCCCTCAGGCTGCCCCGCGTGACAGCAAGTTTGAAGAATATGATGATTTTCAGAAATGCAAACACCTGTACATATAAAATGTTTAGAGCAGGACTTGACTTAGAGGGTACATTTTAGGAAATTTCTACTTTGTTCATTGCCAGGATTTGAGCACAAAAATACAATTTGTTTTAAGCACTCAGATGGGTCATATTTTCCCTAAACAAACTCTTTTTGCCTCACCTATCACAACAGAAAAATATTCTTCTTGTTCTCTTTCTTCTAAGCTTTTTCTTCAGGACCTTAAATATCTAATGGTAAAAGAAAACCTTAAAGAAATAAACTCAACAAACACAGAAAGTGCTTTCTGTAAGCTTCAGAATAGAGTACACCTGACTCACCCATTCCATGTTTCTTTTATCTAAATACTCCAATTTACCCCACTCCATCCTCCACGTGTATACAGTTATTTTGTCATTTTAGGAATAGAGAGAAATACCATTTGTTTATCAAAGGGATTTTTTTTTTTTTTTTTTAAGGATTATATGTTTAAGGGGAAAAAACATTCTGAGTGTTTTGTCAAATTTTCTTATGCCAGGTACGAGGATCTCAGACTTTCCTTTCTAAGCACCTATCTTTTTATTTTATGTTTTCTGGAATGTATGTCCCTTTGACAGTTTTAGCAGGGGAAGAGCAAACAAACTGAATGAGGGAGACTTGTTCAGGTAATTTTTCTCCTAACTAATCAAGTCCTCAGATTTTGTTATTTTAAGAGGTCGTAGATTTATCTAATTTTAGTAGGTTTTAGAAGTGGGTATATATTATAATTCTTTGAGAGGTTTCACAAAATAAATTTGCTAAGCTCCATACTTACATATTTTTTCACACCTATACATTGTTATTTAACAGGATTTCAGGATCCCGTAATTTAACACATTTCTGATGATCTGCTGCATTCTCTGGGAGTTTGAGAACCATTGATATGATCAGGTTCCTTACCTTTCAAATGAGGAGGCCCTGAATGATATTAAAGTGTATTTGAACTCAGCTGTCTTGATTGCTAGTTTAACAGCTAGTTAACATTATTTCTTCTAATAATAAATGACACATTGTATCAACCTGACTAATAAAAAGGCAAATTTATTGAAATTCAGCTTGGCAAAAGCCATAGGTCCTGAGATCCAAATATTCCACAGGAACCACCTGTGCTTCCATTTTCCTGGGTAAACCATCAGCATGATAAAAATGTGGTTTCTGTAGAGGGGACAGAGTAATCAATTTAGAATAGAGCCAGAAGAATTAGCCTCATGGACACAGTGTTAATGTTCAGCTTAATTGGGTGATAAGCCAGGATTCATAACATCTCACCTTTGTGCATATACTCAAAAAACCACAGGAAGAAAGAAATGGCATAGCAATTGGGGAAAGCCGATAGAGCCCACCCACAGAAACAAAAGCAAAGCAAACAAACAAACAAACAAAATCAGCTGACACCCAGATTACACGTCAGGTGTAATTTGCTAATGGACTGGCACATTGAGCATCTTGGAATAAATTTATGAACCAAATCCCCTTGCATTCAAAGGTGCAAAGAATAAGTGGAGTTAATAGGTTTTATGGAAGGATTTGCTGGTAGTTTGCTCGACTGAATGTAAAGGCTAACCCTGTAATTGCAGAATAGGGAAGCACAGTCCAAGGTTGCAATGGTGATGTCCATGAATGGCAAATCCTGCTAAGAGAGGATTTCTGCTTAATCCAAACAAGGTGATTCAGCTAAAGGTGCACGTATCTTCTGATTATGGTAGTCCGCTATCAGTGAAGAGAGTAAGCTAGGGAGAAAGGAGGAAAATGTGGAGATGCACAATAAGATTCCAAGTTAAACTGTATAGCTGAGACCATATAAATGGTGGCCAAAGACATAATGTGTCCTGTTCATTTAATACGTCGTAAGATTCTTCGATTCCTTTGACTTGTTATCTCAGGTTTTAATTGTTTGAAAAAGATGGCACAGAAGAGTACCCTGAGATTTCAAAATTGTTTTCAATATTTTTTCACGTTACTTTTGTTTTATTGGCAACCAATAAAATACAAGTTTATACCCTTTATTTAAGGTGTCTGGTCTCCCAGGCTCAGGATTATAGAACAGTAGAGTGGAAAGAGACTCGAGTCATCTAAAACAGCGCTTCCCAAATGCTGGCACATAGGGAAGTGCTGAACTGAGATTCTCCAAATCAGTGGGGGAAACTGAGAAATATGGAAGCCTAAGTCTCATTAATAAAAACTAAGTCAGTAGGACTGAGATGAAGTCCAGAAATCTGTGAAAATCTTGTCAGGTGACTAAGATGCACAACCACTTTACAAACATCTATTGGATAGCATGAAGCCTTGATGTATCTTGAAACATTTTTTCTGCCCCCTCACTTGTTTTTGGAAAACCTATGAAAAGAATGAATAAGTCACAATTTAATAAGTTATTTATATTGAGTCAATAGTTTCCCTTAATATTCCAACAAATTGGCCTGGAATAAATTCATCTGCACATCCTTCCCCAACCCTCATTTTCACCATTTCCAATTTACTGATTACAGTAAAAGACATATGGCCATTTGCCAAGGAAGCTGTCTTAGCACCCTCACGGGTCAGATGCAGTCCAGCTTTGGCATATACACAGCGCCATGTCACATAAACTATTATGACGCACTGAAGCATACATCTCTTTCTACAAAAATTAACAATATTTCTGGCTGGAATAGAGAGCTCACATATTTGGACTAAAAAAGATGTCATCAACCACTCCCTTGTTTCATAAATAAACTGAAATCATAGAGAAATTTCCAAGATAATCTACAATAATTACATTTAATTTAAAAATGTCAAGTAAAACTGCATTTTAAAAGCTGTCTGTGTATATATGTGCATGTGTATCCATGGCATATGAAATAGAAAAGAGAGTTGCTGAGAGCTGAGGCAGATATTTCTATGGGTCTTCTTAGTCCTAAAATATAGGATAAATCTAGGTGAAAACATTGCATCACTGTAACATTCAATCTACTAGACTTTAAAACAGTGTTCATTTGGGTATATTGAAAGAGAAGACAAAAGTATAAATATGAAAAGACACATGTTCATTTGGGATTTGATAATTTGTTCATCTATACACTAGAAATCACCCAGGCAACAATTTTCCCTTGGTACCGGCTATATTTTGGTTGAATTTATATACTACAAAATTTAGGAGAAGTTTCTGCACTAAACAACTGTAGGCAAATATATAGATCTTCAGACTTCACAGGAAAGTCTACATGCCTGTTTTGAAAGGGACAGTAACAATAATAATAATAATAATAATAATAATAATAATAAAAATAGGTATTGTTAATGTCTAGGTGAAATCTACCCTTGCTTCTATTTCTCCATACAGGGCTCCAGGCAAGACAAGTCTCTACAAAACTTCTAAAAGTTTTGACATCTTCCTTTCAGTGTGTTCTTATTCCTTGCAAATACTGCCCTTTACTTGTTTCAGTTCCTTTTTATTATTTTTCGAGAACCTATAATTATAGGTATCAGTACCATTCAAGTCTAATTGATTGAAAAAAAGCTCAAATACTATCTCTCTTACAAAGCTATGTGCATTTTAAGAGGAATCGATATGACTCAGAAATCCCTCTTCTAGATATATATGCGAAAAATTTGAAAACACTTATTTACAAGGACATATGCACCCCTATGTTCATCGCAGCATTATGCACAATAGCCAAGACATGGAAAGAACATAAGTGTCCTTCAATAGCTGAATGGATAAAGGAAATATGGTATGTATATATCATATACTACTCAACCACAAAAAAAATGAAATACTGCCATTTGCGACAACATAGATGTATCTTGAGAGTATTACGCTGAGTAAAATAAATCAGACTAGAAAAGAATAAAAACTATATGATTTCATTCAGATGTAGGATACAAAATAAAAAGTAACAAATGAACAAAGAAAACAAACATAGAAACAAACAAGAAAAACAAACAAACTCATAGTTACAGACAATAGAATGATGGTTACCAGAGGGGAAGAGGGTAGGGGGAGGATGAATTGGATAAAGGAAGTCAAATACATGGTGTCAGAAGGAGACACAATTTTGAGTGGTAAACACACAATAAAGTATACAGATGTTATAAAGTTAGACACCAGAAATTTAAGAATGTTATTAACCTATGTTACCCCAATAAATTTAACAAAACAATTTAAAAAGTTTCCCTAAATGAATTACATTTTAACTATGTGATTTCAGTTCCCTTACTGTTCATTCATTTAAGGAGCATTTAAGGAGTGCTTTATGTGCCAGGCCCTAGTCCAATACGTAAGGCTGTGAAAACAAATGATGCTAAGTGTGCCTGCCACTGAGGAGTACAGTCATGGATGAGACAGACAAATAAACAATTATAAATTGCATTTATTATAGTTAATCCAGGTTGTTCTGGGAGCAAAAAGATGGGATGTTTAATTCCCTCTGGAAAGTGTGTGTGTGTGTGTGTGTGTGTGTGTGTGTGTGTGTGTGTGTGTGTACATAAGCTGGCACATGCAGGGTTTGGTTAGAGAAGAATTTTTAATAGAAGGAAGACATGACTTTGTCTTGAGGGTCAAGAAGTAGGTTGATAGAGGAGGGTAGAGGTACAATATGTCAGTTGGAACAAGGATGAGCAGAGATACCAAGGGAAGACAAAGAGGAATGTCTTTAAGGAATAATGTGTGGCTTAAACGGCTAAAATAATGGGGGGAGAAGTTGAAGGAGTGAGGAAAAGTGAACTACAAAAATACCTCCCTATGGTTTTCAGCTCCTGGAAGCAGACGCCAAAGGCATGTCATTCTACAGCAGGACATTTGTGTGTTCTTGTTTGTTTTCCTTTGGGCTACCAAGGACCAGAGGATATTTATTTCTCTTTTCTTGGACAGTTAGAAAACAGAACAAAGTTTGAATAGGTATGATAGAGGACATCATGTCTACGATGGGTGAGAAGCATTAAGTCCTTCATTTGATTAGGTTACTAACATCATCACCAACCCCAGGCATTATTTTTGATTAATTGTTTTTGTATTTCATTGCAGTAATAAAAATTAAATGGCTTCAAGTGTCATATGGATAACATAAGTGAGTGAAGTGTTGGCAAATCAATTGAGGGCTTAAGCCATCCTACCTTGGGAAGGCGACTGATAAAACTTGAGTCATCTTCCTTACCATTGCCTTCTATAGCATAGCAGTGAAATTGAATTATTAGAATCTATGGCTCTGTCTTTATTCATTCTGGAATGAAAAAATAAAGCCACATTTTTCTGTTTTGAGATCAAGGGTAAACTAAAACTAAATGTGTGAAAGTGTTTATCTCAGCGACCCATGCTGGTCAACTAGTGTACCAGAAAAGCAATTTTCAAGTTTTCTAGTTTTTAGAGTAATGTAGCTATGTATGCATAGAGTTTTGAGGTGCATAGCTAGTTAGATTAATTCAGTTCTCCAAAAAAGGGTAGTGAGCACACTCACGTTACTAGAAACAACAGTCAAGTTTCATGTCTGAGTAAATCAGAAGGTTATACTTTATATTCTTCAGATAAGGGCAGGCCCTCAATAACATTGTGGGATGTTAGAGTTCTGATTCCAACCAAGTAAGCTATAGGGGCATTTGCATATATTAAAGTAATTAATATACATAGTTATTTATTCATGATGGCTGATATGTTCAACAAAGCTAGAAACACATGATCCAGACTAGAGAGCAGTGTATTTGCCGAAGACCTATCCATGAATTAATTGCTGGTTTCAAACCCAAATGTGACTTAACTATTATCAGTGCTTTCTATATTTTTTTTATTTTTATACAAGTTATACATTTTACATAAATGATATTTCAACTAGTACTAAGGTGTGTGCTACAACATGCAACAGTTTTCTGCTTCAAATTCCCCCAGACAACTTTCCTGATCTTCAGAAGACAACATTCAGTTTTTACCTATGCCCTCCAATGCTTTGTCTTCATATTTCTAAATAATTTACTTATAATTATTTTTTTAGTTAAACTTTATTGAGGTGACAATTGTTAGTAAAGTTACATAGATTTCAGGTGTATGATTCTGTAATACATCATCTATATATCACAGTGTGTATTCACCACCCAGAGTCAGTTCTCTTTCCATCACCATATATTGGATCCCCTTTACCCTCATCTACCACCCTCCCCCACCCCGACCCTCTGGTAATCACTAAACAAATCTTCTGATTAAAACAGTAGGTCATGTACTGAACTTTATGGTTGAAACTGAGGCTTCCAGTCCTCCACATATCTCCCAATCTCCTGCCTTTACGCTAATTACACCCAATTTTTTTATGTGAGTAGTTTTTATTTATATGACTATATGTCCACAAATATTTTTCACTGATTATCTCTGGTACTATATTTTTCTCTCATGGAATCTTTAGCAATGAATCTGCCACATATATATTAATAGTGCTTCCCAATGGTCAAACATAGTACCAAATACTCATCATTTTTATTAAGTTTCTGGAGACTTCATCCTCTGTCCCTTTGTCTTCCTATTCTGTTTAGTCTTGGGAAACTTAGATTATATGATTGTATGATAGGCAAATATTCTCTAAAGGCCTAAAAATATATTTATTTTATCTTTATTATTGATTCACTATTGCCAGTGAATTAAATTCTTTGTTGAAACACTTTTCTCAGATTTTGAAGTCATTGTTTCATTTAATTCCCAAATCTTTGATGGTTGTTAACATTAAAATACCCTTTGTTCTCATTTATTTTGTATATGATTTTGCTCTTGCCCCTCTGGATGCTTTTCTCTTTATTCTTAATATTCTGAAATTTCATAAAGATTTGACGAGCTGTGGACTTTTCATCATTCAATGTACTTACTACCCACTTATTCATACATTATTTAGAAAATGTAAATCAGTGTAGGGTAATTTATTTTTATGATATATTTTATCATATATTATTATTATTATATTATTTATTTGAAATTTCTCTACGTACGTTTTCCCCTTTTTATGTCTCTGATATTCTTATCATCTATGGTAGTTGGACATCCTTGCATTGATCCTCTTGTTCATTTCTTGTTTTTATTGTTCTACTTTCTAGATAATTTCTTTGAATTTATATTTAAAACCAATTATTATTGTTGTTACTTTAATTTTTATTTTCAAATGATTTCTTTAGCCTGGATAATTTTAAATGATCTTTTTATCCAGGATATTTTAGTAGTGTTATCCTTTTGTGTAATGTGATATCTTTATGCATCTCAAGCTAGTGTGTGTGTATATGTTTGTGTGTATAATTTTCATCTGCTTCCTATGCTGTTTATTTTATTCAACTTCATTTGTTAATGTTCCTCACATTCATGTTAGCTCTCTCAAAAAGCTTCTGATAATCATTCCAGTAATTATTGATTCTCTATTCATAATTAAAAATAAGGCACTGGAAAGCTGACTTTGAGCTCAAGTTAACAGATGGGGCATGCTGACTAGAGAACGTTTTAATGTAAGGTGATTGGATGGACAGATAGATTTTTTGAGAAAATATCCCACATTTCAGATTTTTTAAAGATAGTTTTTTTCCATGACAATGAGTTTCTTCAGAACCTATCTCCCAGGTTCCAGCTTGGGGAGGATATAGAATGACTGCAGGGTGATGGAATAAAAGCTTCCACTTTATTGCTGTGTTATTTTGTCACCCTTAACTTTCCATGTCCCACATCCCTGCTGCTGTATCTAGAACTCCAGTGGCTCTCAAGTAAAATATTTTCAGAAAACAATCTTTTGACAAGCTGGGTGGGATGAATTCCATGACTATGAGGTTGAGGGTGAGGGAAATGGATAGGGGAGGATGCCAATAGTTATCATAACTCTGATGATAGATTTTCAACTAATCTCTCATTTTAGCTTAAAGCCTCATGTCCATCTTTCTGGGCCCAGGTTTTTGAAATTTCTGTCTGGTAAACCATGCTTCTCATTGCTGTTCTTTCTACAGGCACTCACTCTGGTCTGTATAATCAGACAAGCCCCCTTTTATCTGATAAGTCTATCAATAATCCTCTACTATCTGTTTGTAACCTCTAGAACTCTGTTGGTATATTGGCCCCACTGCTGGCTAAAGTCTCATTTTCTCAGTCCTCATTGGTTTTTCATCCTTGCCCTTTTACTGTTACCATAGTGAAATCTTTAGGAAAATAGGAAATGCATTTCTGTCTTCAAATAATTATGTTTAACTTTTAGACCAGATTTAGTATTTTTTTCTCTGCATTTAAAAAAAAAAGATTAAAGCACCATTGAACTAAGTAGTAATTAAGATGACCTGTAGGAAAAAAAAAATTAATTATATTTTCCTTCTGAAAGCAGTCTTGAGGTGACGGATAGAAATCCCTTTCCATGCCTTTTAAGTACAATCTCACTTTCCTCAACTGTGTAGCAGTCCCTGGGTTGTTAAAATGGCTAAAATAACAGCGGCAAGTATTCAAAGGCAAACTTAACTTGTAGTATTTCTGCCTCACATAATGGCTTTTTATTTTCCCTCCCACTTATTAAAGGGGGGGAAAAGACATTTTAAGAACTGACAAAACTGTATCAACAGTTTTCATTAAAACCACATTCATGCCAACATTAAGTAAGTTCACATCAATTATAATGGGACTTTTATGTGCCAAGTAAGAAAATTACAAAAAAAAAAAAGTGATGCATTGGGCATATTGCAATCCATTTAGAAGAAGTTCATCATTTCCATAACAAAATCATAAAGCATTCAGATGCATGATTTATCACCAGATTATTGGGAAAAGATTTCTTCAGTCTCTTTTTCATTCCATCTTCCCAGCACTTTGGTACATGAAATGCTTTTTTTTCTCTTTTTTTTTTTTTTTTTTTTTTTACCATCAGATGTTTAGAGATGGAGCTCTTAGCTCATAGAAAAATAGCATACGCAAGAATGGACTTTATCCTTGTGAAATGATTTTCCATGAAAATATATAAAACAATATGATTTAGAAACCTATTAATAAACACTCCATCTTCCAACATACATCCCAAGAGTATTCTTCCTAAAAGTATTGAGATAAATTATGACCTATGGTTTGTACCATGCCAGAAATCAAAATATGGAAATGAAAGCAGGCTACTTGACCCTAACTAACTCTGTAAGACCCATTCTAGCCCTTCTGCCAGATCCCTGCTCTTGATCCTATTTACACAGAACCCAATAGATGCCTACTCACCTGACTCACGTAGTGCATTCTTTTCTTAACTCTAGTTGAGCACACTTTCCTGGTATACAGGATATTCCTGCTTTGACCTCATTCCTGAAAATTAATTCCAGAAGAAGATGAACCATTCTCTGAGATAGAGAAGCCAATGAACATTGGAACTAAGTCTCCATTTCATTTCTTCCTTCTAAATCCTGCCCAAAGGAAATGGATAAGAGTTTGAAAATGTAACAGAAGATAAAAAATATTAAAAGCAGCATTGATACATATGAGCGAATTACATCATGATTTATATTGCTGGTTTATACACATTATCTTGTTTGATCCTCATACCATCCATATGGAGTCGGCAGGAGAGAGACTGAGCTTATTTCCACTTCACATGATTTTATTTTATTTTTTGTAAATAAAGAACAAGGAAGAGAAAACTATCTATGTTATTATTTTTTATTTGCTGCTTATGTTTATTTCATTTTCCTCTTCTTTGTTTTTATTTTTCCTTTTTTTAATTAAAGTTTATTGGGGTGACAATTGTTAGCAAAGTTACATAGATTTCAGGTATACAATTCGGTAATACATCATCTATATAGTACATTGCGTGTTCACCACCCAAAGCCAGTTCTCTTTCTATCACCATATATTTGATATCCTTTACCCTCTTCTACCAGCCCCCTCCCACCATACCCTCTGGTAACCACCAAACTATTGTCTGTGTCAATGAGTTTTGTTTCTTCATTTGTTTTTCTTATTCTTTTGTTGTTTTCAATTTTATATACCACATATCAGCGAAATCATATTGTTCCCCACTTTTTCTGTCTGATTTACTTCACTTAGCATTATAACCTCAAGATCCATCCATGTTGTTGCAAATGGAACTATTTCATCTTTTCTTATGGGCATAAGAAAGCTGTCTATATTAAATTTAATAACTGTGAACTTTATTTTGAGAAGGTAGCTCTAGTTATTAAAAGTAGAGGATGGGGATAGGTTCTGAACTAAATCAATGTGAAGATTTAAGCTATTTTCTTTAGAATTATATTTGAACATAAGTATTTTTAACATGAACCTTTTCAATTCAAAAGATGGGTAGATGAGCAAGAGTCACAAAGAGGTGGGATTAAATTGTTGGATTTGCACACCAAATCAAAATCTCTTTCTAATTCAGTGTGGGGGGTCATTCTTTTACTTTTGTAGCAGCATGGAGTTAAACTGCAGCATCTTGTCTCTATTCTATGTTTTCTTTCCTTTTTTATTCCTGAACTACCGTGTTTCCCCAAAAATAAGACCTAGCCAGACAATCAGCTCTAACGTGTCTTTTGGAGCAAAAAATAATATAAGACCTGGTCTTATTTGACTATAATATAAGACCTGGTCTTAAATAATATAATATAATATAATATAATATAATATAATATAATATAATATAATATAATATAATAATATAAATTGGGTCTTATATTAATTTTTGTTCCAAAAGACGCATTAGAGCTGATAGTCCGGCTAGGTCTTATTTTCAGGGAAACACGGTAGTAAGGAATAGAAGACATTCAAAAGGAAGAAGGGAAATTGTCTGTTTGCAGATGACATGATCTTATGTATATAAAAAAATCTAAAATCTCCTCCAAAAACTGTTAGACCAAATAAATAATTTCTGTAAAGTTGCAGGTTACAAAATCAGCATACAAAAATTAGTTGTATTTTTATACACTAACAGCAAGCTATCTGAAAGATATCAAAAGAAAAGAAATCCCATTTGCAATAACGTAAAAATAAAATATTTAGGAATAAATTTAACCAAGGAAGCAAAAGATCTATACAATGAAAAGTAAAAAACATTGTTGAAATAAATTGAAGACACAAATAAATGGAAAGATACCCTATCTCCATGGCTTGGAAGAACTAAAGTTAAAATGGCCAGGCTATCCAAAGTGACCTACAGATTCAATGCAATCCTATCAACATTCCATTGGCATTTTTGCAGAAATAGAAAAAATAATCCTAAAAACCATATGGCCCCACAAAAAAACCCTGAATAACCCAAGCAATCTTGAACAGAAAGCTAGAGGCATCACATTTCCTGGTTTCAAACTATAGAGCAAAACTATAATAATCAAAATAGTATGATACTGGCATAAAAACAGACACATACATAAATGAAACAGAAAAGTGATCCCAGAAATAAACTCACACATATAAAGTCAACTCATTTTTGACAAAGACACAAGGAATATACCATGGGGAAAGGGTAGTCTCTTCAATAAATAGTTGGGTAAACTGGATACCTGCTTGAAAAAAAAAGAAATCCCAATTTTAAAAATGGGCAAAGGACCTTCATAGACATTTTTCCAAAAAAAGACACGCAAATGGCCATGTGTATTAAAATATGCTCAACATCACTAATAATAAAGGAAATGTAAATATAAACCACAGTACCAGTTCACACTTGTTCAGATGATTTATTAAAAAGTCAAATGATAACAGATGTTGGTGAGAATGTAGAAAAAGGAATCCTTGTACACTGTTGGTGGACTGTAAATTAATAAAGCCATTATGCAAAACAGTATGTCTTTTCCTCAAAAAATAAAGAAAGAACTACACTATGTTCCAATAATTTCACTCAGAGGTATATATCCAAATGAAATAAAGATAACATCTCAAATAGATATCTACATTCCTAAGTTCAATTCAGCATTATTCATAATAACCAGATACGAAAACTACCTTAAGTGTCCGATTATGGATGAATAGATAAAGAAAACACGATATATACATACACATATAAATGTATGTATGTGTGTATGTATATATATATATATACACAGATAGATGATAGATAGATAGATAGCTAGATAGAGATATAAACATACACAATGGTATAGTATTGAGCCTTAAATAATAGGAAATCCTCCACTTTGTGACAACATGGATGAAACTGTGAAACATTATGCTAAGTGAAATAAACAAGATACAGAATAACTAAACTAATATTTAATGATTCACGTAAATGTGTTATCTTTAAAAAATAAAATAAAATAAAAATACACTCATAGTTACAGAGACTAGAATAGTGTTTACCGGAGACATGGGGAAAAAAAGAAAACAAAATTAGAATTCTGGTTGTCAGAGACTGGGGGATGGGGCTCATGAGAAGTTATTGTTTATACATAGAGAACTTTAGTTTTGCAAGGAAAAAAAAAGAATTCTGGGGTTGGAGGGTGGTGATGGTTGGTGTACAATAGGAATGTACTTAATAACACTGTAGTGTACACTTCAAAATGTTATAATAATAAATTGCATGTGTATTTTTGCCACAAGAAAAAAAATACGTAAGAAAGAAAGTGAAGGCAGAACTACTTAATGTTGGGTTCATCGATCTGTAAGGTCCCTAGACATGGTGAGAGGACATAATTCACGTGAAATTACTTGCAGATTGTGTACCCTCCCTATCCCCATTTGGGGAAAGATTCCAGTAGCTTTTAGAGAGACTTAATATTGCCAACTATGAAAATTAAGGAGAGGCTAAGAAAAGTTCTAGCAGATGATTGTAATTTAAAAGTTATCAAAACCAAAGATTTTATCGTTAGAATTGCATGTTAAAAGAAACACATCTAATGCCAATACATGTAATTGTTATTTAATCATTACAAATAATCTCCTCGAGTTAGTATATATCCTGTTTAAATGTCTAGGCTTATCTCTTAAATTTCAAAATACTCTAAATTTGCAGACCCATCTCCGTATCTGACAGTCAAGAATTAGTGTTTAGAGATAGTGAATGGTTTGACCAAGGTGACACAAATGCCTATTCTTCAATCTAACTAAAGCCTAGTACTGCCAAATACCTTATTCTCATTAAAATTGATAGACATCTAGAGCTCTATGAAATAATTACTAAGATTTAATATGAACTTAGTTATATACCACTGCTTGAAGTACTGTATACATAGTGTCATTTGTTTTACACCAATTTTTAATGTATGCTATATTTCATTTTGGCCATTTTAAAAAGAGAGAGATTAGTATATAAGAAATTGATATAAAAATTTTAAACAACACTTGTAAGATATTTTTGCTGTGATGAGGTACAAAAAGGCAGAGCTGCATTTAAAAGGAAACAAAATTATCATTCATGTTTTCATCTTTTGGTGTAAAAAATGGAAAGTTACTAGTAGTAAATTAGGATAGATTCCTAATATTCTCCCCAGTGATTAAACACTGTCCTGATTCTTTTGTTAATTGTCTCTTCTTTTTCTTTGTAGTGTAAGCATATATGTATGTACTCCTAAATTTTGTCTTCCTTAGGTTTGACTGTTTTTGAAATTTATATTATTATAATCATTAATGTGTATTTTGGAGACTAGCTGCTTTTACTCATCTGGGGGTATAACAAGGTTTAACCAAACTTATATATGTAGTTGCAGTTTAAGCTTTTGTTCTGTTATACATTGTTCAATTATACAAATAGATTCTAAATTTTTTTCCATTTAACTGTTAATGGACATTGGGGTTTTTCCACCTGCTATTAAAAATAAGCCTGCTACATTCTTTAACATATATACTAGGCAAACAACTGCAAGAATTTCTCTGGAGTATATAGTTATGACTGAACTAGAAAACTGTTTAAATTCACTGTAATGCAAATGTTTCCAAAGTGAGCCAATTATTACCTCTATCAGCATATGATAAGAGTTATTTTTTGCTCTACAACCCAGAAAGAGATATCAGCTCCTTTAAAGTTTTACCTGCATTTTCAAATAATTTGCCCAGTCTTCTAACTGAATCTCTTGAACACTTTATTACTGACTTGCAACATTTACCTGTATGTTATATATAGAAATATAGTGAGGATTAAATGTATTTCAGTATCATCTCTTACCTTGTGAAATTATTTTCACTTTGGTTTTTGATGACCAAAGTAAGTTTATCAGTCTTATATTTTGTATTTTATTTCATACTTAAGTCTTTAATCCATCTTAAATTAACGTTAGTGTATGGAGTGAGGTAAGATAGCCAATTATCCAGTAAAATTCACTAAATGATTCTTTCTTAACCTATTGCTCTAAAATGCCTGATCTAATACAAAATCAATATACAAAATTTGTTGCATTTCTATATATTACCAACAAAATATCAGAAAGACAAATGAAGAAAACAATTCCATTTACAATGACAACAAAAAGAATAAAACATCTAGGAATAAACTTAACGAAGGAGGTGAATTACCTGTACACTGAAAACCAGAAGAGATTGTTAGAAGAAACTGAAGAAGTCACAAAATAATTGAAAGACAGTCCATGTTCATGGACTGGAAGAATTGTTATAATGTCCATATTACCTAAAACAATCTACAGATTCAATGTAATCCATATCAAAATCCCAATGGCATTTTTTTCGAGAAGTAGAACAAGAAAACCTCAGATTTTAATGAAGGCACAAAAGAATCCAATTTGCAAAAGCAATCCTGAGAAAAGAGAACAGAGCTGGCGGTATCACACTCCTCAACTTCAAACTATACTACCAAGCTATGGTAATCAAAACAATATGGTATTGGCAGAAAACCAGACACACAGACAAGTGGAACAGAATTGAGAGCCCAGCAATAAACCCACAGATACATGGGTAAGTAACTTTCAACAACAGAGCAAAGAATATACAGTAGTTAAAAGAAAGTCTGTTCAATAAATGGTGTTGGGAAAACTGGAAAGCTATATGCAAAAGAATAAAGATAGACCACTGTCTTACACCATACACAAAAATGAACTCAAAATGGATTAAAGATTTGAATATAAGACCTGAAACAATAAAATGCATAGAGAAAACATAGGCACTAAGCTTCTGGACATTTATCTCAGAGGAGATTTGTGAATTTAACTCCAAAGGCAAGGGAAACAAAAGCAAAAAAAAATGAGTGGGAGTATATCACACTAAAAAGCTTCTGCACAATAAAAAAAAACATCAACATAACAAGTCAACCAGCCAAGTGGGAGAAAATATTTGCAAATGCTACTACCAATAAAAGGCTAAAAACCAAAATACATGAAGAACTCATACAGCTCAACAACAAAGAAACAAACAATCCAATTAAATAATGGGCAGAGGACCTGAATAGACATTTTTTCAAGGAAGACATGCAGATAGCCGACAAACATATAAAAAAATGTTCGACATCACTAGCAATTAAGGTAATGCAAATCAAAACAACAATGAAATGTCACTTCACACCTGTTAGAATGACTATTACCTAAAATAAATGAATGTTGGAAAGGATATAGAGCAATGAGAACGCTCATACACTTTTGGTAGGAATGTAACTTGGTGCAGCCACTATGGAAAATAGTACGATCATTCCTTACAAAATTAAGAATAGAACTACCATAAGATTCAGCAATCCCTCTTCTAGATATTTACCCCAAAGCTATAAAAGCACAAATTTATAAAGATATATGTGTCCCTATGTTCATTGCAGCATCATTTGTAATAGCCATGACATGGAAACAATCTAAGTGTCCATCAGCAGATGGATGACTAGATAAAGAAGATGTAGTTTAATGAAATAGTACTCACCCATAGAAAGGATGAAATATTGCCATTTGCAACAACATGCATGGATTTTGAGAGTATTAGGCTAAGTAAAATGTCAGATGGAAAAGGACAAAAAACATACGATTTCACTCATAGGGAACATAAAACAAAAAGTAGCAAACAAATTAACACAACAAGGAAAAACAAACTCAGAGATACAGACAACATAATGGTGGTTACCAGAGGGATAAGGGGGTGGGAAGAGGGCAAATTGGGTAAAGAGTGTCAAAAATATAGTAATAGAAGGAAACCAGACTTTAGGTTGTAAACACACAAGAATATACAGTTATTGAATTATAATATTATACATCTGAAACATATATCATGTAATTAACAAACGTTACCTCAATAAATATAATTAATTTTAAAAAATGCCTGTTCTAATTAATGTCATTAACTAACTGTATTTGGTGGGCTATTTTCTGGCATTTTTATGATTTGTGGTTTTTTATCTATGTTTTTGTCTTTAATACATATTCTAATTAAATAGACATATACAAAAGGGGGGAAAAAAAAGTGTGCATCAGTGAATAACTACAAGGCAAACACCCATGTAACCAACACTCAGATCAAGAAATAGAACTTTACCAACACTCTATAAGCTCTTTTTGTTTCTTTCCCTAATTCTAATTCTCCATCCTCCTCATAGTTAAATAGCTTCCTTATTTCTACAGCTATAGTTTTTCTTTTAATTATTTTTGTTAAATGAAACATCTATATGTCTGGTTTCTGTCATTCAATGTCAATAATATTAATTTCTGCATGTCTAATTTCTGTCATTCAGTATTATATTTGAGGCTCTGTGCAGCTAATGATGACATTTACTTGAATTCTCAAAAAATGGTGAGTTCATTAGTAGAGAATTACTTCTCAAATTTTTCTCTCTAGTCTTTGTGTTATCTCCTTATTGTTATTGAAAATATAATTTTGGAAAAACATACATGAGAAAAGTTTGCATTTAGTATATTTGTGGGTAAACTTTTTTCCAATATATGCTTTTAGATTTGGACACAACTATGCACACAATTTATGAAGTGGAAGATATGCAAGTAGACATTATTCAGACTGAAACACAGAGAATAAAAGAAAATTATATATACTTGAGAATGGCTAAAATTTGATTATATGTATATTTACATTTCTAGTTAGATAACAGAAAAAGAATGAGGGAGGAGAAATGTTGAATATTTAATAGTATAAACACTTCCAAAATTAATTAAAGTCATCAAGCATAGAATCAAGGGTCACAAGAGTCCTCAAGCAGTGTGCAAAAACACACGTGTCTTGTTGCAGGTTGGGTTCTCTTAGAAGCTGAATCTGAGGTGGATATTTGCATATAGGAGGACGTTTATTAGGGAATGCTCTTGGGATCCACACCCGTGGGAGGGTGGACTAAACAAAACAGGTCAGAAGGAGAGGTTAAACTGCAATGGAATTGTAAAAGCTTCAAATAATCCCATGGTGACCTCTGGCGTCAGAGTAGCCCTTCAGAGTTGTCCTGAATTGGAAGGTAGGAGCAAGGCCTCTACATGTCTGCATCAGCAAGGTGTTGAATGTGATTTGCCCCCAGGAAGGGAGTGTAGGTGAACTTCTAAAAAGTGACGAAGACAGACTCAAGTGAATGTAATTAATTGTCAGCTCTCATAGAAGCTGGAAGAATGAGTACTTCAGTCCTGGAGGGAAAACCTGTGTGGCACAAATACAATCTACTATATACAGACATACCTATGCACAGTAGAAAAAATGCTCAAGACTAACATTGAAGAGAGTATTTTCAATGCTCTCTGAGCGAAAAGGTCATTACCTATAAAATAAACACTTAGACTTACAAGGGATTCCTCATATACGTAATTTAGTATGTCTCTCTGAGCCATTTCATAATAAGGAAGTATATAAATATATAACATTTTTTTAAAATGCAGGTTGTTTTCATTATTGTATTAATAAGAGCATATTAACACAAATACATTTAGCAATTGAAGTTATTTAACCCCTTTCATCTAATAATAATATCACCACACAAATGTTTGATTATGGCCTGGTTTCCCACATAGGTCGACCTATACTGTTTTGGTCCTTAAAATAGCCTACTTTAAAGAAATAAAAGGAGCTAATATCTTGCACTGATTTTCACGTCACCTAACGCTGAATGGCTTACTGTTAGGAGTTTTTAAATAGTTCTTGGGATGTCTGGCTTCACTTTGGTTTTGCTACTGACAAACTACTTGACACCAGGCAATTCTCCTCACCTCTCTAAGCTTTAATTCCATCTTCTCGTTTGGAAAAAAATGAGAGTATATTAAATGATCTTTAAGTTTCCTTTCAGCTCTGATACTCAAGCACTTCTATAAAGTGCTGAAGTTTGTTCCAGGTTATAAAATAAGCTAGCGATATAATTGGAAATAAAGCCCTGGGATATATCTTTAGCTATAATCAGATGTCTTAGAGAAAAGAGAAATTTCATAAAACAAAAGGCGTAGAAGAATAAATGAATCAAAGGTGAGTGGGGAGTGTGAACAATAAACAGAAAATTGTTTGAAAAACAGGCAAAGATAAATAAGTAACATGCCATGATTGCATCACCTTCCTCTTCTGATCTACATTTTCACAAAACCTAAATTTTTCATCTAATCATTCTTTAAATTATGTTATGCAAATATCTGTGAAATCCTAATTCCCTGTGACATTTAGGAACTCTTTCTATTTCCTTTATTTCTGTGTTCCCTCCCCAGCATCCTCCCGAATCAGAGATTTACCTTTTCTTGGCAGCCTTACACATGGCATTGTGAGCGATACTACTCTTCTATCTGTCCTCCTCTTCCACCCACTTCCTAAACCCTGGCTGGTGTCTCCAAACGAAGATAACCAATCTATAATATAACCACATAATGATTTGATTTTAAGGTAAACACTTTTCATTATTGGACTGTGGCTCACCAGGGCTTTTATGAGGACTGTGGAGTGATAGCATCTCTTAGCAGCACCATCTGGATGTAGCTAAATGAAGTGTGATGACAAGGTGGTACAAGAATTATAGGCGATGTGGTTATATTACCGACGTAAATGGCCAATAACCCTGAAGTTCATTTTTTAAGAGCTTATTTCAAGACTAATATGATGCACGGAAAAACAAATACTGGAATGAAAGTACAATCTATGGGTTTTTCAGTCTGTATACTTGACTTAAATTAATTTAACAATTCATGATCATTACTAACAATAAAGTCATCAGTTACATGAGCAAATACATGCATATTCCAAGAACACATAAGAGTACAGAATGTGATATTTGGATTCTGAAGGGAAGTATGTAGAGTAAAACAGAGCCGATAAAGGCAATTTTGCTGGCATAGTATGGTGTAATCTTGCAAAGCTCTTTTCTCCTGCCCCTAATTTTGTCTAACCTCGGACCAAATAAGAGCTTCTATTCATTAAGAACCTACAAAACATCTGACAATGTTTTATGTGTTTTACATACAGTTTTAAACAAATATTCATAACCACTCTTCATCTGAGGTATTTTTATCTCCATTCCACAGAGATAGGTAACTTCTCCTAAGGTCCACATTAGTGTTTTGTGGCTGGGTTTGATTACTTTTACCTAAATCCATAATCTTACTGTAACAGAGTGAAATGCTCGGCCTCTCTGACTCCATCTTGTTCAAGCCTGCTTGGTTCCCATGGCCTCCAGGCTAATAGGTTCTGCTTAGTCTTGCACATAGACATGTAAATCTTTAAAGGAATCTGCTTGCAGTTTGAGTGTTACAAAAACAGCCTCTTACCAGAAGACGCATTTCCTAAGGAGATAAGAGAAGTATGTACAAAAATAATGATTGCTTATCAAAGATTTTCAGGAACCTCTTGACTGGACTCACAACAATCAGGACCATCTTCCTTGGATCCCTGCTGGTACCCAGATGTCTGAGGTATTCAGTCACCTCTCGCCCCTCCCATTTCCCCTTCTCGTGACATAAAAGAAGTCTGAACTCTGCACTTTGGGAATATGAATTTGAGGATTAGGTCTCTCATCTTTTCGGTTGGCAACTTCTTGATCAATAAATCTTTACTTTCTCCAAACTCTGACCTTTTTGTTTTAGCCTTTTGAAGCATCAGGCACACAGACTTTGGACCACTAACTCCATTTAGCATGACCCTTCCAACCACTTTGTTTGTTCTCTCCTTCAGAAACCAGCAGTCTTGTTTTCCTGAAGCTCAGGACCTTTCGAAACATTGTATACTTGTAGATGCAAACTTTGGTTCAAATCCCAGCACTGCTACTGACTATTCTTAAAATGATGAGTGATAATATCTATCATTAGGATCATTGCCAACAAGAGGAAATATTTGTAAAATGCTTTGTTAAGTGTCTAGTGCATTGTACTTCTTCAATAATTTTGATTGTTGTCACTTTTGTTTGATGTCAAATAACTTGGTTACCTTACCTAGATTGTGTCCTCAACTTGCACTATGTCACCCTATTGTCTCACCAGGAAAGCCCAAGGAGTTATTGGAGACCATAGAGTTGAGCCTATGTCTTTTCAAACCCCTTGACTAGTCTGTCTCCTAGTGACCTCCTGTGAGGAAATGGTGTATAACCTATGGGCCCAAACATTTAAAATGCACAGAATATAAAATTGTGAAAGATATTTCTATTTGGGTGGGAGGATATATTTCTATTTTGTTGGGAATATAACAATTTCAAAATTTAAAACATGCTGTTACTTAAAAACACTATTTAAATAGATGCTGTATTCTCAAATACAGTTTATAGAAGGATCTTATCCCACTTCATGCAAACAAACAAACAAAACAAAACAAAAAACAAAGTCAACGTTTACATGGCACATTTATTTTAGGATAGAAAAATAAATACCTTGAGGCTGTGACTGAAATTATTGGGCTAGTTCTCCAGTATGTTTAAATATGAACATTTTATTTCCCCTTTTGCTCTTATTGTTCAGTTGAAACTACACTGACGTCTCTGAAAAATCATCTTTCATTCAGTCACTTAAAAAGGTTACCATGGATAAGTGTCATTTATAACTATTAGGACAGAATTTTTTTCCTTTTTAATCAAGCTGATAATTAAACTCTTAAGAAATATTACTACTAAGTTACTTTTTTCCTACTGAAAGCAACACCCCTTTTAAGAGAGATGTTTACGTATGCAGTAATATGTACATAAACTATATAGGAGGGAACAAATTATTTAGAAATATACATATGCATATACCTGGCAGGGAATTTGGATCAAATATAATCCACCACTTGTTTTTCTAATTCCCTACAAGTTAGACATGGTTTTCATATTTATAAATAGTTGAACAAAAATAAAAAGAATAATATTACATTTTTTAAATATATGGGATTCAAATTACAGTATCCAAAGAATAAAGTTTTATTGGAACATGGCCTGCTCACTTATTTATGAATTGTTCTTGACTGCTTTCATGCTGTAATAATAAAGCTGTATATGATTCACAAATCCTAAAATACTTATTGTCCTGCTCATCATAGAGCAGGCTTGACAATACCTGATGTAAAATGAATACTAACTCTACCTACACATGGCCCATTTGCTGTGCTTCAGTTCTTGCAGCCAGCTGCTCAGGTTTCTGCCTCTTTCTCTCCACTTAACCAAACTGGCTCTCCTCTGCATTAGTTTTACTCCTCTGCTACCTCCAGCCACAAATGTCTTTCAGTCTCTCTCAACTACATTCCTTATCCCATGCCAATTCTTCCATCCACAATGATTTTTACTCTTATTTTTTGTATATAAGCACTGTTCTCTACTTCTGTTTTCCCTGAGTTAGCACCTCTTCCTTAGGAAAATCACCTCTTTTAATAAAAGCCATTCATTTGCTCATTTTGCTAACTCATGGAATTGAGGGGAAGCAGAGTTTGCCACCCCAAAGTATGGCTTTTTGAGACATTGATTATTTTAAGCTGGTTATTTTTAAGAAACAAGACTCGGGAAGAACCTTTACCCCACTCCCAATCCCTTACCTGCCTGAAGGAATTCAGATAGAAAAACCTGCTTAAAGGAAGGGCGCTATTATCATAGCACAATATAAACTATGGCAGACAGGGAAGAATCTAGCAAAATCTGTTTGTTAGACTCCCCTCTGTGTCCCATTATTTCTAGGTGCCCCAGAAAGAATTTTTCTGCCAAATGTTTTTTTTTTTTCTCATCTACTTGTGAATTGCCTGTTTTCCCACTTTTCCCTTTGAAGTCCCAAACCCCTGCCTCCCTCTAGTACATTTTAATCTCTTTCACCTTTTTCAGGCATCCCCCCAAACCACCCATCTGGACAACCAATTTGTTCTCTGTACCTGTGAATTTGTTTGTTTGTTTGTTTGTAATATTCCATATATAAGTGAAATCATACGGTATTTAAAATACTTTAAAGCAATAAAGAATGAGCATAATGTCAGAAGATAACAGTATATTATAGTGATAATATTTTATACAAAACACAACTGCATCCAGAAGAGAGATTATTCTTTTGGTTCTTTCAAGACAAAACGTAGTTAATAGTAACACAGTCTCAGAAACTTTCCAAATCCCCTCAATTGCATATGTCCACATTTAATATCTCTTCATAATTTTAATTTTTTCTAAGAGAGAACTGAAATGACTTTCTGTCACAAGTTAACCTAAGAATCATATGTCCTCTCTCTTCTCCCTATGTCCCAAGTACTGTTTATTTTTTCCCACATTACAAAGAGGATCTTCTACCCTCCACCTCTTATCATTATTTTTAATTACCTCTTCACTGAAAACATTGCGTACTGATAAATATTCCTGCCACAATCTCTGCACTAGATAGTACAACCTTCTGACTATTGATAGATTGATATTCTTAAAACTGCATTTTAGAAAGGCCACAGAGAAGATGACTTAATATCTAACTATTTGGGTAGAGAAAATGAAATGACTTCTACAAGCAAGTTTCTCACATCCTCTCATCACAAAAAGACTATAAATTATTGTAAGGAGAGATTCATACATTGTTCACTTTTGTAAACCTCATTCCACCCGAGATGTGGCATGGTTCAAAATAAAAGTTCAAAATGTTTATTTCTTCAATAAAAATTGAACCGGGCCCTTGTTCCATGTCATTACTCAAGTCCCCATTACTATGTTATGACAGAGTATTTTCCCTCATTCTTATTTATTTTAGCTAAGTGTAACTGCACTATTTAACAAAATGCATGGCTAGAGGGAAATACAAGAGAGGAAGGAGAAAAAGAGCCTTAGAGATTGGAGAAGTTAAGATGCTTCAGCATTCTCTTCTCTCCTGTATCTCAGAACTGGTGACATCCACATTTAGCAATTCATTTTGTTCTTAATGGTATTCAGAACTTGAAAGTAGCACTTATAGAAAATAGTAAAGTTTATGAGAGTAATAGGATAAAAATGGACAGGGTTCTGGGAGAATTCACAGGTTAAAATCTAAATAAGAAGAAAACTCAAAAAGAAGTCATTGACTTTGTACCGTATCCAGTGGCCAACATAAAGTTAGGTAGTGAGTCTAATTTTATTTCTTCCAGGCACATAAATTTTATTATCCCCATTGTAAGGCAGGGAGGCAAAAGGACAGTGCGGAGAGTCCTCTCAACATGCAACTGATGTGTTTTGTTTATTGTGCAGGCATATAAATGAATCTTTTAAACTTTTTTTTTTTTTTTTTTTTTTTTTTTACTGTTTTCTTTACTCCAACTACTTTAGTTCAGGCTACTTTCATCCTAAACGGTTGTATCAGGTCAGCATCCTAAATGCCTCCCTACCAAATTAATGCAGTCCACTATACAATCTACTTCAGAATCCCATGTGGTCCCTTTGACTGAAGACTGTCACAGACATACATTTTCCTACACGAAGAAAATGCCAACAATATTTTTTTGTTTTGTTTTTTTAATTAAAAATATAGCTAACATACAACATTATATCAGTTTCAGGGGTACACCATAGTTGTTCAACGTTTACATACCTAAAGAGTTGTTCACCATAAGTCCAGCGACCATCTGAAACCGCACCATGCTATCACAGTATTACTGACTACATTCCCCATGCTGTACATTACGTCCCATGACTTACTTGTTTTATATATGGAAATTTGGACCTCTTATTCCTCTTCCCCTTTTTCCTCCTTTTTAAAATTTTCAATTACAGTTAATATTCAATATTATTTTGTATTAATTTCAGGTGTACAGCATAGTGGTTAGACATTTATATAATTTAAAAAATGATCCCTTGACTAGTCTTTTACAAGCACTATACATAGTTATTACCATATTATTAACTATATTCCCTATGCTTTACATCCCCGTGATTATTTTGGAATTAGCAATTTGTACACCTTAATCTCTATACCTGTTTACCCTGTCCCCAACCCCGCTCCCATCTATCACCTTGATAAATCTAATATTCATCTGACACCATATACAGTTATTATAATATTATTGACTGTATTTCTTATGCTATATCCTACATCCTCATGACTACTTTGTAACAATCAATCTGTACTTCTTAATCCCTTCCCCTTTTCTCACCCACACCCCCAACCTGCTCCCATCTGGCAACCATCAAAATGTTCTCTGTATCTCTGAGTATGTTTCTGTTTTGTTTGTTTATTTTGTTCTTTAGGTTCCACATATAAGCAAAATCACATTGCATCTGTCTTTTTCTGTGCTGTGTACTCAGCACCATACTCTCTAGGTCTATCCATGCAGCCGCAGATGGCAAGAACCCATTCCCTTCCCTGGCCGAGCAATATTCCATTGTATATATGTACCACCCCCTTTTTATCCATTCTTCCATCGATGAACCCCAAGCTGCCTCCACATCTTGGCTATTGTAAATAATGTTGCAATGAACACATGGGTCCCCTTGAAGTAGTGTTTTAGTTTTCTTCAAATAAATACCCAGAAGTTTGATTACTGGGTCCTTCTTTGTCTCTTGTTGTAGCCTTTGTTTTAAAGTCTATTTTGTCTGATGTAAGTATTGCTAACACAGATTTTTTTTTCTCATTTGCATTCTCCTGAAATACTTTTTTCCACCCCTTTACTTTTAGTCTGCGTGTGTCTTTCAATCTGAAGTGAGTCTCTTATAGACAGCATACGAGGTATGATCAACAAAGATGGTGAATGTTTAAATTTAAAAAAAAAGCTACAGTAAAAGACACATTGCCATAACCCCCTCAAAATACCTCCCCCCCTCACTTTGAACACATTTATCTCATCATTCTTGTCACTTTCTGAAGCAGTTCTGGAAGTCCTCTTTCATGAGTGTCTTTAGTTACGCTGTTGTGGCTGCCTCAATATCCTGAATCAATTCAAAACGTTTATCTTTCATGGCCATTTTGACTTTGGGGAAGCGCCAGAAGTTGCATGGTGCCACATCCAGTGATTAAGGTTGATGAGAGCACATCGTAATGTTTGTATTTGACATAAATTGCCATATCAGAAGCAATGTGTGACATGGAGCCTTTCCATTGTGATCAAAAAATGTGGTGAATGCTGCAGCTGAGTGCTATCCAACGAAAAGGCAGGGATCTTCAATAGGGGAAGTAGTGTGTTGAACCTTAGTAACAGTTCAACTTGTTTGGTGCAGTCAGTTTGATGTGAGCTATGGTTGGGAAAAGGTATTTTTTTTAAAGGGCGCCATAAATCATCCTCCATCATGACAACATTCTGTGTCACATATTGCTTCTGGTATATGGCAATTTCTGTCAAATAAAAACATTATGGTGTGTCCTCATCCACCTTATTTACCGGATCTAGCACCAGGTGACTTCTGGCCCTTCCCCAAAGTCAAAATGATTATATTCCTTTTTTATGCTTACTATCTTTTTGTTGAAGTTCTCACTAAGTTCCCTGAGCATCCTTATAACCATTGTTTTGAACTCTGTATGTTGTAAGTTGCTTGCCTCTATTTGTGGAGTTCTTTATCTGAAGTTTTCTCCTGTTCCTTTCTTTGGGACATATTTTGTTTGTTTGTTTGTTTCTTCATTTTGGCTGCTTCTCTGTGTTTGTTTCTATGTATTAAGTAGATCTGCTACATCTCCCAGTTTTGCTGGGTGGCCTTATATAGTAGGGGCCCTGTGGGGCACAGTCTCCCTGGTCACCTGAGGTGGGTGCTCCAGGAGTATACCTTGTGTGGTTGTATGTGTCCTACTGTTGTAGTTGAGACTTGATTGCTGTTGGCATGTCACTGGGTGTATTAAACCCTAAGGCTGACTGGCTCTGGGTTTGGCCACATCCATAGCTTATGTGCTGCTGTAGGGGGCTTACCTCACTGAGCGGAATTCATCCCAACAGGCTCTAATGCCCTTTGTGTGTGCCACTTATGGGGCTAATTGGGTGGTGCTGTGCTGTGGTCTGAAGCCAACCTCCAAGTATGTTGGTTCTGGAGCTTCTTGGGAGCGGCTGCAGTGTAGTCCCAAGTCAGCCATTGCCTGTGACTGGCTGGGGAATTCCTGGTAGGAGCTACAAAGTGATCATCAGTTTTTCGCTGCCTGTGCTAAACCTGGAGGCACATGGGAGAGGCCTCACTGCAAAATGAGGATGGCTGCCACCAGTACAGGCTCTGGGGTAGCTCCGTGAAAAGCCAAGACACTTTTAGGCCTGCAGCCACCTGGAAGCTACCATAAGATTCAGCCACTGATAAAGCCTTCTGTGGTATCTAAGTTGGGTGAGGCAGGTTCTCAGGGAGTCAGCAGGTTGGAGCAATGGAGCTCACCAGGCCAATTAGATTCAAATTTGGCCTGTGGGGGCAGGCTCAACACAGGAAAGATGATGCTTGCCTAATAGCTGCACAGAAAGAATCCCCACACAGGGAAAATGGGGACTGCCCCTCCAGTTCTTGCCCTGAAATTATACCACTCAGTTTCTCCCCATATGTCTCCAATGCCCCCAGAGTCACTGTACCTCCACCAGAGCCCAGGGTGAGTGCCTATGTGGGCCCTTTAAGAGGATGTCTGGGTTTCCTGCAGCCTTCCATCCCACCCAGATGGTCGGAATCCTCACTGTTTTTCACAGCCAGAAGTTGTGTGGGTTCCCCACACACCCAGCACCAGTACTCTGGGTTGGGGAGCCTGTTGGGGGTCCTGGGGTCCCTCACTCCTTCATGGGGAACCTCTGTGGCCAAAATACCTCTCCTGATTTTCAACCACCACATGTGTGTATGTGACCTGCCCATTTTGCATCTCCTCCCCTCCTACCAGTCTCGACATGGCTTCTTTATATCTTTAATTATAAAACTTCTGTTCAGTTAGACTTCAGATGGTTCTCCAGGTTGATTGTTCTATAAGTTAGTTGTAGTTTTGATGTGTTCTCGGGATGAGGCAAGCACAGCATTTATCTACTCCATATTGGGTAATCTCCACCAATAACTTTTAATAGACATACATTCCCTCAAAATGATTTCAAAGCACCTGGCTAATTGTCAAATGGTTTTAAAAAAGAGGTCTTTTTTTAAACAAAGTCAATTATAAAGTATATCCCGTAGGAATAAAATGTCAGAAGATTGTAGGACAGTAGAAGATACATCGGGGTGATCAACGCAAGGAAATAAGACACCATTTTGTTGTCATTGTTGTTTATTTGTTTCTCCCACAACCCTCTGTTTGGAAGGCCCTTAAGACGACCCCTTATTTGGATATTCACTAGAAGTACTCCCAGAATTCAGCATAAATTTATCCCATGGCTAGAACATATTACAGTGATGTTTTAAGGATATATAGCTAGATAATAAGGGGGAAGTATATAGGTGGAGTCTGGAGAAACTCATGTATAGGCTTCTTTATGCTCTCTTTCTTTCATGAGAGGTCTCATGAAGTATAGTCTTCCACAGCAACTAAATGCTACAACATGGGTGGGAAGCTCATTAGAGATTCTGTGCCCAAAATATGTATTGAGTGTTGGTTGCATAGGCACTCTCTGCCTAAAGTTTATCAAAATCTCAGACTCCCAGAAGGAAAGCAAGTATTCAGCTTAATCATACCATTTGCACAGTCTAGGAACAGTGAACCATTTTTACAGTTAGCTATCACCATAGTATCCCCTTGCAAGCAGGTTTTCCTAAGGATAGCAGTGTCAGTCTTGCTATGTTATCTGCTTTCCTGCACACCCTCAGAGTCAGATATTTAGACAGAATGTATAAGCAAGTGTAAGCCTAAATTCATCAGAAGTAGTGACCTAAAAAAGAGATGGCAGATGGAATGAATCAGATAGATGAATATAAGCTACAGCATCTGGTTCCCCTTGAATTCAGGTGCATAGAAATTCTGCATAACTCATGAGAACATGTGACAACTCTGACAGAAGATGCAAACCATCATACATCTGTGCATAGGACAAAGGTGCCACCGTGTGCAGAATTATTTAAGACCATAGTGAGAACCATAGATTCCGGGGGTTGTTTCCAATTCTCATTCTAAATATCCAGAAAGATCATTCACTTCTTTGTGTGTGTCTGAAATCAAATGTCATCAGTCATGTTACTGCAAAGAACAAGATGCCACTAATGCCCCAGTGACAGAGTAAACCCCTTGTGTACTTCGACACCATCTTGAGAGTTGGTGGAGCATGGGAATGATTGAATATTTACTAAACAAACTAGATGACCCCAGATTCTATTTACCTGAGGTCTGATACGAATGGACAGAATATCAAGTATGTTAAGAAAACATTTTAACTCAAAGGAGATATTAATTGACCGGTCTAAGTTGCCATGATATCCAGCAGAAAAAGTTTGAGAGTTCATAAAAAATATCACATGAGTTTTATGAAATAAAAATTCTGCAGTATCTTTGCATGTGTTTTGTACTATGATTCTATTTTCAAAGTCTCAGTACACATAATTGAATGTGACACTTTTGATGATATCTTTTTTCTATAAAGACATAAAAATAAGGTGATATGAAAGTGACTTGAGTGGGAAATTTCCCTGCAGATTAGTTGATTAGGAAAGGCCTCACACTTGAAGGAAAGTTTTGAGACTTGAAGGTCAAAGAGGACCTTATAATTCAAACATCTCTTTCAAACTGCTCTAAATCTAGGAAACAACTAGTGCAAAAACCCTAAGTATGAAGCAAGTTTAGCAAGGAAGTTGCCAAAAGAACTGAAAGAAATTCATTTTGCAATAATCTATGTGAGATGTAATGGTGACAGCAGAGGAATCCATTTAGCATATGGAGTGGGCTGCATGTGGGAAGGGGAAGGGGAAAAGAGGAATCTAGGGTGCTTTTCAAATCTTTGTTCCTCTTTATGTGTTAAAATTCATCTAAGATGAGCCCCAAATACTAACGCTGTCTCTTTGGCTGGTACGTAAGAAACGTAACAACAACAACAACAAAATGTTAGTGATAGTACTTTTAATAAAAGAGATTTGCAAAGCAATACTTTAATTCTGATCTCTTATATCTTGTGGGTTTTATCACTATAAAAATGCTTTTAAGCTTTCAGATGAAGACTGGAACAAAAAAAAATCTAATTTTTTTTAATACTCTCTGCCTGAGTGAGAATAAGCAGAAACATGCAAATTCTACAAAGATCTGAATCACCAACCACTTTATAATGTTTATAATAATGAAGGTGTAATGAACAAATACTTGGATATAATGTATTTTCTACTGGATATCCTTCAATGAGAACATCCTCTTAATTGAGATGTGATATATGGTTGATATTGGCATGCAAAAAAAATTAAAAAAATTAAAATAGACTTTATCTTATTAAAATTATGACACATTGTTTTCATTTATTAACCTTTAATCTTGAAATAGCTAGTTTTATTTCCTCTCAATCTATTTTCATTCATTTTGTGTATGACTCAGGTTATTTTCTCACTGTTTTAAATAAGGTAATTGAAAACACCCAAACCTGACTCTTTAATTCTACTGTCAACAACATCATGAATATTTGCTTTTTATCAGCAAAAGCCAGAATATTAAAAAAACAGATTTTCAAAACTGCTGTATTATGACTGAAATATTTTCAATAAAGAGCACACACACACACTTCATTCTCTTTTCCAAAAAAATTAATCATGGGCATTTTTAAAAAATATCAATAGCTAGCTCCTTTTACTGAGAATTCTGTTTACATTTATTCAGCCTATAGTTTGTGAGAGGTTCTGTACTAAGTGTCACAAATGTTAAAAAGAAACACATTTCTATCCACAAAGGAACTTGTGAACCAGAGGAAGAGTCTTAAAATTATCTTGATCAATCCTTTAATGCATAGCCAGTCTTCAGATGGAAAATTCCAGCCATTAACTTCCATATTTGAAGGAGTTTTGGGGGAGGGTTCAATACAGATTGCAATCCCTTAAGGGAAATTCAGGTAGAACTCCCTCTGAAAGATGGTCTTCTCTCATTAAAATTTTTCACCATTGCAATGTAGGATGAAAATGCTCCAGTTGGAGACAGCAGGCACTTGTGGACCTGGAATGAGATGCAATTATCACATCTGAAAATGTTGGGCAAATAGGAACTGGGACCTAATCATATGTCTAAAGGTGAGTAAGAGACCTACTCATGCACACAGAGCACTCAGAAGAAAACATTAAATCTCACAATTTTCACTTTTATTTTGTCTATGTAATGCTATGTCTATCTTACTTTGCTACACGATATTTAACCATTAGCACACATTTATTGATTATGTGCCAAGTGCTTTGCTAAATGGATTATGTCGGTTACCTACCCAATACTCATTCTTCCCCTATTCCTGCAAATCCCCAAATACCTACATTTGAGGGGGGAAAAAACTCAGCAACCAAAAGCAAAGCAAAAATACCGATATCCAGTCTCTTCTTCAGGTAAAGGTAAAGAAAATAAAGGGGGCAGCAGTGAATGTGAGAAAACTCTAGGAAAGTTCTTCAAAATAGTTTAATCCACTGGCAGGCTTCCTATTGCTCTACCAAATTTCTGACATGAAGACTAATGCTACAGATGCTGTCACTTGACAAACGATGTCTCTTTAGAGCCTTGGCTTAAAGTAGGAACCATATCAAACTTTTCCAACATTTCCCCCATTAACTTGACAGCCACTGTGTGACTGAGGATCTTCTCAAATACTGGAGAGAAAATTATACAGCTGTCCCAGCTTCCAATTTTAAATCATCCCAAATTCTTTTCAGTCCTCAGCTCCTCTCTTGGCATCCTTTGTCCTCAAATTAAGAATGGAATTGTACCATCCGGAGACTGGCCACAGCCCAAGAGCTGGTACCAGAAACCCATGAACCAGGGTTTATGGGAGTAAAATAGGAAAGTAGAAATAATTGGTCCTGTCTGTGCCTCAGCACCGACAGTTTTAGGGTTTATTATTAATTTGTCTTAGACCATATCAAATGAGCACAAAGCAATCATATAGCCTGCATGGGTCAATTTGAAGAGAACCCATCCCAGTAATTTACAACTGTGGGTGAAGACATGTTGTACTAATAGGGCGATAGGAAATACTGTATGTACACGATGTTTAAATATGGATCTTTGGGAATCAGTAATTTTAAAAAATTTAGCCAGGTAAGAATTATTTGATGTGCATGCAGAATTTTACAAAATTATATTTGTTATAGGGAGAAAATCTGAAACACCCATTATGAGGATAATATTTATATAATTTAAATACATTTGTATACTGAAATAATACATTTTAGAAGTTATGTTTATATATAAAGATATTAAGAGGTTGAGGGAATGATGATTATATGATGCCGAGAGAAAACATGATATAATACAACTGATAAACAATATGATTTTAATTAAACAGACATGTACAGGCAGGAATTTATGAATAAAAGTCATATATAAAAAAATACCCATCTTTAACTGGTGATATTTTTTCTTTAGTTCTCATTACTTTAGTATTTAGGAAAAATATGCAGGTCTTTTTTTTTCCTTTTTTTTTTAAGATTTTATTGGGGAAGGGGAACAGGAATTTATTGGGGAACAGTGTGTACTTCCAGGACTTTTTTCCAAGTCAAGTTGTTGTCCTTTCAGTCTTAGCTGTGGAGGGCGCAGCTCAGCTCCAGGGCTCAAGGTGCCATGTTCAATTTTAGTTGCAGGGGGCGCTGCCCACCATCCCTGGTGGGACTCGAGGAATTGAACTGGCAACATTGTGGTTGAGAGCCCACTGGCCCATGTGGGAATCGAACCGGCAGCCTTCGGAGTTAGGAGCATGGAGCTCTAACCGCCTGAGCCACCGGACCGGCCCTAAAGGTCATTTTTAGAAAGAATTCTTGAAATGTCCTTTCTTTGGGCTCTAATGAGATTAGATATTCTTTTGTTCTTATGGACTATTTGATAAAATAACTTTTAAAGCAGGGCATAAAAAGAAAACTTAGCCACATTTTAATGTAAGCCTTTAGAAAAGTCTCATTGCAGTGTATCCTTTTTTCCAACTTAATATTTCCTGTAGACTGGTCGACAGACTCTTGTGTGGACCTAACCCATTGTTTTAGTGGCACGATGTGCTTGTTGATCCAGTTGTCCCGTCTCTCTGGATATGCATCTCTTTTCTATAATGAGGATCCTTTCAGGATGCCTCATATTTTTAACCCGTCTGGAATTATCTTGTATGATTCCTTACTAAGTAATACTTCTGCTTCCTTTCACTTTAATTCCTTTCTCTGTCCTTTTATTGTACTCTAGTAGAGATAACAAGCTAAGACAGCTTCCAAATAGCTACTTAATTCATTGGAGCCTTGTTTACTCTGTTTCCTTCATCAGTGATTTATAGTTCCTCAAGAGGATAGCACTTCTTAGGCTGCAATGGGTCTGACTGATACTTCCTTGGAAGATAATCTCATGTAAAATAGCTATTTCCCTGAAATGTGTTTTTTTTTTCTTTTTCCAAGTTTAATCATACTGAGATGCTCTTATCTTGAAACTAAATTCCCGTATTTTACTGAACTGGACTCTCAGTAGGAAATACAGCTGATAACTTGAATTTAAGCTGAAACCTAGCAGTTTTTCTCAACTCTCCTATTCCTAAATAAAGAGGAAATTTATTTACTATCCTATTGTTATTATAGAAACAAAATACACAATCTACAAGGAGGAAACTCAAATTAAACTGCTTAAAACTGCAAACATTAATTTAAAATGTTGAATTACAATTGTAAGACTCATTGAAGCATGATCTTAAACAACTTACGTTAAATGGCCTTTAGTTTGATCTTATGAAATTAGGAATCCCTACCCCATAGCATTCCTGTGAAATTAAATAAACTGCTTTAGAAAATATGACTGAAAAATAATAGGCCCTAAATAAATATAAGCTATATTCCTAAATTTATTAGATATTATCACATATGAAATCCCTTGAAAGAAAAAGATTATGTGGCATAAGAATTCTTTAATAACTTGATAAGCCTGTAGGAAGATGTGGGAGAATAATGGCATTGAGAGAAGTGCATTTCATGTAAGTTATCTAATCAGTAATAATAATGGTGCCTATGTATTCACTATTTCAAGGCTCTGTGTGTGTGTTTGTGTTATAGCTACTTTGTGCCCTATGTGCTATTACAATACAAGGATAAATAAGATATAGCTGGTACTGCCTTAATGAATCTTACACTCTGGACAGAGTGGGGGCAAGTAGAAAACATAAATAGACAAAACATAAATGACAAATAAATGTTTTACCTTAGATGTAATGAAGAAAACAAGATTTGGAATATTATGTTGAAGGGAAGAGAAATGAGAGAAAGCAAATAGTCAAAGACAATGATGGAGAAACTGACCTTAAAATGGTTCCCTGCCACGTGGAACTGAGCTAAAATGGTGGCCCCAGCAGAGAGAAGTCCCCAGCCTAAGCCCCAGCCCACTTCCACATAACCCCCTCCAAGCCACACCTTGAGCCAATCACCAGTCGACACCCACCCCTTCCCCAACTCAAGGAAGTCCCCAACCCATAAAAACCTGCTCAAAACTTTGCTAGGCACTCAGTCTTTTGGGAAGGATCCCACTGAGCCCACCAGCATAATAAAGCTGTGTTCTCCCTGATCTCTGTGCCGCTTGAGTTTCTCAATCCTTGCCGTTTTTCTGCAACAACAATTCTATTAAATGTGTTAAGTCATTAACCATGTAATCATGTCTTTAATCCCACTCCATATGTAATAATGAAATGACCTAGTTCATATGCATCTTTAATTAAATCCTTAAGAGGGTGTTGGGATTATTGCAAGTTTCAGACATCCTGTTTTATTGATGATGTAGTGAGAGTTATTGAATCTCAGAGATAAAATCAGAGGACTTAGAAGATGTGTGGGACAACATTCTGACTGTATTGATAATAAAAGTTATAAAGCAGTTTTAAAAATAGTACACAGATTCACACATTAAAATTAAAATTATGTCCTTTACCCCAAATTCACCCATTCAAATTAAAATTAAAATTACTTGCTTTTCTACTGAAAAAAAAAAGTGAGCATTCTTAAGAATGCATAATTTATTCAAAGAGGGGGGAAAAAGTTTTGTGTGATATAAATGTAATAAAATAAAGACAAATCTATCACCAAATGGGAGCTTGCTTGTAGAGCAGTAGGTATTTAGCAGGAAGGGGTTTAACACTGAAAATTCTACTGTGGGAGGGGGGAATCTTCCTTTACCCTCTTAGAGTTTTGACTAGGGGCCTGAAAAGTCAGCTGACAAAAAAGATTATTCTGAGTGTTACAGGTTTAATTATGCACATATGCAGTAGAGTTCACAAAAAAATGTGAAACAATGAGGCAGTTAAACTTTTAAGTTTAAACATTTTCTTAATAGATAACAGGGAGGGACATAGGCACTCTTTTGGGTGAACAAATGGCTTCTTAGAAGGAAGGAGATAGGGCACTTATGAAAAAACAAATGACTTTGCGGAAAGATAAATGGGCCTTTCTGAGAATGGATGGGAGATATGATACTTTTGTAACAATGTCTGTTTGTGGTGCAGACTTCTTTTCTCCGAGAGGATTAGATAGACTTGCTCCTTGGGAGGAGATTAATGCAATTGAGTTCTTTCTGGAGGTTCTACTTCTAGGCAATAATGGATTTCAGGAACTCAAATGCCTTCTACTCAAAAAATAAATAAATAAATAAATTATATATGATGCCACGATACTTTATTCTGGACTCCTTCACTATTTTTAAGAATACAGATTTACAAGTTGAATTCGGAAGTGGAGGGGAAGATTATAAATAGATAACATATGATATTAAGGTCAGTTTAGTTTTACTGACAAGGGGAAAAAGAAAAAGTGTCATGACTGTTAAAGAAAACCAGAGCTGGACTGTAGTTGAAGTGGTAAAAACAAATTTTATTCAGGAACTATTGCAATAGGGGAAAAGACACCCCAGTATAGAACTAGGCTGAATTCCAAATATAGTAAGGGCAAATGGGTATTTATCCAAGGAGCAGAGTGGAACCATTATTAGATTGGAAAAAAAAAAAAAAATGACTAACACAAAATATGAGGGAGAGGTAATAATTCTGGATAAGCTGCCTTGATAGGATTCTTTCTGAAGGCAGACCGAAGTGATGAGGAATTTCACCAGATGTGAACTGGGATTAGATATCAAGGATGGAAGAGTCTCACTAAACTGACTTAGGATTCTTTATAAAACTGAGTAATGCAGACATTGTGGTCTAATTGAATAGGGGGCTCAGAAAAGTCTGATTAAAGTTTGTTCAAGGAAAGAGTTTTTGTCAGTATGAAAGCAGAGAGTGGGGAGAAATGGTGGCAGGGATAGGGGAAAATGGCAAATAAGATTGTTACTGGAGTCTCGGTTCTTGCTGATGCAGTGAAAAATCAGAGGTCAGCAAGCTGATTAATATGCAAGCAGGATTTATTAGTGATACATTGTCAGGGAAGAGAACGGGCCTAGCTGAGGTGGGAGAGAGGGAGGGAGAGAAAGAGGACATTGGGGGGAGAAAAGGGAGAGAGAAAGGGGGTGAGAGCGAGGGCCGCAGAGTGTGAGGGCCAGAGAGCTCGAGGGCCAGAGAGAGAGATCTCTTGTCCCGAAGACTTCTAGTTTGCTGGGTGGGGTGAGGGAATTACATATTGATTTGGTGGGAAAAGTGGTGCATGCTCTTCCACGGGAGGGCATGACATCCTAAGATGGGTGGAGGTCTGTTGACTAAAATCCTTATCTTGCTCCAGACCACCTCTTGTCATCCGCTGTTATAAAAACAGATACATGGCTGGAGGCAGTTAATCAAAGCTAGTTATGGGCTTTTCTGTAGTCACTATGGACCCCGTTCCACCCCTCCTTCTCCTCCATTTTCTAACTTCTACCTAACAGGATGAACTCCCAGAACTCTTCTTGCATAGATGTGAACAAAAAGGGGCTATGTAGTAAATCTTATAAGCTCAGTGACCAAGTGACCTCACAGGATGATCTGATTGTAAAACCCCAACTGGGCAGGTCGTGGTGGGTAATCATGCCCCAGGCCTATGACTTCCTTAGTAAAAGGTTAATCTTTGCCTGAAGTCAGCTCTGTCATTATTCTGGTGTATCCTAGTTAACACAATCTTTGAAACACCAGAGTAATCCTCTTTTCCAGACCCCCCTGAGGTATAACTACCCTCAAGGGAGCACATAAACTTTTTGCCTATATACCATATCTATTAACTATAAATGTTAAATACTAACTATCCTGTACCCACCAATGTAAAATAATTTTGCATCTCTCTATTTGACTTTATCCAATCATAGGGATTTCCACACCTTGCCTTTTCCAGCCTCCTTAATCTACCACCAATGGATTTTATGTAATCTTCCTTCTGTTCCCTTCTTTGATTCCAAATACATAAAAAGAACTGAAAAACTGCTATTCTTTGGAGCATTTTCCCAGTCTGTTGAAATGTTGCTTCTGGGTATGTCTTCAGTTTGGGTCTAACAAACTCTTATATAACTTTCTATAGGTTTGAACATTGTTACGTCAACATAGAGAACTTACTGCCCTGATTTTTTTCTCTTTCCTTTCTTGTTCTTTTCTTTTTTATTTATTTTTTCTTTGTCTTTCTCTCTCTTTTTTTTTTTATTTTTTTTTTATTTTATTTTATTTTTTTTTATTTCTGTGTTAAGCTCAAGTCTCACCCACTGATCTAGATTTGCTATATAGGTAATGATGTTTACTGGCTTAGATGTTATGCCTTCAGGCAGCAAATAAATTTAAATCCAAAGTATACTTTGGGAGAAAGTTACCAAACCCACAAGACTAACTACTCAGATGAGGTGATTGCCTCAGTGGAGAATAATATCAAATAATAAGGGAAAGTCTTTTCTCTTGAATGGATTGAGTTGCTCAGTGAGATTTTTCTATTAAAAAGAAGTTGTCAGAGTTGCTTTAATTCCTCTTTCTTAATTAGGCCTTGAATTTGAGCTATAATTTCAGGGAGAAGAAAAAAGGGAGGAAAATGAAATTCTGTAGCCAGGGAAAGATGGTGAATGGAATAAAAGGATAATTTAAAAGTCTAATGAAAACAGAAAATAACAGCAATTTGAAGAGTTCATTGACATCAATTTCTACTGTTTCTAATTGGTAGGCAATTAACATGCAATTGTCCCATCTTGGTTTTCAATAAGTTTTGTTTTGTTTTTTGCCACACACAGGAAAATTCTCTACATTCCTCCCCACTCTGTTAGACTTTTCTCATTGGCTTATTTATTTTCCCTTAGAAAGAGTGAATATTTTCTGTAACATTGTTGCAAAACAGAGTCCATGTGTTTAAAGGTACAACTTCTTTTTGCCTTTTTATTGGTAGACAGGACTTGACTTTTACTTGTTGTTGAAGTGATTGTTGTCAAAACTGTTTGATTTTAAGGGTGATCAAAAAATTTACCTACACCAAAATACCTTTCCAACTGATGCTTGAAATCCCTTAAATAAAGATTAATTTACTGGCATTTAGTGAAAACACTTCACAAATACAAATGTTTCTTTGTGGGTATTAAATAAAATCTGAAATTAGAGTGGATTTACTCTTTGTTTTGTTAAAGAGAAAATTATCTAAGTCACTTGATAAAGGATAGTAAGACAGATCTTATTCAAGCAGTATTATTGATATAGTTATATAAGAGTGTTACTACAATGGTGTTTTTGTAGTCAGGGAGAGAAATGGGGCCCAATTCTGAATATAAGGAAAAGTGACTATTTATACTAAGGGATCATAGGGTGGTGAAAGCGTTTAGACAAGGCCTCCCCAAGATGTGCCACTGAGGCAGGTTAATTAGTATGAAATCAGGCAGTTAGAAATACCTTGGTAGACCAAGCAAAAACAGAACTTACCCGTACTAGGACAACCATACCAGGGCAAAAATATCATCATTCATGCTCTGGGGCAACTAAGTTGCTTCAAAGGTCTCCCCCAGGATGAGCTGTAGAGCCAGTAGTCTGGGAAACATTGTATCCATAGATACCAGCACTCCAACATCCCCTTCCCAGGTAGAAATACAGGTATATTAACACAAGCTTTTGGCCTTAACTAGTGGGCGTCCCAGTTTTGGGTACCCCTCCTGCTTGGGAGCTGTAACTCTTTGCTTGCTATAATAAACTATCTTCTTATGCAACTGTTTTCCTCTCCTAGTCCCTGTATCCATTCCCCGCATACACTAAGGAACAGGATATCCTGCATCACCACTTTGTCATGAGGATTATTTGAGTTGAAAGTAATGGAGACCCTGTGGACTCAAGAGAAACTTCATCTCCTTCTTAAATAATTGCAATTGGGGGTCTTGCCCATGATAAGAGTTATTACCAGAAATACTTTTTTATGACCTGTTTGTTTGGCAGGGAAAGCTTCTAATTACTGAACATCTGCTCTTCTTACTGTCTTTTGAATTACTCTCCTCCCCTCTGAAACTCCAAGCCCCTATCCCATTCTGTGGCACAAGATGGTATTTATACCTCATTTTCCCTTTCCATACTCAAACCTCTCATGTATGTGGGATTTCCATACATATGAAATTAACTTGTTTTTCTTCTATTAATCTGTCTCATATCAATTTGACTGTTATATTAGTCAAGAGAAACTTTACAAGGGACAGAAAAATTCTCCTTCCCCAACAACGGAAAATTACTATGTGAAAACATCAGGGATTAGGGGAGATTCTGGCTAAACCAACTAAACAGGCTTCTTGCTAATACTCAACAATGTACAGACAATCAGGGAAATCCAAATGTTGAGGTCTACTTACAAAGGAGCTCAGAAGAGCCTGGATAGAATTTGGTCAAGGAGAGAATTTTTGTCAGTTTTCACATAAATATATTTTTAAGAATTTCCTCTCCTACTCTAATGCAAGTTTTCTGAATACCAAAAACAAAACAAAACAACAACAACAACACACAAAAAAAACAACAACAACAAACAAACAAAACAGAAAAAGAAACACTCAAACCAACGGTGAGACATCCAGGATAGTCTCCAATTAGTGCATCCATCACCAAGGCCTGAATCAAGATGTGCTCTGTATGACTCTGATATCTTTGGATCAATGACCATTGCAATCACTAGAAAATTTTCAGGAGGTAATAATAGAGGGAAGAGAAGATAACCTAAATAAGTCTTCTCTGCAGCCCCTTTCATGTCATGTGGTACAGATTGTCAGCTCTCCTTTCTCTGATTTGGAGTGATGTTGCCATTGGCAAGCTTGGGTTTTCTCTGTCAATACAACCTTGAAAACACTGTCAACTGCATTGTGTGCTGATTCTAGGGTTCTCTAGTGGTTAATAAACAGAAATCCTATTGTGTAATGGTCCTTCAACTATACTCTACTTTTGCAATTTTGGTCTTTCTTCAATGTCAGGTGGCTTAGACCTCAGCTAAATGTCTCTGTGCTTGTACTTTGTGTCTGGGAAAAGTGAAATGCAGTCATCCTCCTTATCTATGAGGGATACATTCCAAGACCCCGTGCAGATGCCTGAAGCCGGGGATAATACTAAACCCTATATATACTATCTTTTTTCCTTTTTACTTAAAGGAAGCACTTAATTGCTTTTCTTTGGCATATCCAAATTTCCAGCAACACCTCTTTTTGCTTTGGGGCCATTATTAAGTAAAATAAGGGTTACTTGAACATACTCGCTGTGATACCAGGGCAGTCAATCTGATAACTGAGATGGCTAGTAAGTGACTAACAGGCAGGTAGCATATCCAGTGTGGATACGCTAGAGAAAGGAATGATTTGTGTCCAGGGCAGGATAGAATGGGACAGCGTGAGATTTCATCACGCTACTCAGAATGGCATGCAATTGAAAACTTATGAATTGTTTATTTCTAAAATGTTACATTTAGTATTTTTGGACCACAGTTGACTACAGGTAACTGAAACTGCAAAAATAAAAATAAAAATAAAAATAAAAAATAAACCATGTATGCAAGTAAACTACCGTATTTGGCTGAAACAGTAAGGCACTGGCAAATTGCCTCTTTGCCACTTGGCTGCCCTCAATAAAATGTACTTTACAGTGGAATCACTACCTTTTCAGGTCATTTGGTGCTCAGCAGAAGGTATTAGGGAGAATTCTGGGAAATCAGTCTTTTTCTTTTGCTCCTCAAGTGTCCATCACTTGTCAAAAGTCTATGCCTATGCTGCTCTTTTTTTTTTTTTTTTTTTTTTTTTTTTTGCTTCCAATCGTGTTAGCTTAGAAGCCTCTTTCTCTTTTGTGTAGGATCTTTAAAAGTGACACACAATGCAAGTTTCTGACTTTTTTTCTATCAGACTTCCAAAACTCATGTATAAGAATGCCTTTGAAGGCTCTGAGGCTGATAATTTAAATGTGATTTAATAACAAGCATTATTATTATCATCATAATTTTCTAATCATATATAAAAGCATCATAATTACTTACCATCCCACCTCAACTCAGCCAATCCTGTGTATTAGAATTTTTCACTTGAAACATTTACCACTGGTAGCATTGTCAGTGTTATTCAGGGATCAAGTTGCAAAAGATAGAAATCCTCTCCAGACAAGCTTAAGAAAAAATAATGAAAATGTACTAGCTCACTTAACTGAGAGGTCCGGAGATTGAGTTGGCCTCTGAAACTTCAGAAATGCAAAATATATGATTTCTCATTTTCTATCCTTCTCTCTCCAAGATTCTCTAAATGTTTTGTCCTTATTTTCTTCTGCTCCTAAGAGGGAATCTTGGCTGCAGAGAGATGAAGGCAGAAATTATCTGAGTTTTATAAACCAAGAGGAAAGAGAAGGACTCTTAGGAGAGTCCATGGATAATGAGTCCATCCTTTGACCAATCACTATAAGAAAAAATGTTATAGTTTAATAGTTATTGAAAGAAGGAGCAAGTGGCTGGGGTATAATGATTAGCCATTATTGGGTCACATTCTTACTTCTATTGCCAGGATATAGAGTAGCCTGTAGAGCAATACAGCCCAGAAAATGGGAATGGTAAATTCCACAAAGGAATAAGTGTTTTATTTTGAAAAAGGCATGGTACAATAAGGAAAAAGTGCAATAAAATAAAACAGATGTCCATACCACATAGCTTTTCTTCATTTCCCTTGAGATATATACATTTAGATTCAGATTCTTGAAGCAAAACAGTCACTTTCAGAAATAGTTGCTTTCCTTTTTGTTAACTGTAAAATAAACGTATCTCTGGGAATTCAAGTGTCTTATTTTGATAGTTTTGCCAAAGAAAAAATAGTTTTAAAGGAACAGTTGGTTGGAACCATTCCTGATCCAAAGTATTTTTCCTGTCATCCTGAAATTCCATCATCTGTAACTTCATTGTATAAGCCATTGAAAGCCCTTAGAAAAATCCCCATAAAATTGGGATTTTATGACTGGAAAGGATGTGCAAGGCCATTAACTCTACTTCCCAAACCATTCAAGAAATCTTTTTTTTTTAGTGGTCAAGCACTTTTTACACCTGACCTCCAGTGATGGCAAGTCCATGATGTCCTAAGGCAGCGTGGTCTGGTGTTGGACATTTCTGATTACTGGAGAGCATTCTGAATACATTACGAAAAGAAGCAAAGAGTAAATATGTTTTAAATGCTAAAGAGTATTTTCCATAATATTGAAATGAAGACTATTATCCTGTAATCTCTTCTCACTGATATTGAGGTCAAGTAAATCAAGTCCCTTTCCTAAGACAGTCCTTCATATCTACCTAGAGATAGCTGCATGTTCCCTATGCATCACTTCTGCTCTAAGATAAGCATTGCTACTTTCTTCATTTAAATAAGCCTGACTCATACCTGTTTAAAAAGAATTTCAAGTTTTTTGAAAACTTCCCAAGACTTAAGGAAAAAAAAAGAAATCTCTCTCTCTCTCTTTGTCTCTCTAGAGACTATACACCAGTGGCAGAAATTTGAAATTATTTGATTTTTTTTTGAAAGAGAGGAAAAATGATAGAAACTAAGGAAGATATAAATAGAAGTATAGAAGTAGAAGAAAAGTTGCTGTTTTAATTGTTTGCTTACTGCATTTTTTTTTTTGTCTTCATAGCAGGTAATTCTTGTATAAAGTAATTCTATTCATCACCAGCTCTGAAGATGACACCAATAGCTATAACTCTTATTACTTAGGATCAGATCAAGATTTAATTTGCTTAACCATCACAAGAACCCTGAAAGTTAGGTATGATTTTCTCCATTTTGCTAATGAAGAAAATGAGGCTTTTCTAGGGTAAGAGCATTTTCCAGGGGCCAAAATTGAAATGCAATTATTTCTGATTGTGAAGTTTCTGCTCTTCCCACATGGTCATGGAGGATATAAGAATGACAGCCTGTCACAGGAATGGTTTGACGCTAATCATAACAGTTCAGCAGACATCCATTTATTCTGCATTTCCATTTATTCTGATATAAGCTACAAAATAGATAAACATCAATATTATGTTAAGTGAAAGTGTTCAGACACGAATGACTATATATTGTACGATTCCACTTACAGCAATTAAACAGAAAAAACAAATCTGTAATAATAGGTTCCTGGGGCATGGGAATGAGCATGGGCATGGGAATAAACTATAAAGGGAAATCTTCTGAAGGGTCGTGGAGATGTTTTTTTGTTTTTTTTTCTTTAATAGATTGTTGCTATATTTGCATAATAGTTAAAGTTTACTACAAATTATTGAATTGTACATTTAAAAGGAGGAAAATTTATGTTATGTAAAGTATGCTTCGATGAAGCTATTAAATAAAAAGACCTACAAATAAAAAATGTGAAGGGACTGGAGGAAGTTGTAGAGATTGCACCATCATAATCCTGTTCTTTGTGTACCTTGAGATGTTATAGATTATGTTACACCATCATTTTATACATACTAAGGAAAAATCTGTAATTAAACTATAACAATATTTATCATATATATGTATATATGTGTATACACAATACATATATATGTATATATATATATACTTATTTCAAAAGTATTTTTAATTTAGACTTAAATTTCTATCACATATTATAATATGTACAACTATCAAAGAGTTCACATTTGCACGGATAATGACAACTAAAATATCACTACTGTTTGGTTGACTTTAAGACTCCACAGATTGTAAGATGCATGCTGATTTAAAAAATAATAAAACTTCAGAAACGTATGCATCTTATACTCTACGATAAGCAGTAGATTGAGAAGAAAACCAAGGTCCCAGAATTGCTAATATCTGGGACATAAGTAAGAATCACTTAGTTTAGGACAGAGAAGGATGATGCTTTATAAGGGAGAAATTTGGTAGGAAAAAAAAAAAAAAAAATGGTCCCAGATGGAACCAGCTAGAGAGGAGCAGGTTAACTACTGAGAGATCGTATGTCATTGTCACAAAATAAGCTCACTGAGGCTGAGCCAATGCCTCACTCAGATTACCTGCCTGTTAGCACTCATCATATGTCATCTCCACAAAGAAGCCATTTCCACTGGGTAGACTTCTCCATTAATATGTTGATACATGTTTATACACCCCACATCTATAGGTTATTTTATTGAAGTGTTACCTACTTATGCTTTTCAAGAGTTGTGAGCTACATTTTAATTGGTGTGGTGTCTCTCTTGACAATGGTTTAGAATACACATACACCCACTCATCCCTGAAACAGAATGTGAAATCTCTGTTACTCAGAGAGATGGTCATCGTACAGAAGAAGAGACTCCGTACCTGTGCTCAGGTGTAACATTTGGATAGCAATACTTACCTCACTTCCGCTCATCGTTTTGTGCTTTAAATGAGAAAAAAAAAATGATAACTAGGTTAAATTGTGAATACTGCCAGTGATAGAAAGTTTCTTGAGTGTACTGTAATGAAAGGAATATAACTTTTGAAGGCAAACAGACCAAAATGTGTATTATATCTTTGACCTTATTAGCTACTTAAACTTGTAGGTGTTATCTCAACTACCAGAGTTTCAGTTTCCTCCTTCTCAACTAGGGACAATAATGACCATCTTTCTAGCATTTTTGCAAGATTTTTTTTTTTTTTAATTTATTGGGGTGACAATTGTTAGCAAAATTACATAGATTTCAGGTGTACAATTCTGTATTACATCATCTATAAATCCCATTGTATGTTCACCACCCAGAGTCAGTTCTCCTTCCATCACCATATATTTGATCCCCCTTACCCTCATCTCCCGCCCCCCACCCCCCTTACCAAGATTTAAATGAGGCCGTGTATAGCAGTGTATACAGTATACTAAACCTCAACTGAATACAGTAAAAGATCAATAACAGTCTAATATTCTTATGAAAACCATCGTCAACACTTCTATCATTATCATAAGCATATTATCATCATGATTATGAGTAATTTATTACTAAGAGGCTAAATGTGAAAAGTGTACTTCTTTGTAGACTTGCTTCTCTCATTGCAGGATCATGTAAAAAGGAAGGCATTTTGACTTGTGGATTATCATCCTTACTTGGGCAAGTGACAGCTATCTGCTCAAGTACAATGACTGAACGTATACAAAAACCCACCTTTAGGCCAAAGTACTTTTATTTAATGAAAAGTATAGGTGCAACATACTATCTTCAAATGTCTGAAATGTTTAGCTCATTATGTCTAGTTTCTTTATGTAAGGATACTTAATGTAAATTATCACTATCATTTTAAATTACAGGCATAAGGCACATGACAGCTGAAACCTAGTTTAAGTTTCATTTCTAATTGTATCTTAGCCTGCTATAGGTTCAGCTACTTATGTTATTGTTTGGTATTTCATGTGATCCATCACTTCATCCAAATTTGTTACTTCATTGCAAAAGTTCTTGTTTTCGGGATTGTAGCACCATCTCTCAGACTTTGGCTTTTCTTGACTCTGGTTCTAAAAATATGAACTCAGTAAAGAGCTCTATGAGTTCTCCCTTGCAAGGCTGGTTCCAATATATGCTTTCAATGAGGCTAATATCTGTTTTTTTTTTTTTTTTTTTTAAAGACAAAAAAAAGCATACCACAATAGTTCAGTGAAGCTAAACTTGCTAAAATGAAACAAAAACCTTATACTACAATATGTAAAAACTGTTATTGTATGTCTGTTTGTATATGGATATGTCTCTCTCTAAATATATATCCAAGTAACACAGAAACTGGATTGAAATTTGGGTTCAAATTTGAACTGAGATTTCTCTCTCTTTGAGATTCAGGTTGAGTTAGAAATTGCCAGAAATTATTGAATTTTAGCATGTGGTAAAAAAACTGGGGAAATTTGATAAGGGTATATTCTAGATAGAATAAAACATCTCCCAAAGTCAATAGATTTCAAATACAACTTAATATTTCCATTGTAGAATATGAAGTGCTTTCTCTTTCTTGTTATTTCAGGAATCATACTAAACATATCTGCATATAATTATTCCATAGTAATTATTTTAGTCACATAAGTTTTTTTTTTAATCCTAATAACACTCTTACCAGCATAAGTTAGTATTTTCACTTTTAACAAATGAGGTAGGAACATAAATAGCAAGTCATATTAAAAATCAAGTGCACCATAATGATCTAACTTAAGTTAAATATGTTTAAACTCTCCATTAATCCAAATATCTGTGCCAATTAATAAATAAATGACAAACAAAATCTGTAAAAAATGTTACAATTCTTAGAAATAATAATACTTGATTATTTTTTGGCTTTAAGTCATTTCCTTCTCAGTATTTTTCTTGTAAGAAATAAATGGAAAAGTTAGATTTAAAAATAAAGGACAGGGAGAGAAGGAATCCTGAGTTAGGCAGGATTACTGTATAAATTATTCAGAGTATCATAAATAGGTATATTTAAAATTAAATCTTCATTACTGGGAACATAGTCTTTTATACTTGGAAAGGAAATTTTTGGAAAGAAATTCTTTTCAACCCAGATCAGGAAGTTACTTTCTTTTTCTCATAGTGTGTGTTTGTGTGTGTATGTGTGTGTGTGTGAGGGAGAAAGAGAGAAAGAGAGGGGAGAGAGAGAGAGAGAGAGAGAGAGAGAGAGAGAGAGAGAGAATGTTAAATATGTTTTTGTTTACTCATGGTGGTTTGGAGTTTTATATCTACTCCCCAACCCTAATTATCTTCTCCTTTGCTTCCATTAAAGATAGTTGAGATATCTGAAGTAAAGAAAGTGAGATGTGGGTCATCACTAGTAGATGATGAGACAGAACATTTATAAAGCATTCAGCCATGATTCATTCCAACTAAGGGATTTTCCAAATCCCCTAAGAACAGCCCACACTTGGAGTCTTTTTAAAGAGAGCAACACAGGTAAAGAGAGATGACCATGAGCACAATGATCCAGTAAATGTCTTTTGTATCTCTTCATCTCATCTCTTACATAGACTTTAATTTTGTGCAATAATATTTGATGAGGTGTAATATACAGTGTGAAATTAGAAGAAAAAACTTTAAACTTAGTAACTATTTTCAAAAAATTCGAAAATGTTTGATATAAAATACCTCTTGCTAAGGTGCTTCTCTCTCAATAGAACGTGGCTCTGTTACTTATGAGACAAGTCACTTACTTACCTCTCTAAACCTCAAATTTTGCATTTGGAAAATGTGATAATAATGTCTATCTGTCAGGACTATAAGTGTTAAATAAGATAATGAATACAGAATCTCAAAGAATTGAAATAAAACCACAAAGACTAGCTTCCTCAAAAAAGAAAAAAAGAAAAAAGAAAGAAAAAGAAGCTTAAGCTTAGCTCCATATCACATACATAGTAAGTACAAAGATGATGAAAGACTAGGTAGCTAGTCATCCAAAATGTACCAATTGTCAACTAAATAAAGGTATCTGACTTTTACTCATGTTTTCCAATACTTTTATTTTGAAAAAAATTCCAATATATGCCAAAGTAGAAAGAGGAATACAACGAACATCCACACACGATTCACCTGATTCACCATTTGATCATATTAGCTTCATTTATTGATAAATGATAAATGGGTGGATAGGTAGGTAGATACATGCATATATATGTAGTCTATTTTTGCAAAACTTTTAAAAATAAGTTGCAGAATCTCACTGGAGTGATGTCAGCAAGATGGTATAATAAGTGGTTCCTTACTTTGGTCCCTCTTACAGAAAAAGCAACTAAGAACTATATATAGAAAGAAGACTTTGTGAAGATCTCAGAATCTGTGGGTGAGCCTAAAGTACCTGCTTGGAGCACAGAAACTGAGAAAAAAAAATGCAGTAGAAAAGTAAGAGGGGAAATTTCACTTTAACCTAAACAGCACTCCCCCAGGCAAGCACGGCACCACACTGAGGACGTCCCCTGAGCCTATGGTTACTCCAGTGGAAATAGGAGAGCCCAGTATGGACATAGTTTCTGCAGCATTCCAGGACATCTCCCATTAGGTATTGACTCATGGGGATCACTGAGGGAATCAGCCAGAGACAGGGAAGGGAACTGGGGCTCACAGCACATTCCTACTGGTGGCTACACCAACACTGAAATCCCAGCCAGCAACTCTACCCATCTGCAGAGCTGAGCTAGTGGTCCCATGTGGTCAATTAGCTCAGTTGGCAGTTCTGCCTAGTTTGGGTCTTGAACAAGTATGCTCTCCTAGCCATGGAACCTATTCTATGGTTCTGCCCAGATAGGGACGCAAGTCAGTGGCCCCATGCAACTGCTAAGCAAGGCCTCCAGCCCCACTGACCAAAAAGCCTGACCAGAGACCCTGTGGAGCCCATTTTGTAGCCCTGCTCTAACAGGGAGCCAAGCCAAAGACCCTGGACAACTAGGGAGACCATTGGGCAGCCGTGGAGCCCATTCTACAGCCCAACTCAAGCAGAAGCCAGGCCAGCTGCTTTTATGAATTGCTGATCCATAAACTCCAGCCCTGCCTGAGCAGTGAGCCTGAACAGTAACTCCTGGAAGCCTGCAAGTAAAGCCTACTGCCCTGCTCCATGGTGATCAGTGTGTGGCTTCACTCAGGAAGAAAGACAAGGCAACAGCTCCAACCAATCACAGAGCATACTCACTGGCAAAGAATTGAAAGATTTTCCACTAACACCAAGAACAACATAAGGGTGTCCACTTTCATCACTACTTTTCACCATTGTACTGGAAGTCCTAGTCATAGCAGTTTGGCAAGAAAAAGAAATAGTCATCCAGGTAGAAAAGGAAGAAGTAAATTGTCTCTGTTTGTAGAGGATGTGATCTTACACATGGAAAATCCTAGAAACTTCACCAAAATACTGTTAGAACTAGTAAATGAATTCAGTAGAGTTGCAGGATACAAAATCAATGTGCAAAACTAAGTTGTGTTTCTATACACTAGTGATGAATTATCTGAAAAATATATAAAGCAAACAGTCCCATTTATAACAGCATTAACAAAATACTTAGTAATAAAGTTTAAAAAAGGAAGTGAAAATCTGTGCACTGAAAACTATACGACATTACTGAAAGAAATTTAAGAACATACAAATAACTGTAAAGATATGCCATGTTCATGGACCAGGATAGTTAACATAGTTAAAATGCCCATACCACTCAAAGCAATCTATAGATTCATTGATTAAAGACTTAAATGTAAACCTGGAACCATAAAACTTCTAAAAAAAAGAAAAAAAAGAGAGAGAGAGAAAATCTCCATTGCCACTGAAAAAGCTCTAAGACATTATTTGACTTGATCAAGGTTTTTTTGGATGTAATACTGAAAGCACAACACAAGCAAAAATAAACGAGTGAGACTACAGAAAACTAAAATGTCTCTGCACAGCAGAAGAAACAATCAACAAAATGAAAAGGCAAACTATGGAATGGCAGAAAATATTTGCAATCTATATTTTTGATAAGGGATTAACCAAATATAAAAAGAACACATACAACTCAATAGCAAAAAATAAAAATAAATAAATAATGCAATTTAAAAATGGGTAAAGGATATGAATAGACTTTTTTTTTTTTTCAAATAAGACATTCAAATGACCATTAGGTATATGAAAATATGCTCAACATTTTTAATCATCGGGGAAATACAAATCAAAACCACAGTGAGATATCACCTCTCACCACTTACAATGACTATTACAACAAAGATGAGATTAAAAAGTGCTGGCAAGAATATGGAAAAATGGGAATCCTTGTGCTCTGTTGGTGGGAATGTCACTGGTGAAACCATTATAGGAAATGTTGGGAAGTTCCTGAAAAAATTGTACATAGAACTACCATATGATCCAGCAATTTCATTGTCTTTATCCAAAAGACATAAAATCAGGAAATTGAAGAGATGTCTTCACCTTCAACTTCATTGCATTATTATTCCCAATAGCCAAGATATAGATACAATCTAATTGTTTGTCAGCAGATGAATGAATAGATGAAAAAAAATCACACACACACACACACACACACACACACACACACACACACACACACAGACACACACACTGGTGTATTATTCAGTCTTGAAAAAGAAGAGTATCTTGTCGTTTGTGAAAACCTGACTAAAAAACCCCCAAAATACTTCATGTTCTCACTTACATGTGGAATCAACAAAAGTTGAACTCATAGAAACAGAGTAGATTGGTGGTGATCAGTAACTAGGATTTGGGGAAAATGGGGAGATGTTGGTTAAAAGGTACAAACTTAAAGTTATAAAATTAATCAGTTCTGGGGATCTCACACACAGTATGGCGAAGATAGTTAATCGTACTCTATTATATATTTGAAATTTGCTAACAGAGTGGATCTTATATGTTCTCAATATTATATTCTTCATTTCTGACTGGTTCATTTTTATGATTTCTATGTGTCCTTTTTCAAGCTTATTATCGCTTTGTTGAAGTTCTCACTAAGTTCCTTGAGCATCCTTATAACCATTGTTTTGAATTCTGTATCTGGTAGGTTTCTTGCCTCCATTCTGTTCAGTTCTTTTTCTGGATTTTTTTCCTGTTCTTTTATTTGTGACACATTTATTTGTTTCCTCAGTTTGGCTGCCTTTCTGTGTTTGTTTGTATGTATTAGGTAGTTCTGCTATGTCTCCCAGGCTTGGCTAGGTGGCCTTTTGTAGTATGTGTCCTGTGGGGCCCAGTGACACAGTATCCCTGGTCACTTGAACTGAGTGCTCCAGGACTGCGCCTTGTGTGAGTCGTGTGTGCTCTCCTGTTGTAGTTGAGCCTTGATTGCAATTGGCACATCGGTAGGTGAATTGACCCTTCAGGCGACTGTTACAGTGATTGGCCATGTCCACAGCTTACAGGTTGCTGTGTGGGAGGCTTACCCAACTGAGTGGGATTCATCCCAGCGAGCTCTGGTGCCTATTGTGACCACACTTGTGTGTGCCACTTGTGGGGCTAATTGGGTGGTGTTCTGCTGTGGTCTGAAGCCAACCTCCAAGTATGTTGGTTCTGGGACCTCTTATGAGGGACTGTGGTGCAGGCCCAGGTCAGCCACTGCCTGTGACTGGCCAGGGGTTACCTGGTAGGAGCTACAAAGTGATCTGCGTTTGTTCACTGCCTGTGCTAAACCTGGAGACATGTGGGAGAGGCCATGCTGTGAACCAAGGACAGCTGCCACCAGTACCAGGCTTGGGGTAACTCTGCAAAAAGCCATGACACCCAGAGGCCTGCTGTCACCTGCAAGCTTCCTTAAGGTTCAGCCACTGATAAAGCCTCATGCGGTGCGCAGGTTAAATGAGGCAGGGCCTCAGGGAGTCACTAAAGTGGGAAGAGTGTGGTCACAAGGTTAATGTGGAATCTGGTTTATTGCCAGTGCTGAGCCTGGAGCAACTTACGAAAAGTCTCAGAGCACACAGAGCCAGTTGCTGCTATTTATGACCCAGACTTGGATAGTTTTCCAAGAAAGAGTGCAATAAGGGAGGGGCTGGCTGTTCCCAGAGAAAGTGCTTGCAGCAGTTTGAAAGTTGGGTGGGATAGGGTCCCAGCTGAGTCAGCAGGGTGGAGCAGCAGAGCTCACCAAGTCAATCAGATTCAGATTTGGCTGTAGTTGGGGGCGGGCCCAACACAGTAAAGATGACTCCCACCTGCCAGCTGCATGGGAGCAAGACCTCTCACTGGGAGAATGCCAACTGTCTTCCAGTCCTCCTCCTGAAGCCACACTCCTCAGTCTGCCCCCCATATATTTCCAAGGACCCCCAAGTTACTGTCCCTCCACTGGAGTTCCTGTGAGCGAGTGAGTCTGTGTGCTGGCTGTTTAAGAGGATGTCTGGGTTTCCTGCAGCCCTTTGCCCACCTGAATGGTTGGAATCCCCACTGTGTTTCACAGCCAGATGTTGTGCTGGCTCCTCCTTCCAGCACCAGTACTCCAAGTTGGGGAACCTGGTGTGGGGTCTGGGGTCTCACACTCCCCCTTGGGGAAACCTCTGTGGCTGAGTTATTCCTCCTGATTCTCGACTACCATGGAAAGTTTTGGGGCCCGTTTTGCGTCTCCCATTGGTCTGGACATGGCTTCTTTACATTTTCAGTTACAGGACTTCTGTTCTGCTAGACTTCAAATGGTTCTCCAGGTTGATTGTTCTATAATTTAGTTGTAATTTTAACGTGTTCATGGTAGGATGCAGGCACAGTGTTTATCTTCTCTGCCATCTTGGATTTCTGACTTTTACTAATTTAATATCTCTATAAAGTAGGAATTGCTTTCCTCAGTTTACAGCTGATGATCCTAAAACTCAGAGGAAACAAAATATTCACCCAAAGTCATAGAAGAAGTGGTAGAACTAGAAAGTAAAGCTTCCTTTCTTACACTTACAACTCCTTTTTGGAAGCTCTCTCCTCCCTTTCTGTTCTTTCATCTCCCTTCTTAACACGATGTGCCCTCTTATTGCTTGTGAGACATTTAACTTCTCCTGGTACTGGCTTAATGCTGTTATTACCACAGTTGTACTCTCCACCAAATACTTGTAATTGTATGAAATCTCCAATTTGGTAAAATATCTATCATAGTGGAAAGATCTTCGTGTAGGGCTGGGACATTTACTTGATGAGACAGTGGGATAGAGTTGACAGAAAAAAATTTGATTGCCTCTCAAATGACACAATGCTGATGGAAATTACATTATACATGACTGGCTTGGATTAATATATGGGATTTTACAGAAAAAATAATTCCAACACACATGTTTGTTTTCTATTCCTTTTAAGAAGCTTATATCCATGACCAGATGAAGGAAAATCTGTTAGTACTTCATCTATGCTTTTATTGTGTGTTTGTTTCCTCCTATGTTTCCATTCTCTCCTTTTCCCTCTTCACAGTTCTAATGGCCTTGGCTCCCTCCCTTCTACAAAATTCGAGCTCGTATATGATCTAATTTAATAGTCATTTATTCCTTTTTGTGAATGTAACCAAATCAACTTTAGTAGTATTACATTATCTTTATATATAATATTTCACCTAACATGAGGCATTAATTTCCTACTTATACTTTTACAACATTAACTCAAATTCTGGGAAAAAAAAAAGGATTATCCCCATTATAAAAATTTCTGGCATCATAAAGTAAATCTGTGTATATAAGTGCTTCTTAGAGATTCTAAAATAATATCTCACAAAGTGGCCCCCTATTGTGCTCACATATAAATCAACACTGATTGCTGTCTAATCAGTGTTTGGAAGAGAACTGGATTATGTGTAACCAAAATAATTGATATTCAGTTAATTTGAACCAGTTCCTCTTCTCCGAGAAATTTAATAAAATACTACACATTTATACCTTAGTGACATTGGGAAGGAATGAATCATTTCCCTTAATCCCTGAATCATTTACTTGTCAAATCAACCCTTCTGGAATAACTCAGGATAGAAGGAAACCCTTCTTTTTCTCTAACTGTACATGGATTCCCTTAAAATAAGTTTATGACTTTGTATTAGTTTTTAGAGTGGTTAAGATTATAAACATACAAACACAAGAAATAGAAACTTGAGGCAAATACATGACTAAAAGCAGAAATAACTACATTTTAAGCTTAACCATTTAACTTTCTAGCAGAATATGATTATGTTCCAGAATTACTTTAAAAGTTGATAACATTTTTATCTCATCTTGCCCACATAGACAGTCTAAGTTTCCACCTTATGCTGCAACTTACACAATACACCTAAAAGTCTAATTCAAGCTCGTAAATGCAAAAGATAATAAGAATTTAGTATTTACATAGGTGCTTTATTAATATCACCATGTGTTTTTAAATTAACTTTGCTCAGTATTTCCATAAATTTTGTCTCAAATAAAAAAGGCAAAAAAAAAAAAAAAAATCACTCACTTGCAACAACATGACACGCAGATAACAGATGGCTGTAGGGTTTTTTAGAGTAAAAAAGCGTTGAGAATGAGGCATATCATCTATTATTTTGCCTTGGCCTCTTTATCACTTTCAATCTAAACAGAGAAGTGATGTATTACAGGAAAATGGCCCCCTTTGTGACATTTCTGATATGACTATACAATTTCAACACCAGAGTGGTTCATTTTCTGAAATGAATGAGACATACTTTAACATTTCACGAATTCCATGTTTTGGAAATGAGTCCTGCTGAAATTCATTAAAGTACTGCATGAATTCTAAATATCAGAAATTATAGGATTTCAATAATAAAAATATCCCAAGAAGTACCCTAAAATATACATGTGTGGATGAAAATGGTCCAGCAGAAAGAATTCTTAATTAATAATTCCATGTTCTGCTAATTTTAAAGAAGAAGCTAGTTTTCAATTATGTGTAGTTGATATGGGTCTTCGTGGTAGAATTTCAAAGTGGTTATGAAGACCCTTTTCCAAAATTGTCTTCCCCAAACTGCTTCAGTGGGCTTGTTTCTCTTTTGCAGTACCAAATTTCAGTTGCTATGACTTATTTTGTGCCTTCCTCCAGGAAACGCAGGTACTAGCAAAGTGACTAGAGTATGAAGTTTTAATAATAATTCCTGGGATTTACTCAAAACTATTTTTCACCTCCAATGATTAGGCCTTGTTTCATACATAAACCAGATTAAAACACAGCTGCTCTGGATGAAGTGGGATTGGAGAAACCAAGCTGTGAGTAATCTCCCAATATTGATCTCTACAGTAGCACTGAGAGTACATATGAGACACAGGTTATATACCACTAGCCTATAACTCCAATTGATGGCATTTTTTAAAATGTAGTATATCTCTACATGCAAATACATGGTATTCACCTAAATTAAGGACATGATCTCTAGCTGTCTCATGATATGAAGTTCTAGATATACAAAGATGCAATATGTACCTGCTTATTTTATTTAAATACATGATTTGTATGGTTCTGAAATGACTTCCTGCTTCAAGCCCCGATGCATACACAAAACTAAAAATAAAACATTTTTAAAACAAACAAAAACACCCAATTTTTTTGAATGAGAATATTTTTTAAGCTTAAGTATTTCCTTAAACACTGTAAACTATTTTTACTTTTCCCTAATTAATTATACAAATACACTTATATTAAGGCAATCTTAAAATGAGATCCTGTTGTTTCCAAAGTGGCATGTTATAACTAATTATCATTTTACAGTTGAACTAAAAATCAGAAACAAATAACTGTGGCCCATGGCCAGGCACCCACAGGAGAGATGAATAGTCCTGCCATCTGTCATCCCAATGGGGTCTTCATAAATAGCATCAGACTGTCATATGTAAACTGCGTTTAAAAAGGGGCAGCATGGCAAAAACATGAGAACATACTGAAGCCATGGACATGGGGGGGGGCGGGGAAAGGCAGACAAAATAACTTTTCCCTGATACTATCAAGAGAGAAGTAAGCACACATATTATCCATATCCTGAGAACAGGGCTCAGGCTGCTTCAGGAGGAAAACAAGTCTTGATCTAAAATTTTTGGACTTGGCTCTGCTACTGATCATCCAGGCAAAATGAGAAACACGCCGATTCTCTAATCTTCCGTTTATTGTTAAATATAAATGTGTGTGTGTGTGTGTGTGTGTGTGTGTGTGTGTGTGTGTGTGTGTGTGCCCACACATGCTTGTGTGTTCAGGCTATCCTGGGGTTTCTTCCAGGTATATTGTTCTGTGATGATAAATAAAATCTGCTTTTCCTGACAGATATTCCAATAACATTTCTGCCTGCCCAAATTGTATTTTCTTTCTGTTGCTAGTTATATATCATTGTGTCTACCTTGTTGTGCTTGTTTCATTAAAAGGTGGTACTGCTTAATGGAATAGAAAAACTGCATTTATAAATTATTCTAATCTAGAAAAGATGAGCATTCAGCATCTCTGCGTGTATAATTATTCAATTGAATGTGATATTGCAAAATCATTAGTTGAATAAAACAATCAGGTGAACAAGCAATTTCACTGTGTGTCTAGAGAGAGATAAATTTGGTTTAGCACTAGCAGCAATAATGCTCATTGGGAGGACCTTCTAGGTATGTTATATGTTCTATGCACGATAAGTCCTCAGGTAAATGGCATAATTTAATGCTTGAGAACTACCGTACATCATAGAGTCATTTATTATACAAGTCTTTGATGCTGGATATAAAGAGGAAAAAAATGTATTCATGTGGAGAAGGAGACATTCAGATACAGCCCCTCATTTTCAATTCCTCAAGTCAGCTTAGCTGTGGTTATTAGCATTCTACCTGGCCACATTTCTAGAAGGACTGAGAGAGCATTCTCTGCCAAAGGGTTTTTAAAATGACATGAAAATGTTGAGTTTTGGAAGAATTCTCAGATTCCTGGTGTTTAGGTTGGTTTGTTGTCTCTTGAGAGCCAATGAATTAGTTAGATCACCATTTCTGAATGTGTTCAAGCGAGCGTTGAATATAATTGTGCTCTAAGGTAGTATAGCTTTCTTTATCAATAGGCTTCAAAAAACCTTGCCAGTTGTAAGGTTCTATAATCCTACAAAGCTTTCATACTATGGAGTAAGATATTTTCAGCATGTTCATAGTCTTACAGATGTTTTCCTTTGGTTTTTGGTTTGGATTATCTAAGCACAGATCAACAAATGCATAGGAGAAAATAATAATATAATCAGGACACAGTAAGAATACACTTGAATCTTTAAAATATGTTATTAATTTGTTTGTTAGTGAAATTAACTAGAAACAAACATACACATATATTAAGAAAACATAATTGTGGCAATAGGAAATGTAAACGGGTTTTGAATGCATATTTATTATACGATTTTAGACTTTCAATTATCTTGGAAATCCATTCTCTACCTTCCTCTAGGGGGAGTCTTGTACTGTAGCAAGTTCAGCAAATACATATTATTTTCATTATAAATATTTATTTTCCTCTCTTCTTTACACTATCGTTGGTGTTATTTTAGTTGTTTAAACCATATGCATAGGTAAACTACATTTTTATTATTTTCATGAGAAAAAAGAAATTTTACCATATATTTAAAGCAAAATGAGAATGTTGGGTCTTGGTTGATTGAGAACAGGGATCTAAGCCAAATTTTTCAACCTTATAGAGAGGAAACTAAAGTTCCCCCAAACAAATGGCTAGCCCATTATAGGCAAAAGTAAGGAACACAGGAAGATGGGCATCTGACTCTTGGTTCAGCACTGTTGCCACAAAACTAGACTCTTTTGCCTAATACTTGGTGAAAAGGAGGCATACAGTTTAAGAGAGTTCCTCAAAGTTCTAATGGAGAAGAACGATAAATTTGAAAATAATAATACTTATTTTCACTGTTATTTGGGGAAATTAAATTGACTAGCTGACTTTGGTTCAAATCTTCACAGAACCCACTTTTTCTACCTATATTTATTGACTCTTGATTTTAACCTTAACCTCAAAAACTTGCTCTTTGAACATATCAAAAAGGGAACTGAATATAATACAATAATTGAATCTACGTAAAGATAGCTACAGTGTTTTGTTTGTTTGTTTGTTTGCTTGTTTATAATGTTAACCTGCATACATGATAAATTAACAGGGTACTTTTGGTAATTGCCTGAAACAAAGTAATATTTCTTTGAGAATTTTTAAATTGTGGCATATCACTGGGATAAGGTTTTAACATCATTCAGAGCACCTCAAAACATTTGATTTGGGCAAATACCGTATTTTTCTTTCTTTTTCTTGTTTAAAACCTCTTTCATGGGGTGGCTGGTTAGAGCATGATAGAGCATGATGCTCTTAACAGCAAGGTTGCTGGTTCAGTCCCCACATGGGCCACTGTGAACTGCACCCTCCACAACTAGATTGAAACAACTACTTGACTTGGAGCTGACAGGTCCTGGAAAAACACACCTACATAGATAAAAGTTAAAAAAACAAAAACAAACAAACAAAAAACCCCTTTCACTGCTCAAATGATAAAATAAATTATTGTACATTTTCTTCAAAAGGTTTTTAAGTTTCCTTTTTACATTTATGTATCACTCCTGAAAAGGTGTGTGTGCATGTTTGTATTTTGAGATTTGTAACTGATTTATCATTTCCCCCCCCCCCCAATATGTGTTACTAAATAACTAAGGATAATGAAATGACAAGGCCATCTTTTTTCTATTTTTCTTTGAATTATCTGTGTGATATACCAAATTTCCCTAGTTCCTGGGATTCTAGTCTATTTCATGGGGTTATTAGTTTCTTCCTTACCAATACAATATTGCTTTATTTACTGTATTTAAAATGTAATGCACATTAGACAACTCCTCTTATTACTTGCCTGTGATCTTCCATACGAATTTTGAAATCACATCATCACGTTTTTTGAATCCTGATTGATTTTGTGATTTGATTACTCTGATTTATCATCTATTTGGAAACATTTGACATCTTAATGGTATCGTTTTTTCCTTCCTATTAGAACTCCATGGAGAAATTGTATATAGTTTCTCTGTTATGGGCTCTGATAATATTTTAAAATATGCTCCATAAAGTTTTTACTTTCAAAAAATAGACTTATTTTTCCATTTTTGTATTATTTTATGGATATTTTGAATGTGATATTTTCAGCTTATATTCTTTCATTGTTTTCATGTGAAAATAAGTTTTTATTTCTCTAAGATAAATGCTTAGGAGTCTAAATACTGAGCTTTATGATAGTTTCATGTTTATTTTTTTTAAAGAAAGTGCCAAATTATGTTCCATAGGGGCTGCATTGTTTTATATTCTCAACAGCAATGTGCTTGTGATCCAGTTTTACCATATCCTTGCCATGGTTCGGTGCTGTCATATTAAAAAAAAAAAGAAAAAAAGAAGTAGCCATTCTAATATGTATGTTGTGATATTTCATTGTCATTTTATTTTGCATTTCCCTAATGATATTGAAAATATTTTCATATGCTTATTTGCCATTTGTAAATCATTTGCACTGAAATGTCTCTTCATATCTTTGACCCATCATCGAATTATTTGATTCTTTTACTGAGTTTTGAGTATTGTCTTAGTCTGCTCATGCTGATATAACAAAATACCATGGACGGGGTGCTTCAAACAACATTTATTTCTCGCAGTTCTAAAGTCTAGGAAGTTCAAGATGAAGGTGCCGGCCAATTCTGTTCCTGATGAGGAATCTCTTCCCAGTTTGCATATGGCCACTTTTTCACTGTGTCCTCAAACTGGGGAGAGAGACAGACAGAGAGAGGAGAGAGAGGGGATGTTCAGGTCTCTCTTTCTGTGAAAACACAAAACAATGATCTCATCACTAGGGTCCCACCGCATGGCCTAATCAAAACCTCATTATTTCTCCAAGGCCCTACTTCAAAATGCTATCATACAGGGGCTTAAGGGCTTTGCCACATAAATCCTAGAAAGAAAAACATTCAGTCTCCAACAAATGTTCTCTGTATACTCTAGATAGTAGTTCTTTGTCAGGTATGTAGTTTGAAAATATTTTCTTCCAATGTATAGCTTGTCTTTTTATCCTCTTAACAGAGCAAACATTTTTAATTTTTATGAAATCCAGTTTATTAAGATTTCCTTTTATGCATAATACTTTTGGTGTCAAGCCTAAGAATCTTTGCCTAGACATAGATCCTGAAGATTTGCACATATTTTTCTAAAAGTTTTATAATTTTACATTTTATATAATGTCTATGATCTATTTTGAGTAAATTTTTATGTAATCTGTGGACTTTGATGGAAGTTTAGTTTTTGGCCTATTGATTTCCAGTTGCCCAGAACCATAGTTGTAAAGGCTACCTTTTTTCCATAAATTGCTTTTAGACTTATCAAAAATCAGTTGGGTATATTTGTATGGATCTATGTTTGGATTCTCTTTTCTGTCTCATTGATTTATATGTTTATCTATTGCTAATACCAAGCAGTTTTGATTACTCTAGCCCTAATAAATCTTTAAAGTAGACTGATTCTTACTCTAATATTCTTTTAGAAAATTTATTTATGCTAATTCCTTTGTCACTGCATATAATTTTTAAGATAATCTTGTCTGCACCTACAAAAATGTATCTCTGGATTTTACAGGAATTGCATTAAACATATCAATTCGTGGAAAACTGTCATCTTTGCTATGTTGAGTTTTCTAATCTATGAAAACTGTATGGATCTCCATTTATTTAGATCTTCTTTGATTTACTTATTATTTTGTATTTTTTCAGCATAGAAGCCATATATATGTTGGCTTAGACTTATACCTAAATATTGCATCCTGTTTTAGCAATTTTAAGTTATTTTCTACTTTATATTTCATTGCCAGTATAAAGAAATACAACTTATTTTTGTATGTTTAGTTTATATTTTGTAACCTTGCTGAGCACTGGCTAGAATTTCCAGCAGTACGTTGAATAAGAGAGATTCAAGTAGACCTTATTGCCTTGTTCCTGATCTTAGGGAGAAAGCATTAATTCCCTCACCATTGTGCATAAAGTTAGCTGTAGATTTTCATAGATGTTCTTTATCAAGTTTAGGAAGTTCATTACTATCCTTATTATTCTGAGAGTTTCTTTATCATGGACAGGTATTACATTTTGTCCAATGTTCTTTTTGAAACAGTTTATATTATCATATGATTTTTCTGTTTTAGCCAGTAAATATGGTAGGTTACATTGGCATATTGTGACTATTGAACTAGCCATGTACCTCTGGAATATAGCTTACTTGAGTATGTTATATATTTGTGTTTATGTACTGCTGATTTCAATTTGGTAATATTTTGATACAGACTTATGTATTGAAATGTATGAAGAATATTGGTGTGTAGTTCTCTTTCTTTTCTCCCCCTCCCTCTCCTCCTCTTCCTCCTATTCTTCCTCCTCCTCCTCTTCTTACTTCTCTTCCTCCTCTTCCTCCTCCTCCTTCTCCTCCTTTTTTTTCTTTTTCGAATTGTCATTGTCTGGTTTTGGTATCAGGGTAATGCTAGCTTTTCATAAAATAACTGGGACAGTCATCGCTCTTCTATTTTCTTGAAGAGATTGTATGTAGAATTGGTGTAATTCCTCTTTAATTGGCTTGTAGAATTCTTTAATGATACTATCTGTGCCTGGATTTTTTTAGAGAGTTTTTCAAATTATGAATTCTACTTCATTAATAGTTATAAGTGTATTAAAATTATCAATTTCTTCTTAGTTATGCTATTTTGTGGTTTTTTTAGAGAATTGATCCATTTTATCTAAGCTGTCAATTTTATGGGTATTGAGTTGCTTGTAGCATTTTGAGTGCCTTATTGTCTTTTGATGTCTGTGAGGTATGTAGTAATATCCCCCATTTCATTCCGAGTATTGCTAATTTGTGTCTTCTTTTATCTTTGTTGGGCTTGCTAGTTTTGCCCATTTTCTTTCTTTCTTTTTTATTTATTTTTATTTTTTATTGGGTCATATTGGGGAACAGTGTGCCTCTCCAGGGCCCATCAGCTCCAAGTCATTGTCCTTCAATCTAGTTATGGAGGGTGCAGCTCAGCTCCAAATCCAGTCACCATTTTCAATCTTTAGTTGCAGGGGGTGTAGCCCACCATCCCATGAGGGAATTGAACCCTGGCAACCTTGTTGTTAAGAGCTCACACTCTAATCAACTGAGCCATCCAGCCGCTCCTCCGGAAGCTCAGCATCAGCTTCAATCTAGTTGTGGAGGGTGCAGCTCACTGGCCCATGTGGAAATTGAACCGGCAACCCTGTTGTTCAGAGATTGCACTGTAACCAACTGAGCCATCAGCTGCCCCTGCCCATTTTCTTAATATTTTCGGACAACTAGCTCCTTGTTTTATTGATTTTCTCCATCGTTTTTCTGTTGTCAACTCATTAATTTCTGTACTTATCTTTATTATTTCCTTCCTTCTACTAGCTTTGGGTTTATTTTACTCTTCTTTTTCTAAGTTCTTAAGGTAGAATCTTAGGTTATAGATATCATTCTTCTTTTCTAATGTATTCATTTCCTGTTATAGGTATCCCTCTCAACACTACTTTAGCTGTGTCCCATAAATTTTGATGTGTTGTATTTTCATTTTCATTCAGTTCAATGTGTATGTTTTTTTATTTCCCTTGAGGTTTCCTCTTTGGCTTGTGGATGAATTACTAGGATGTTTTTGATTTCCAAGTGTTGGATTTTTTTCCTATTATCTTTCTGTTATTAATTTCTAATTTGACTCCAATATGGTCAAGTGAGATTTGTTCTATGGCCCAGGATGTATGTCTGTCTTGACATATGTTCAGTGGATACTTGAAAATAATGTGTATTCTGCATTTTTGGTAGTAGTAATCATGAGCTTTAAAAATGTTAAACGTCTTGACATAGTCATCCAACTTTTATGTATATACCTTAAATAAATGATCATAGATACTCATAGAAATTTATATTCCACAACATTAAGCATCCTGATACTTATAATAGCAACAGAAATGTGCAACTGAATTTTATGTTGGTGACAATTGTGTACATCTATACCCAACTTTGCATGTAATGATGTCATTGGTGCCTTGATATCAGATATGATAGGAGTCGTTATATCATAATAATGGTAAACTCTACAAACCACCTCCCATCCCCTGATGGAGGTTGTTAAAGGTTTACTAGCACTCCACTTGGAACAATTAGTAAATTATGAAACATCTATAGAAATAGCACTGGAAAGCAATAAAAAATTGTGTTTTTAAGCAATATTTAATACAAGAAAACTCTTAATAAAGAGGATACAACACTATCTGCAATCACATTTGTAGTGATTCACATTTTACAGATATGATACAGTACATTAAAATATTAACAATGTATAATAAGACATGTATTTATAAGATACTAAAATATTTTTAATTTTTAATATATTGGAAAATATACAATAAAAAGAAGAAAAAAAGCCATATGTTCTACAATATAACTCTGGTTATATACATTTAGGAAACATTGTTTTGAAAACTATTGATAAAATAAATTTTAAAATTATGAAATAACTAATGATCAAAATCAATACCCTCGCTTTTATTTCACATAAAGTATAAAAACTTATAACTGAATACTCCATGCTGATATCTGCGTATGGCCTAAAATATAGCATAAATTTATAAAAACAAAAAAAAATTCCAAAATGTTTGATATAACTAAAATAAACGTTGAAGGGATTCCAAAAAAATTAAAGCCTTTATTTATATACCAATGATCTAACAAAACACCAAACAGAATAAATCTTCTTTCACCATCAGATGTGAAAAGAGTAAAACACCTTTTTGAAAAGAAAAATAAAGGTGGCTATACAAATGACTGTAGCTGTGATTTACTGGACTTAAAAAGTTTGTATATATATGAAAAAGAGCATTCCAGGTTTTTAATATCCTAGGATTTTTCTCTTTTAAGGGGACATAACAAAATTCCAAATTGTAATCTCCTTGGTTTGCTGATACCATTCTTCTTACTAAAAATATCTCACTGCAAATTAAATTTCAAGCTGGCTTGGCCCCTTTGTCCATGTGTGCCAGTTCTATTTACTAGATTGTTTGCCTTCAACTTTAAAACTGTTTAATGTAATCAGGTGGCCACTTGCTTCTTCCTTTCTCCTTGTTTTGAGTGATCTCTTTCTTTCTAATCCCAACTTCTGTTTTATTATATGTTTACCACTGTCAACCGATGGTCTTTGGCACCAATTCAACATCAAAAAGGAATCCCCAATTTTGGATGCAGTGAAAAAGGAAATTTTATTCAGTGCAAAAAGCTTAATCATGATACAGCATGTCTGTGGAGCAGCACAGCTATGGAGCATCTCGTTAGTGGTACAGCTCAAGTGTGAAACAGCATGCTGTGGGATACCATAGCGGCAAGGTGGCCCTTGGGTAAGGAAGCCCTGGGGAGGCCCCTCTTTGGCTAGACAATTCTGCTCTGGCCTGCTCCATTCTGGTTTACTCTGCTCCAGTCTGGCAAGATGTGTTTGGTGTTTTAGCTCCAGCCAGGGAAACAGTTCTTCAGTCTTTAGTGGAAAGTGGAAGTGTGCTCCCTGAGTCAGAGGAGTGCTGACTTATACATAGAGAAGTTCCTGCCCTGGTTCCTAATTGGTCCATCCTTATGCAAATGAGGATTCCAAGTCCTTGCAATTTGTTCGGTCCAAAAAGCACTGTCCTGAGCAGTGAGAATGGAGCCACTCTGAATAGTTGGTGAAGATGCTAATGGAGATATAGCTGTGCAGCTCTGATTTGATAGGGAAAGTCTCAGTCCTATTGGTTAAAATACAAGTCCAGAAACTCCTTTTTAAGGTCTGGTTCAGATGTCAGGTACACTGTGCAAGCAGGTGATTTAGTGCAGGAGGCAGGCAGCTTAATGCAGGCTTCTTCCTGAAATATAGTTTGTGTTTGAGGCCGCTGTTTAGAAATGGATGTTAGACTCTGTTTTTAAATTTAATGTAGTTAACCACCAGAAGTCCTTCTTGGAGGGTATCTTCTTTCTTGGGGTCTACATCACCAAATCTTCTGTGTCTGGTGCAATATATCTGCTACCTGTCACTGGATGTACATCCCAAAACTGTCACTGCAATATATACCCACTATGCAAGCTACCATGTGGTTTGAAGTTCACGTTCTAATGACCCAAACTGGCTATCTTCCCACCACATACAGCTAGTTCTATCTTCTTTCATCCCATACTCATCCCTTCTTTGCCCAATAGTACCCTTCAGTGTCAAGGTTTCAATCTTCTCTTGGCTAAAAATAATTTGTCTTTCTTACATACTTTGCCATGTGTTGTTTCTAGTGTTATTTCATAGTTATTTAATTTTTTGTATTATAACTCTTGAAAGGACTGTGCCATCTATTAATCTAGATTATAAACTCATTACAAATGAATATTACTCGCTACAAATGAATATTAATATCTATCAGTATAAATGATTAGAAAATTGTAAGAGAAAAATGCTTTTATGATGCACAGCTGACTAGTGGTTCATCTGATATGTAAATCTAGACATTTACACATATATGTTTTAAAAAAACATTTTTACTCTATTTTTTATGTTTCTTAGTTTGTATAGTAAAATGCACAAGTATTTTGTGAAAATCTTCCTGAAATAAGCAAGTACTAAATATTATTAACTTTTAGATTTATTGCAAGAAAGTAATATTATTCAGGCTTTCATGTATGTGTAAAAGGAATACAATCATATCAAAATAAACAAGAGAAAGATATAATAATAAAGACAAAATAGAAAATATGCTATAAAAATAAATAACATCACCAAGAGATGGTTTTGTTTCTTTCTTCTGTTTTTGTCTTAAGTAATGCTAAAACATGCACTGTGAAAAATAAGGACATGAGAATGGGAAAAAACTCAAAAATTGGCTTCATGGTATACTAAGAAAGAAGACTTAGGAAGGACCCAGTGAGTGCCAGGGTCACTTCACTTTCCCCTCAGACAATTTTATCAAGATGTTAAGAAGAGTTTCAGTTTACTCTATGTTCACATAATAGAAAACTAAAATGGATATTGGACAGACATTTGGTAAAAACAAGAAAGAAAGGAGTATATACTTGTTTTTTGAAAGATTACCTGTCAGTGAATAGTTTTGTACTAAATATTTACTATATGTGTAAAATAGTGTGCTCTATCCTGAAAACATTGCATTACATAGATCCTGATCTTTTCCTTTAAAGAGCTTATAATCTAGATTAATAGATGGCATAGTCCTTTCAAGTGTAATAACACAAAAAAAATAAATAACTATGAAATAATACTAGAAACAATACATGGCAAAGAATGTAAGAAATACATTTGTGAAGAACAAGTACTCAATAAATAGTACCTATTTGAAAAGGTACGAGATGACAAATGTTTAAAGGGCGAGATCACCATTGACTGGAATGATTAAGTACAACTTTTAGGAGCGGAAAGATGTATGCTGGGCATGGAAGGATGGTTATAATATGGATAGGTTAGGAGTATAAAGGAGAGGATGTGTAAATATTGTTATACAATGTGAAGTACTAAAATAGCAGTGTGAAAGAAGAGATAGAGACATATTTGGTTTATTTATAGGAATTAGAGGGAGTATTAAAACAAGAACAGGAGAAAGCTAGTTGCTTACAGAGTTGCAAGGGATTTGGGGACCATCACGGTAAATAAATAGTTCTCCTAGATGTTTATTTCACTGGCCCACAGTTTTCTCATATGTGTAACAAGGGAGTTAAAATGTATAACCTATAAAATATTTTGTTGTCTCTGCATTATATAAAGCTGTGATTAAGTTCTGGGAGAATTCTAACACTGGGGTAGTCATGGATTTGGTGCTGTACCTGAGACTTTTTAGGATTGTGAGTACTACATCGTTTCAGGTTTAAAAGAATATAATAGGAAGTCTCTCTTTGTCTTGAAGATGCAGACTTAAAATTTACTTTTATTCACAAGCTGAAAAAACATATTACAATGCATACTTTCCCCACTTAATCTTGCCTCTGGGGGAAAAAAAGTCCTAATAATGTTTCTAGTTAACAAATCAAATAAAAGACAATGACTAACTCGTAATGGCTTTTTAAATGATTACCTACAACTGTAATGAGTAATTATAGCATTTGCTGTACTGGCACTCATGAAATTAATTATGGATTTTGAAGAAAAAATATATATGACATTACTGTGAAGAAAAAAGAAAGGTAGGTAGGAGAGGTAGTCTAATGATGGGGAATTGTATGCATTTTGCATGATTATACTTCCATGAGCTTGGTGGTATTAGTCATTTACAATTATTGGCTCTACTTTAGTTTTTTAAAGCACTATTTTATTGAATTTAGTTGAATGTGGTCACCATAAAAACTGCAGTCCAACTGATATTTAATACAGGTGAGAAAAATCAGTCCACATTAAGCTAAAGACATGCAGTTAATCAATCAGTAGTAAAAGAAGACCATCCATATGGTCATTCTACATTTTAGAAATTCTATTTTTGATATTTAGCATAATAGAAGTTGCTTGTTAGTAACATGCGGAACAAAATTTAAATTCTAAATGTATACGTGGCATATTTCATTGTCTAATATTTTAGTAAACATTTGTTACTCATCAATATAGTGCTACAGATGATTAAGTATGAAAATAACTACTTGGTAAACAGTAATGAATATACACAGCCATAATTATTTTTTTCCTTTTTTTTTTTTTTTTTTTTGGTAGTATCATGTTCCAACAACACAACTCAACTCTAGTTCACAATCTCAGAGAATGCATTTCTAAAACAACCGGCTGGATCATGAAAGTTGGCCAGTCTGGACAACGCTGTAGCTATAGGCCCAGACCTAGGACATTGACAGAGTTCAGATCATTACACTCCAAATGTTCTTAAACCTTCGCAAATGGAAATTATCCCATTAATTACCGAATTTATCTCTTCAGATCTTGTCACTCACAGCACTAACAAGAAAAGTTGGCAAAATTAGGTCTTTATCATCTGGAATCATTAATATACCTTAGAAGAGTGAGTGATTTCTCAATGTGTTGTCTGTGTTGGTTCCAGGTATGTGTCCTCATCTAAAGTCTCTCCGTAATGGTATTAGGAAGGATAACTTGAGTTTCAAACAGGTTTCCACTATTTTCCTATGGGTAAACAGGGTAAGTATATTCTTCTTTCTCTGCTTTCTTCAAAATATATCAAAGGGAAATGAAACATCTTGAGAATTAAAAATGCTTCTTCCAAGGTCATTATCATTTTTGTTCTATTGCTTTCTCCGACATGTAATTCTTCTATAAGGCAAATATCCAAGAATGACAAATGAAAAGTTGTTTTGTTTTTAATTTTTGTTCTTTTTTTTTTCCTTTAAAAGAAAAAGATCTGTAAAGATTACTGGAATAATGTCAGTCAATACTGCAGTCACTTTTCAGATTTTGTGCCCGTACAACTTTGTTAGATTTTTTCAAATAATCTTCTGTTTATTTAGATACTAATTTATTTTAAACCACGGGTCTTCACAAGGTTTTCTTGGAATTAATAATTACAAAATATAATTATGACAAATACAGAGATTCAAATGGTAATTTGAATAAGTACTCATGGTGTTCCTGTTCAATAAGCTAAACACATCTATATCCAGATATACCAAGAGCTTTTCTCATTAAAGAAAATGTAAATAAGACCTAGATGTAAAATTATGTAAAATGATTCAACTATAAAGACTTTGATTTGAAAAAAGATCAATCTTACAGTGAAGGATTCCCACTGAATGTGCCATTGAAAACTGTTTCTATGGATGGGACTAGGCATTACTCATGTACCCAAACAGAGCGACCAGGAAGGGTCATGAATATTAGATAATTGTGTACTAAACAGTTGCTAAAGGAACTATAAATCATTAAAACAGAATGTGGAGTGCTGTGTCAAACAAGTTATTTGATCGCAGACCTCTTTTTCTTAGTCATAGGACCCGTACTATCTCAACTGCATGTTATAAATTCTACTAAAGAACAGATAATAAAAAACTGGGCTTCCAAAGCTTTTTTTTTTTTTTCTTTCCCAGTTTAAATTTACCTCTTTGTAACTATGAGCAAGACTATTCACCCTATCTTTAGTGTGCCTCTATGAATTTTACATATTGAAGTAAACAAAACATTGTTGAATGCCTATTATGTTGCAGGAACTATGATAGAATTAGGAGATATGGAAAAATGAAGAACATTATTTTTTTATAGAATTTCCAGTACAAATGTGGGGAAGAGTTATTACAAATGGGTTATAATAAAGTGAGATGATTGTGCTGTGTAATTTGTAATAATAACTTGCATTTAGTGAGGTCTTCCTATTGCCCTGAATTTCATGCTTTATCTCATCTAATTTTCATAAACAACGACACCATATATATATATATATATATATATATATATATATATATATATATATATATATATATATATATATTTATGTATGCTTTACAGATAATGAGATATTTGTAATGTGTAGAACCAGGAACTAACGTGGCCAACTCTCAGAGTCAGTAAGTAGAATATAATCAAATGCAGTCTGTCCAAATATAAATTCAGATTTCTTAACCATGTCCACTTCCCCTAAGTAGAAGCTGGTTCAACTTAAAGAAATCAGGATTTTACTAAGAAACTAACATCAGATCTGAAACTTTACAGATAGTTGAGGAATAGGGGAGGGAATTACAGACCAAAGAAATGAAAATTAGAAAGGCACAAATGCATGTAAAGCATAACATAAGCAGGTAAGACACTAATGTAACATGTTTAACATAGAATTATTTTGCTTTTAATTATTTTCTTTTTCTTATAAACAACCAAATTTTATTTCTCGTGTTCTGGAGGCTGGGCAGTCCAAGATCAAAGTGCTGGTAGATTCCATGTCTGGCGAGTTCCTGCTGCCTGGTTCATAGATGACAGTATTTTCCCTGTACCCTCATATAGCAGAAGGGGCTTAACATGGATTCCTTAACAAATAGAGATGAGGTTAAATTCCAAAGAAAGAGAATAAAGGATCTCACAGACTATGCTATGGGTTATGACTTTATTCAAGAAGCCATGAAGCTGCAATAAATAAAAGAAAGTAAATCATAGTAAATAACGTGGGAAGTAACATCATCAAATCAGAGGTTTTGAAAGATAATGTTGATACACAGGTTAGAGTAGGAAAATATTAAGGAAGTTACTTTAGTAAGAGTAATTAGAAGTCATGCAATGAATACTTTCAAGGTGGTATTATTGGCCATAGAAACTAGAAACAGCCAAATATCTGTCCCAGTTCACATCATATTTTTTCAGCAAAGGTTCAGGAAAAATATTATACTTCAATCAATGAGACTATTGGGCCAGGATTATACTGCCCCCAGATTAGGCATCTGAAATCATTTTTTAAGCTTGCCACTTTGTTTTCAGTTTTCCTCCATCCTTTTTAATCCATCCTGCTTTGCCCAACACATTTTTTAAAAATCTACTTAAGAAAGTAGAGTGATTGCCTCTTAAATCAAGTAAAAATTCTGCATAGTTACTCTGTGTATCTGGCCCATGCTTAAATCCCATTTTCTCCCAGGAAGCTGTCTTGCAGCATTTAGTCAATATTTTTCCTCCCACACTCTGCCTGTGTCCATGCTGATTGCAAACCTGGTATTACCTTTTCCCTCCCATTCATGCAGCTAATATTTACTCATTCAGCCTGGAGTTGCACTCCCATCAATTCCATGAAACCACATCTTATTACCCAAATGTATGAGCCTTCTGATTCTGAAATTCTGTTATACCTACAGATGATCACAATTTAACACTGAAAAATTCTTCGTGCATTTTTATAATGCAGGCCAACTAAAACGGAACCTCAAATTTCCTTCCAGTTCTAGGATTAATTGTATTTGTGTATCATATTATCAGTAGGTGGGAAAATGGCTTAGTATTGGAATATACAACTTAAAAAATCTTTAAAACTCTGATCCTTACACTTTTGCTACAGAGCAGCTTTTGGTTCACATGGTTGTGGCTTTACTGAACATTTTGGAATTCACAGAACATTCCAGACTTTCTCCAGCTATTTCCTTTGAACAGAAAATAAAACTCACTTCACAGGAATAGGGGATCACAGGAAGACACCTTTGATTGGGGATAATCAATAATCAGCTTTGACTGCTACACATTCTTTGGAAAATGCAGGCAATTGGGAAAGGGTTAGGAGCAGTGAAAGGGACTGAAAATCAACAAATTAATAGAAATATTTTCTCACATTCATTTTATATCCTCACAGCCATCCTGTACTAAATATGGGCAGCTGGTATCAGTAGTACCCCTATTTGTGGATGGAGAAAGTGATGGTTGTGCTTTCTTACCAGTGTTGGCCTCTTCCAGGGACTGTTCAATGCTAAAATTGCAAAGGTTTTGTGTGGTGTGTTAAAGTGAAAAATTTTAATAGAAACCCATTAGAGGAAACAAGAAGTGGTGGGAAGAAAAGCTTAAAACAACAAAATATATACCTACTGACATACAGACAAATGCCAGTATTCTGACTAGATATAAGTCTAAGGACATCAGGAGTGATGTGGAGCCACCCACTGCCAGGAAGGCAGGATGATGTGTCACATGCAGGGCACACATGATGTCTTCTGACTGAATCACCTCTTACCTACCCATCTATAATATAACTTGATACTGAAGCACCTGTGGTCTTAAGACAGCTGTTTATTGTATTTGACTTTCGTTTCCTGCATCCTCTTATGTGATTCTCTATTCATGTTGGCCTGTTTGTCTTTAAAGACCTCAGCCATCATATTAAGCTGACTTTTTGCTCTTGGGTTTTTCACATTCCTTGCCATATATATATTTTTTTCCTCACCCAAACCAGAATTCACCTCTTGCCCTAGTCATTCATCCAGGATATGATGAAAAAGAGGTCCAAAACTTAAGATACTAAACATGTAATAATGTTAAGAATATTATAGTTGTTGATATAGAGTTGATTTTCATATTTCAGTTACCGTGTTTCCCCAAAAATAAGACCTAGCAGGACCAACAGCTCTAATGCATCTTTTGGAACAAATATTGATATAAGACCTGGTATTATATTATATTATATTATCATATTATATTATATTATACCCAGTATTATATTATATTATATTATATTATATTATATTATATTATATTATATTATATTATATTATATTATATTAATTTATTATATTACATTATATTACATTATATTACATTATATTATATTATATTAGACTGGGTCTTCTATTAAAATAAGACTGGGTCTTACATTAATTTTTGCTCCAAAAGACGCATTAGAGCTGATGGTCTGGCTAGGTCTATTTTTGGGGAAACATGGTATGTTCTGTAAAGTCCCCATTAACACTGAATTATTGTACTGAACCGTTACCCCTATGGGAAATACGGAGTTAGTTTCTTCTGAGCCTCTAGTCACATTTTCGTTGACCAATCAGTACATAACCTTGACTTATGTGTATTTCAGTTTAAACACAGATTGTCTAATATATATTTTTGATCTACCAACATTGAACTCATAGACAACAGCATTAACTTAAACAAAGTTTACCCATGACATATGTTTTCTCTTTAAGGCACATCACAGCCTTCCTGTGTTTGAGAACACCAGACAGCACTTCAGCACTTAAACTTGGGGCCATTTGAAATAGCAAAATCACCAAAAAAAAAAAAAAAGAACAAAGATGTGAAAAAATGTGATGTCACTAAACAGAGCACTTGTTTACCTTATGAGAGCCAAAATCACAAAGCAGAGAACAGCCATTTTTTACCTCAGTTGGGAACATGTGTACTGGGTGACTCAAAAAAGTTTCCCACTCTGAACATGCCTATAAATGATTACAAAAATACCACAGCTGTTGATTTTGGGGTTGCAAATAAATTTTAGTGAGTAGATGAAACCACAAATATGGAATCCATGGCTAATGAGAATAGACTGCATATGGAAGAGTATGGAAGAGGAACAAATTTGGAAGAGAAATCAATGGTTTCATCTTAACATATTGGAATTACAGAAGTTATTTTGGACAGTTTATAATTATGAGACAAGTTCCCAAGTAAGAGAGCAAAAGAGAAAAATGTTGGGATCAGTTGTTATAGCAGATATAACTGATGATGCACCAAATTATATATGAAAGTCATTTAGAGGGAAAGATTGAAATTTAGGCAAGGAGAACAAGTTGTGATAAGATATGAGAACACCAATCAAGCGTCTTAATTACTTTCTTAAAGAGAAAGTACAATATTTAGACTGTGAAGCTTGTCTGTGTTAATAGATAGTGATCAGAACTGGCAAGAAAAATAACCTATCTAAATTTATTAGGCTTTTATAATTATTGGTTTGCAGTCTGCATCTTTACATTTTCTCTACCATTGTCAGCAGATCCATTGATGTTTCTCATTTTCAGTATGTTTTACACACCTTTTCTGAATATGGCTGAAAACTTTAAAGTATTTTAGCCACTCTTAGTCTAGTTCAACTACATGTATGATGAGGCTTAACATTAAATTTGTTTGTATTCATTATCCTAATAATGAAATCAGTGTTTCCATTAAGCTTGGTGATTTTACTATACAGCTATGATGTTATGTATGCCAGAATTCCAAATCTCAAATCTCAAGACTTGAATTTCTGATTTCTCCCTGCATTCTTGGATCTGTTCTGAACTCTTTAGTGCCTCCATTCTCCCCGAGCATAGTGTGGGTGGCTGGTGTCATAACACTAGATCTTGCAGCAAGCACTACCTTCCTGTCATGACATCCAATATCGCTAGCCCCCTAGATTCTTTGCAGTGATATTATGCTTATCTTTAGCATAGGGATTCTCCATTACCTAACACAGGACCCTTCGTTCTTAATAGTACATGCTGTGATTGAAGACTGCTATAATCTTCAAACACTGAAATTAGGCTGCCAAGCTACATCTGTATTTTCACTCCAAAGAGCCCTTGCAAATCTCTCAGTGCCTGTCTCCTGAATTGGGTACACCAATACCAGCCATTTGCTTCAAAAACAAATCCTAAGATAGAAAATAAGCAATTCCACAGAACATGTATAGTACTTTTGAATTCTATACTGTAGTTCCAAATAGTAAAAATCTACCATTCATGCTGACATTTTGCATTGGTGAGAATAATAATGGCTGAAGAGCATGTGAGATTTGTGAAAATCTCTAAATTTTAACAACCTTCTCTTTCCCAGGCCTTCTATAACCACCTCTTTAAGGTAGTCCTCTTTATACCGCCTATCTCACTCACGTTTCATTTTTATTTTTTTGACACTATGTGATCTAAGGTACTCATTAATATCTGGCTTTCTGATCACTTTGTGCCTTTCACAGGATGCGTGCTGACCAAGTCATGTTTCATAATCTCCCCTGATGAGCTAAATATATCCATGCAACTTTGCCTTCCTTTATTTCTTCAACTATCTATTGTCTCTCTAACAGTAATTGTCTATAACTACATTGCATCCATTTCCAACAACACTGCCCTAAATGTGTACTTTTAAATGGTCATCAGAGTTGGGCTAGCAGCATCCTATCCTATCTATTCTTGAGATCCAATATATGGAAATCACGCATTCCTAATGAAGAGTTTGCTTACTGTAATTAGCACTCTTTTGTGTTAGATCAGATTTTATATTCATAAGACCAACAGGGCATCAGTTCCTCCATGCTTTGATTGCTTCACTTTATTTAGCACTTCATCCTTAATCTCTCACCTCCTGCCCAAAGTCTGCCACTTTGCACTGCTCAATAATCATACAAAAAGTGCATGCACTTGCCTAATGCATTCCATCCGCAGTTGGCACTTTGCTGTTGTAAAATTAACTTTCTAGATCATTTAGTAAAAAATACTTGTCAGTGCAACCTCATGCTGTCCTGAACTTCAGGCTCTCTCTAATACTAATTCTTCTTTTCCCTGGTCCTTAATTATTAAAAAGACAACATGATGGAGAACAAAATATACTGCTTAAGAACTAATCCTATTTTTATCAGTCATCATTTCTTGGTACTAACAAAATTAGAAGAGTTTTATTAGCTCATTCTAAGATGGGTAGTTCATGGTTCTAGAACATTCCTTCCAGAAGTGTTACTAAGGTTATCCAGAGGATAACCAAAGTCAAAACCATACATAATTAAATATACATTTGTGGCAAGCCAGCCGCCACAAGTCGATCAGAACCTAAATGGGGGAGTGGGAATGAAATAAAAGACACTCATACAAATGCTAATGCAGCCGGTCTTCAGTGATGCTGAAGCCTGAGTTTATTCTGCTTCACCAATATATGCAGTTTGAGTACGTGCAACTTAACAAAGAAAATATGCATTACCTTAGCAAATGTAAATTTTTAACTTTTACATAGAGGATACAAAATCACTGAAACTCCCAAAAGTAATTATCCTATCAATTACCCTGATAGCCATCAGTCTTCTGTGTCCGGGAACTGGCCGCTCCCACATTCCTCAGCAGCCTGCAAGCTCCCCCCAGGTGCAGGCAGAGACAATGCCTCAGGGGAGGAAACAGGTTAAGCATAAACCGAGCCATTCTATAAGGCTCGGAGTTAGTTGTAACCATGGCTCCCCACATACATTGAGGTCTTGTATTTTAAGCCCATTGAGGTAAATATACATAATGTATCTGAAACTGTATCGAAACTTACCATGTGTTTTAACAGCTTCACAAAACTGCTACATATTAGGTAGGTATTATCATCTGTTTTTACAGATTATAAAACTTTCACTAAAAGAAGTTACATAATATAATGTTCATACAGATAAACAACACTTGGTCTGTCCGAATCCAAACTTCATGCTTTTTTCAGATTCTCCATATTTCCTTCTATTCCTGGATTTAGTCCCTGATTGGCAAAACTGTGAATAATTATACACTGTTGATGATCAGTCTTAAGTTATTATTTAAAAAGCCACCCAACACAATTGTCTTTATATAGCAACTACAAATATGTTCTTAAAATTACAGATGTCTAATTCAGCTAAGCTGCCATTATACAATTAAAGTAATTTATTATCCTTATTATATGTAATAACCTAATAATATAGCATATTGTTGTTATATTAAGTTAATAATACAACTTATTAGTCTTCTATTGATTTGATATTTTTTTGAATATTGGCTTCTCTATCTTTTTAATCAGTTCAAATATTCCAATATTGCAGGCCGTTCCTCCAGACATGGTGAAAGCTAGCTAATATAGAGACATACTAATAGACTGCAGCTGGTAAGATTCCTCATCTACACTTTATCTGAACCTTATAGATACCCAATATTTCGAGTCAGGCTTTCGTATGCCTGCTGAACAATAAAATAGTGTGTACAAGCATGAAAAGCATCTCTGTTCATTCTCAATTACACACCAAACACTTCTTGGGTATCTGTATGTACCAGATACAGTGAGTAGTGCTGAAATATCCACAGAGACATTTGAACTCATTACCTTCAAGCCTCATCTGCCAACATCATTTAACTTTGTCAATTCTCTCTCATACTTAATAGTAACTAGGAAGTAATGTCTTAGTAAAAATGAAAACCATCAGCGCTATGACAGATTTTTCTCTTTCTCTAGGTCCATACCACATCTCTCTTGACTTTTCTGCTACTGAAATTGTTAATTTGTTTATTTCCACAAGAACACTATGAGCTCTTTTAGGCTAGAAATATCTTCTTTGTATTTAGTAATGTAAATGGCAACGATGGATGTTCAATATAATTGTAGAACTAAAAGGAAAATTCTACGTTCTCAAAAACCAATGAAATAATCTATACACTGACAAACTATTGTAGAAAGGATTGCAACTACCTTTATTTACTTCCTCTTCATTCTTTTTGTAAGTTTTTCAAACTCACCTTTAAAAATTCAGATCTGATTGAAATAAAGACTGCTAGACTCCAACTGTCTATCCAATCCCTGCTTTTTCTTACTAATAAAACTCATATAGTATTGTAACAATTCCCCAGCCAAAGACAAACAATACTAATGCATCTGCCACCCTCCCACATGGTTTTGAGTGGTCATGTGACTGGCTAGGCAATGAGCTGTTAGTAGAGTTATTCTAGGTAAGTTCCTTAACCATGTTTCCATTTTTAAAATCACATTTAGAGCTCTGTAAGAAATGATGAATCAATCATGAGACAACTTAGAGAATGGGAGGCACTATTAAGCTCAAAGGAGTCTGAGTCCTTGATGATTATCCAGTTGCCATTTTAGATTTGGGCTGCATGAGAGAAATAGAAGCATTAGTTTAATTTAAACAATTCATAGATACATATTTTCCTCGAATGCTAATTTATCTAATCCTGAGTAGGCACAATGAATCAAAATTAAACAATAGACTTGCAATAGCAATTATTAGTAATAAATGTAAGATAATATTTTAAGAATAACAAGGAATGAGTATGACTAATGACTATTTTATAAATAAATAAATACACAGCGAATACATTGGGTGATTATTTAATGTGTACAGACAGAATCAGGTGGAAAGACTATTAAAATGAGCACACAGTTAAAATTGTTATTTACTTATATATGTAGTTTCTTGGAGATACTGGCTAATAATCTAATTTGACTTATAAAGTAACAATAAACCAAAACCAACACGGGTTTCCAGAATGTTAGCTGCTAAACACAATCTTTAAATCATGGAATTAATAAGGTCTCCCAAGATTATTTTACTTTGTAGACTTTCCAAACATTATCAGTACAATTAAACTGATCTTATAAAGATTCATGGAAGAAACATATTCTGAACTTGTTAGATATCAACAATATTGAATATGTATTACTCAAGAAAATATGGGTGATGTCACTATACACTTATCAGAATGGATATTGTTACAGCCAAAATTAAAGGGGAAAGAAGTAGACAATACCAACTGCTGTTAAATATTCAGAACAATAAGACCTCTAGTTATTTTGCTCGTGGGAATGCAAAATGGTACAGCCACTTTGGAAAAGAGTTTGAAATTTCTTAAAACATTAACTCTTCACTTTACATACAACAGTGAGATTCTAATCCTAGGTGTTTACCAAAGAGAAATCAAAACTTACATTTACAAAAAAAAAACAAAAAAAAAAACAAAAAAACTTCTATCATGAATTTGTATAGGGACATTATTCATACACACTAAAAATTGGAAAATACTCAAATGTTCTTTGGAGGATGTACAAAAAAGATGCATCCATCAAATGGGATACCACTAAGCAAAAACAAGGCACAAATTACCTATACTTACAAATATATAGATGAATATCAGACATATTAAGCTAAGGGAAGGAAACTAGACTCAAAAGACACTTTTCCATGACATTATAAAAAGGCAAAATTCTAGAAACAGAAAATAGATTAGTGGTTTCCAGAGGTTAGGAATGAGGCAGGCCTGACATACTAATGGGGATGGGGGAAACCTGGGGCTTGACGGAATTGTTTTATATGTTGTTGGTGGATAACTACATGACTTTATCGAAACTCATAGAATTAAACATTCTAAATGTGAATATTACTGTATAGAATTTCAAACTTAATAAATGAGTGTGACTCATTTATGACTCAAAAATATGTGGGGGAAGTAGAGGCAATCAACCAATATTCTCCGATTCAAGGGGCTCTCTCTGGAAAAATCTAGAGCAGCTTATCACCAAAATAAATAATAATAGTAATGGATTCTGATGCTTTGAAAAAATTGAAATGATTAATTCATACCAGCAGACAGGTAGATACCAAAAACTTTACCTTTTGATTAAATGCTAAATAATAAATCAAGAAGAAATAATGGAACTAGAAATTCACAGTTTATAGACCAGCATAGTACAAAATTAATTCACCTCCCCAAAATCAATGAATATAAAAATTAGTGGGTGAAAATTTCATGAAGAGCAGGGATTTTCATTGTCTCAAAGCACTCCTAACAAAATGCATTTTAATTAAAAAGGGGAAAGAAGAGTAATTTTGTAGTTGAAAAACCAGGCAAATATCACTTTAATCAAGTCACCAAAGTTAATATCACCAAGTAACAGGAAATCAAAATTGTGTACCATACAATAGGGTACAATGAGAAGAGTGTAGCAACACTTCTGGAATATTCTTTCCAAAAATCGATTATCTGAATCTAATCATGGGAAAATATAAAACAAATCCAAAATAAGGGACATCCTGCAAAATAACTTGCCTGCCATTGTCCAAAGTGTCAATGCCCAAGTCAAATAAAGATTGTAGAACTGTTTGTTCCAAGTTAAGGGAGACTAAATAAACACAACATCAAAATGTAACTTTCAATCCTGGATTGGGTCTTTTTGCTGTGAAGAACACTGGGACAGTTGGTAAAATCTGTATATAGCCTGAGGCTTACATGGCAGTAATACATCAGTGTTAGTTTCCTCATTTGGATGATTGTATTTTGGTTATTCTTGATTATGGGAAAATTTAAAATACTTGGAGATTATGGGACATCATGTGATCTTCAACAGTTCAGGGCAAAAGAGATCTCTGCACTAGTCTCCCAACTTTTCTAGGAGTTTGAAGACATTTCAAATAAAAACAAAGACTGAGGAAATGATAAATACATGTAGGAATATGTATCTGCCAAATTGACAATAATTAAAAAGTATAATCATACCAAATATTGAAGACAGCAATAGGAAGTCTCATATAATGCTGGTGGATATGTACATTGTTTAAATTGTAGGAATTACATGGTGAATTTGAAGATATGCAAACTCTATTATCCAGCTGTAATAGGCAGAATTATTATATGGGCAATTTGAAGATATGCAAACTCTATTATCCAGCTGTAATAGGCGGAATTATTCAGGGTCCTCACAAACTTTTCTCCCTGGTGTTATGTTAAATTGCATGGCAAAAGGGATTTTACAGTTGTATTTAAGGTTATTAATTAGTTGATCTTAAGACGGGGAGATTTTTCTAGGTGAGATATATGAAATCACATGACCCCTTTTAAAGCAGAACATTATATCCAGCTGGTAGCAGAATGGGAAGTCGGAGAGATTGAGAGCAAGACAAGGATTTGCCACAGAAGATGAACTTTTTTGCTGAAATGGAGAAACTCCATGTCAAGGAACTGTATGAGCAAGGACCTGAGAGAATCCTGGCTGACAGCCCACAAGGAACATAAGGCACCTCAGTCCTAAAGCCAAAAGCAATTGAATTTGGCGGAAAAAAAACTAAAAAAAAATTGGAAGTAGATTCTTCCTCAGAGTTTCTAGATAAGAGTCCAGCCCAGGGAACACCTTGATTATGGCTTTGTGAGACCCTGAGTAGAAAACTTAGCTAGTACACACAGGCTTCTGATCCACAGAACTAGGGGATACTAAATTTGTGTTAAGTGGTCAAGTTTGTGATAATTGGTTATACAACAATAGAAAAGTAATACACTAGCATTCCATCTCTAAGTATGCACCAAAAAGAAAATAAATGTGTGTGTATTTGTATGAATGACATAGCAGCATTCCTCTAATAGCTACAAAATAGAAATGACTCATATTCATCAACAGTAAAATTGTTACATACGTATTCATTCAATGTAATACTTCTGCAATGAAAGTAAAGGAACTGCAGCTACAAAAAATGTGGATAATCTTACAATGTTGAGTAAAAGAAAGACATAAAATAATAAATACAAATTAAATCTATTTGCATAAAGTTAGAAAACATGCAAAACCAAGCTGGCTTTTTTTTTTTTTTTTTTTGTGATGCTTATATAGGTGTTTACCACTATGAATTAAAGCAAGGCTATGGTAAACACACAGATCTCCAGGGATATTTTAGGTTGCGATAGTGATTTTATTGTGTTTGCAGAGATTGTAAACAAATGAAAGGAAAATTATAACTAAGACAAAAATATTTCAAAGGAATGAAGAATTCTAGCATTGAACAGTACAACTAGAGCTACATATTTTTTTTCTAATATATTTAAGAAATTCCTTACTTGGAATATCAGGGAGTTCATGGGTTTCAAAATATTGTCCCTTGTCCCCAGCTATTAAACACAAGCAGCAGAAATTCCTAGTTTTTGTGCTATTTTCTTTAGAATTCATTTCTGTGAACTTCTAAATCACATATGTCTAAAGATCAAATATTAAACAAATTCTTCTCAATCAGGAGTAACTTAAAAGAACTACATTTTTTGAGGGTGATTAGTTAAGCCTTAAATACTAAATATTGACTGGATGTTAGATACTGACATGAGACAGAGAAAATTGCCAAATAAATAAATAAATAAATAAATAAATAAATAAGGTTTTCACCAAAGTGAAAAAAGGAAATTAACTTAAAAGGGGTTTTGAGTACATTGAGGAAGCACTTCGCTTGCAACGTATCCCAGTTTTGGATCTCCTACCTTTATCCCAAAACACACAGAGTTTGGGCCAGAATAGCTTTTATACTAGCATAAGAAATACTGGATGGAAGAAACACTCAAAAAAACGGTGTTGACTTTGTACTTACATGTAAATACGGGTCTCCATAATGAACTTACACTTGGAAAAGGAAATCTCTAACTAGAAAACATAGAATACGACCTTTAAAATCTCTTCCATAAGGAAATACCATTTACAATATAGAAATACAGAGAAGAAAGAAGAGAGGAAAAGTTGTATAGAATCTCCATCCCTTAAAAGCTTTGAGCAGAAACTTTCCCTTCAGTGGTTTCTAATATCACGATTTTACATCAGGTCTAGAATACTTCATCCACAATCCATCCACGTTTAAGTTGATGAAGACAAGGAGATGGTTAGGAAAGTATATGATTAACAGTTTAAAAGAGCCATCAGGGTTAAAGGATAATTATAACCTACCCATCATCAGATGTACATCCCACTGTCAAAAAGTGTACTATGAGAATTTGCTTAAAAAATAAACACATAAGCAGAATTACATTTCTGGAGGCCTTTTAGACAAGACATTGAAAACCCCTCAGAGGTCATTATAATGGGGGGAGGTGAATGTGTATAAGATGAAGACCCCCATGGACAAGTTGCAGCCCTCTTGCCCTTCTAGTAATTCGATAATCAGAGCAGGTCCTCCTTTAACTACAATGTATATTGAGGTTACATAGAGAGTCTGGTGAAGTGGTTAAAACTCAAGATATGCTTTTAAAATGCTATAAAAATGAATTAAATATTCTTCCCTCGTTAAAAGTAACGTCCCTAGCTAAAAGTTATGACACTCAAAGGAAAGTAAGCTAGGTTTCCTGGGCAAATCCTTCCCAGGTGAAGTAGAGAGGCTTCTTCTCAACTTTACAGGTCCAGATACGTGATGCTATCCTTTCACTCACAGGTGATGAGTGTTAAGTAACATTCCTTGAAATACTGGAAATCAGTTGTCCAGCTGGAAAATCTACGGTACTAACAAAACCAAATTGAGATCTAGAGGGCATCTTAGGAGTGGTGTGTGTGGGGGGCGGGGTGGTTGTGGGAGTTAATGATCTCATTGGTCCAGCAAAGTCAGAGGGAAGGAGACCTAGTTTTTTAGTTTTCCAATGCCACACTGAATTATTTTGTGGCCAGAGCCTGCTTTCCTGTCACAAGGCCTATATAGGAGGGCAAGGAGAACCCCGAGAGAGACTGGGAAACCTAGAATATACATGGAAGATCTGTCAGTACCGGACTCTGGGCTCAGTGGACTATGACCTTAACCTGGAAGAGTCTTTTGTAATCCTGGGATAACCCTGCTCTCTTTATTTTCTTTCTTAAGTTATTATCTTTTTGTCACACTCTTCCATTTGTTGTTAAAGAGTTCTGAAAATGGAAGTTTGGATAGTAGCCTGTTACTTCTGCTGCTTTCAGCCCTTCCCTGAGGCTGTTAAGCATAGTCCCTGCATGAGTGTGGGAATAAGAAAAAATATTGAAGGAATATGCAGGAAAATAAAACAAGGGACATAAGTTGGTATGTAGCCATATGTTGAGAG